>NC_030679.2:106660764-106969855 GCF_000004195.4 Xenopus tropicalis
CGCCAACATAATCCGCAGCGCTGTACAATAAGTGGGTTACATACATTGGACATACAGAGTAACATATAAAGCAATCAATAACTGATAAAAGAGGTGAAGAGGGCCCTGCCCAAAAGAGCTTACAATCTACAAGGAGAAAGGGTTGAGACACAAGGTGTGGGAATGGGCATGACCAGAGTTGTGAGAGGTGTGGCATAGGGTATTGCTAAACTAGATTAGGGTAAGCTTCTCTGAATAATTGTGTTTTTAGAGATCTCTTGAAGGCAGAGAGATTGGGAGAAAGTCTGATAGATTGTGGGAGCGAATTCCAGAGAAGGGGGGCAGCCCCTTGGATGGATGTGCAAGTAATGTTTGATTAATCCTAAAATAGCCTTTATCCTACATGTTCTCAGCAGCACGAAAATGTGCACAACTCTGCTTGTGAATAGTGCTGTCAAAATTCAGCCAGGCGCAAACACTGCTACAGGACCCTCTCCTCTCAACATATACCTATCCTTGAGTTCCCAATGGAAGTTGATGCACATAAGGTATATACATTAAGTCAAAAGATAAATACTGGTTCTTACATAAATAATGAGCTGTGCCAGATGGCTAACTGTTTGCAGGAATAAACTCTATTTTCCTTCTTATTCTGCTTGTTATACATTTAAATAGTAATGACCAGTGTCCACCCCCTATATTGCTTGCTCACAACATGCAGGTACTAGTACAGGTATAAGCTCTAATATCCAGAATAATTGGAACCTGGGGTTTTCAGCATAAGGCTTTTTTGTAATAATTTTTTGAAAAGTGCACATTCCCCAAAATCCAAAATGGGTACACATTTTTTTACTCTGGTGATTTTGATGACATTTTCAAAACTTACCTTAAAGTTTCCACTTTGCTGCATCTTGTCTCCCACATATCATTAGGTACCAAGATAAAAAATCCTAAATATGAACACCAGGGGTCCACTGAACAGTTTTGTGCATAGACGTACCCAAGTATGTGGCATTTAGGGGCCCAAGGTAAAGATACCCCATATGATCTATAATTTCTGTTATTTCAGCTCCTGCAAAATCAACACATTTACATCATTTAATGTGGGATAAACCTACAAAAAAGTAATCTCACCCCAGAAAGTCATATATTTTCAGAAAGAACACATTCCTCCGAATCCAAAATGTGTACACGTCTTTCTTCTCTAATGTTCCAAGCCGCAAAGCTTTCCCAAAATTGGAGATTTTGATTACATTTTAAAAAATCACATTGAAGGACCACTTTGTGGCATCTTATCTCCCACATATCATTAAGTTTTCCCCAGCTGGTGCTCCCCACCGACAGTGCTGCACTGTCATTTCCTTCAGCACTTAGTAAAATCGTATGTATACTCTTTTGTGAATGCGCGAACAGGAATTCATGCAGGGGATGCCTGGGACCGCAGGTAGAAAGGTAAGTAAAATGGAAGGGCGGGACTTAGCTATCTACAGTATTTCACTGGGGGATACCTAACATTGTGGCACTCCCCCTGTAAAATAGACTTTACATGTCCTTGAAGCCAGATATAAAGAGGGGCCAGGTGCCACTTAAAGGAGAAGAAAAGGCTAAGTCACTTGGGGGTGCCAAAATGTTAGGCGCATGCGCCAATGCGGAAGAAGGAAGCGCTCGTTACAGGTACCCCGGGCTGGTGCTGTTCTCTCTTAACAGGGGCACCAACCCGGGGTACAAGGTAAGCGATTAATGTCACTTGGGGGTGCCTAACATTTTCGCACCCCCAAGTGACTTAAGCTTTCCTTCTCCTTTAACCCATTCCTTGTCAAGCAAATATACATAAACATATATGAAACTTTCAATTATATGCCCATTTTTAGTTAGTTTTCTTATCATTATGAAATGAGCTAATTAATTAAAACACTGTCATTAAAAATCTATCTGTGATATTTCAGTGGGATCATAACAGAAACTATTCATGATTACAGTGGGGTTTAACAACAGGAAGTATTAATTAGAAACTCCACAGATTTCTGTCAAGAAAGGATTACATTTACCTAGAATCTTTAAAATTATACATAATAGGCCATTAAACACTATCTAAAAGGTACTAAAATTGTCATGTAGTGGTATGTGCTTTTCTAGAAACCCTCTAAAAGAGAACTTAAGCTAAACAAAGAAGTAGGCTCTGTGCTGCTGTCTGCTATCTGAGTTCAGGGACTGACTCACAATATACTGAGTATATATATATATATATATATATACTATATATAAAGTATATATACTAGTCACTATACAAGCCTAATTATTAATTAATTCCAATTCTCATTATACAGCAGCTCAGAAACCAGTGCAATTAGAACTGCATCAGAACTTAATAAACAGCCCTGTAGCATCAGATGATTTAACACTTAAACCTTAATTTTCTGCTTGATGATTCGCGATGAGCCCTAAGCTTAGCTTTTCATCAGCTGCAATCTGATTTAGACAAAACACAGTCAGTTTGGAACAAAGTGCTTTGGACTGATGTGACAAAATTGAGTTATCTGGTCATAACAAAAAGTGATTTGCATGGTGGAAGAAGAACACCGCAATCCAAGAAAAAAACCTGCTACCTGCTGTCAAATTTGGTGGAGGTTCCATCAGCTGTGGGGCTGTGTGGCTAGTTCAGGGACTGGGGCCCTTGATAAAGTCGAGGGTCGGATGAATTCAACCCAATATCAACAAATTCTTCAGGATAATGTTCAAGCATCAGTCACAAAGGTGAAGTTACGCAGGGGTTGGATATTCCAACAAGACAATGACCCTAAACACAGTTCGAAATCTACAAAGGCATTTATGTAGAGGGAGAAGTACAATATTCTGCAATGGCCGTACCAGTCCCCCGACTTGAATATCATCGAAAATTTATGGGATGATTTGAAGCAGGCTGTCCATGCTTGGCAGCCATCAAATTTAACTGGACTGGAGAGATTTTGTATGGACGAATGGTCAAAAATACCGCCATCCAGAATACAGACACTCATCAAAAGCTATAGGAGGCATCTAGAGGCTGTAACATTGGCAAAAGGGGGCTCAACTAAGTATTGATGTAATATCTCTGCTGGGTGCCCAAATTTATGCACCTAATTATGTTATGATGCATATTGCATATTTTCTGTTAATCCAATAAACTTTATGTCACTGCTGAAATACTACTGTCTCCATAAGGTATGTTATATATTAAAAGGAAGTTGTTACTTTGAAAGCTGAAAGTGATAAACAAGACTCCAAAGATTCACTTTTTAATATGACTGTATATGCCAAGAACCAATTCCTCCTATGTATTTAGAAGCATAGGTATAATCTATTAAGTGTGGAAGTAATGCAGGTTTTCAGTAGAGATCGGATGAGATATGGATTCCAGTTTTAACCCTTCTCTTTGTTACTGTTTTGCAAAACATTTTTCTTTGCCACGTTTCTACCTGATATGCCATTTTGCTGGGAGGAATGTTAGTCAATGTAATATCGGTCCACATCTCCACAGACCCTATGATTAAGTGGAACATACAGCAACGGTACAGTGTGGTACCGAAATGGCACATAGTTGCCCACAATGTAGGTAAGGATCTACCAAAAGATCACAGGTATGGGACCTGTTATCCAGAATGCTCGGGACCTGGAATTTTCTGGATAAGAGCTCTTTTTGTAATTTGGATCTTCATTCCGTAAGTCTACTAAAAATTAATTTAAACATTATATAAACCCAGCAGGATTGTTTTGCCTCACATAAGGATTAATTATACATTAATTGAGATCAAGTACAAGGTACTGTTTTATTGCAGAGTAAAAAGAAAAGTTCATTGAAAAAAATTAAACTGAAATAAATAGAATTTATGGGAGATGGCCTTCCTGTTATTTGGAGTTTTCTGGATAATGAGATTCCAGACAACGGATCACATACCTGTATAATCAATTACAAATTCTCTGCCATTTCTAAAATAAACAAGTTACTCTTCGCTATGCCCCCTTCAGTATCTGTCTATCTTCATGCAGGAATTATGAGTCTGATTTTGACTGACAGCTCCTATATTTTTCTCCTTTTCCTAGCAGATGTATTAGAGTTAACTCAAACTGATTCCAGCAAAAACAGAATCTAACAAAATAACTGACTTTGACACATTCACAATATTTAGAAAGTTTCTTATTTTAACATGATGAAGCTTATACAGTAGAACCCCCAATTTACATCCCCGGATTTTAAGTTTTCCCGCTTTTTACACTGTTTTTTTGTGGTCCCACCAATTTTAATGCATTCCTATGGGCTCTATTCCCGGATTTTACATATGAATTTCCCGCATTTTACACTGTTTCTATCATGCCTCTCCCTAGCAAATCGCTTAGTTTTAAGGTAAAAATACAGCTTACTTTAGGAATTAAAGTTTCCCCCATGTCTTGCGATCACAGGCGCCATCTTAGGAAGGTCAGCGTCACCACTATCGCCTCATATTTCATACTGTGCATGCGTACCTTCCGGGAGCGTACAAAATACCGTGAGAGTTGCACAAGTATGGGGAACAGCTGTACAAGGTGCAGATTTTTAAAAGAGTACAGATTTTTGTTTCAGTGCTGTACAGTATTCTTTTCCGCATCTTATTAATTTATAGTGATATTCAAACTTTTAGCAAACACATGCATTAAGGGCTCTGGTACACGGGGAGATTAGTCGCCCGCGGCAAAACTCCCTGCTCGCGGGCGACTAATCTCCCCGAGTTGCCTTCCCCCTGCCATCCCACCGGCGAACATGTAAGTCGCCGGCGGGATGGCAGACGCGGCGGCGCGATTTTGCGCAAATCGCCGAAAAAGACTCGCGAGGCTTTTTCGGCGATTTCCCGAAATCGCCCGCCGCGTCTGCCATCCCGCCGGCGACTTACATGTTCGCCGGTGGGATGGCAGGGGGAAGGCAACTCGGGGAGATTAGTCGCCCGCAAGCAGGGAGTTTTGCCGCGGGCGACTAATCTCCCCGTGTACCAGAGCCCTAAATGCAAAATGTTTTACAGTACTGTAAAAAGTTGTTTCAGTACTTCTGCTAAAACCTGTGAAATAACTCAGTAAAGGAACTATGTTGCAAATAAAAAATGATTCCTGTACTTATTTCCTTTAAATCATTGACATTTATGTGTCCTTAACACATTTCCCTGATTTTACATTTTCCCTGATTTTACATCTTTTTTTCATGGTCCCCTGAAAAACGTAAAATGGGGGTTCTACTGTATTAAATATTATTTTTCATGATATGAGGTAATTGCATCCACTCTTTGCACTTACAGTCCTTCCGAATCGAGTGCTTCTGTGCCTATTGATGCCAGTGAAACGAAAAAGCTATTGCCACCTACTGCCAGGTGGTAGCTTCAGGGTTCCCTTCAAGCCTGGTGTCAATAGGCACAGAACAATTGCACCTAAACCATCAGGCACAGACATCACTCGCATCCCAAACTCTTTTGGAGAATAGGACACAATTTCTTCATGCCTCTTGCGACCACAATAGCACTTGAATTCTGGGGGACAATTATGCATTGTGGGAAAAAACATGGCAAATGCCCTTGAAATTTAATTTTGCTCACTGAACTTGCGCACATAAATGAGCCCTTAGAGCTACATGAGGCCTAATATGTGACAAAAGTGAACATGGACTGCCAAGAACGTAGGTAGTATTGTTTTGCCCTTCCTCACAGGACATTTGAATAGATCAGATGCAAAATTCTACAGCAAGATCTCCTCCATATTTCTATTCAGCCTCAAGTGTACAGGTATTGGATCCCTTATCCGGAAACACGTTATCCAGAAAGCTCTGAATTACGAAAAGCCTGTATCCCATAGACTCAATTTTAATCAAATAATTCAGAATTTAAAACTGATTTCCTTTTTCTCTGTAGTAATAAAACAGTACTTTGTAAATGATCCAACCTAAGATATAAATAATCCTTATCGGATGCAAAGCAACCTTATTGGGTTTAATTAATGTTTTATTGATTTTTTTAGTAGACTTAAGGTATGGAGATCCAAATAACAGAAAGACCCCTTATCTAGAATACCCTTGGTCCCAAGCATTCTGGATAACGGGGTCCTATACCTGTACTACTTTCTTAGACTTTAATGCATGTAGTTTTTCTTGATCTAATAGTTTTATTGAGACTGATCCTGCTTTTAATCACTCCTAGGGGCACGTTCATTAAAGTACGACAGGTCCGATTACAAAAAATATCGTATTTGTTCTCAAGTTTACAACTTTTGGGTATTTTCTGCAATATTTTCGTTAATTTGCGCAACTTTTTCGTACTTTGCAACAATTTGTGCAACAAAATCGTATTTGTCACAACGAGTACGAAAGTTTCTCGAAATCATGCACTGAAGGTTCAAAGTCAGAAAGGTATTCGTGCCATTTCCGATCATTCGGATACAAAAATGTAGTTACTTTCGGGTCGCACAACGCGACTTTTTCGCAAACTTGACGCAGATTAGAAATTTTCTTGTTTAATGCGAATTTTCACAAATCGCACTCATAATTTGTACTTTAATGAATCTGCCCCCTACTGAAGCTAGGGTCCTCATGTGGACAATATTTTACCTGGCCAGGTACTAAAAGTTACATTTTCATAACATAGTTAATTTGGGCTGGACTGTTTTCTCCCTACCAGTAGCTCTAGTACTACAGCCACTACTTCCCCTGGATACTAGCGCTGCACCACGTTGCTGCCAAAAACTCATCTCTCATTATTTGTGCTCCCATTCAGATTTATCAAGAAAAGAAAAGAAACGTTCTAAGCTCATAAAATCGTATGTCTCGTTACTTGTTTTTAGACTACTCCATGAAGTTACTTTTCAACCTCCTAATTCTAAACTACAACTAGAGGGTAGCTAGGTGGAACTCCCCGCCCCATTGAACTCTGCCGCACTGCGCACTACAGTGTATACAGGGTCTCCCGGTAACACAAGCCCAGCGCATTCAGTCCTCCCCCCCCCATCACTTCCTGTCTGACTCGTTTTCCTCCCATAGAGCCGGCCAATCACGTGACTAGTGCTGATTAACCCCTAACTTCCGCGGTGTAAGAGCCGGGCTGCCTGGGAGAGGTTGTGTGCTATATAGTATGCTCGCTTTGGCAGTTCCTTTTGGTGTTACTTGTTAAGATATTATGTTCCCAGGTTGTGCTTCAGCCTTTTGTAAGTCTTTATGGTACGTTAGAGTTAGTCCAGTGTCATATGGGTCACACCAATAGGATTCAACTGTGTTAGCTTTCTTTGCTATAAAATGTTAGTTGTACAGGCTAAGGGCCATCATGTAGCATTAACAACATCTTTATAGTCTGGCTTCTGCCAAAGGACCAAATGTTTATTAGTAGGAATATATTATTGGAGAGTATGCAGTTTTTTTTTTGTTGTTTTGCATTACCCAAAAATTAGGAATAAAGCTGCCAAATAAAACGTCACTGTGACAATTATTTTCTGTGATTGCTGCCCACTGTACACATTAAATATGTTTTTGTTTGCTGTTGCTCTGAAGGTGAGAGCTATGGTTTGACCAGGCTTATGTGAAACATATGGCATGCCCTATAGCAGTGAAGGGAGAATGGATTCATATTAATATCCATAGTTTAAGATGTTTTTGTTTGTTTGTTTTTGTAATGATGGGCAGGCAGGCGCCTGGATACCTTTAGCCACTTAGTGGTCCCGGACTGGCAATCTTTAAATTCTGGCAAACAGGCCCGGATTTGTGGCGAGGCCACAAAGGCCCGGGCCTAGGGCGGCAAATACACAGGGGCGGCATGCCGCCCCGCCGCAAGCAAATGTTAACATTTTGCTCCCATACGGAGCAATGGGGACATCTCCCCACTGCTCCGTATGGGAGTTCTAAGTTAGGCGCTTGCGCATGCGCATTAGCGATAGGGGTTGTTCGCGCATGCGCAAGTTAGGCGCATGCGCATTCGCGTTTACGCGGCGGGGGTGGGGGGGGTGGGGGGGGCGCCCCAAGTAGAAATCCGGCCCTGCTGGCAAATGCCAAAAGGGCTGCTGTAAGATGCCATATTCATTAATGGGCCTGTGGAGGGGTGGTTTGGGCCTTTGTGTACTTGAAATGCCAGGGCCTATATTGAATCACAGTCCAGACCTGCCACTTAGTGTACATTTAAGTTACAACCTGGTTTTTAACTGTGTTGAGACAACAGTATTGGTTTAAATACAATTAAAAAGAAAAGTAATGTAACTGCAGTTTATCATGCAAGTAGCTACATTTTATTCAATCAAGTATTAAATACAGCTTTTTTTTTTCCTCTATCATCAAGTAAGAAAATGGGAAGGATTACATTATCGCATCTCCGTTCCTGGGAAAGATGCCACTCTGCTTTTACTTCCATCTATAAGGCTGATGAGATGGCATGTCAGGTAATGATTGCATCTACCTTTGCATGGTTTGCTTAGTTGATGAAAATGGGAGTTTGTGCATGATGATTAACGGTGCAGTTGAACTTAATTAATTTATATGACGTAGTCCAGGGGTCCTGAAACTTTTTAAAAGGGGCTAGTTCACAGTCCCTCAGACTGTTGGGGGGGGGCGGACTATAGTTTGAAAAAAAAAAGCTAGCAATTGTGAAATCACTCCATCTGCGCTATTGCACTTCACTTTGTGAGCATCGCATTGTTTGCTATACAGCTGTACTGTATCTCGGCTGATGTGCCCTTAAAATGAAATGTACAACCTGGATCTTTGCACCCCCACCAAATATTAAGATAACCATGGTAATATGTAGAAAGCACAGTATACATTGTTTATTAAATAACAGCTGGACTGTTACAGGATAGACACCCATGTGAGATAGCCCTTTAACTGTATGTAGTGGGAATTACAGATTTATACCACTAACTAGAACCCCAACAATACTCTACAACACCTAGTAGTGCTTGGAATTGTAGTTCCCAAATCTTTCCAGACCCTTACACCTTACTACTCTACACCAGTATACTCCCACATCCTCCTAGCCATGCCCTGTATGTCCCCGCTCAGCTTATAAAATGTTATATCGTCCAGCTTTCTCCAGATTTAGATTAGCTTACCCAGCTTCACATACAGGTCAGCCATGTCGGGTCCCAGTGCATCTCATTGCGCTCTCAGGGGTCCTCAAACTACAGCCCGCGGTCATTTACTCGTTCTCGCCCCCGCAGCGTCCTCACCCCCTACTACCAGTGTTGTCCTCAGCCCCAGAGCGTCTCGTCACCACATCTGACACAGTAGCCAGGGATGAGGATGCAGTGGGGGCCGGGTAAATGACCGCGGGGGGCCCGTATCCAGCCTGTGGGGGCCGTAGTTTGAGGACCCCTGACGTAGACTGTGAAAGGCCAGTCATTCGAACATCATATAAATTATAGACCATCTGATTCTTTGAATCGATCCAGCTAGATACTTAATGATTATTTAAAGGTGAATTTTCTAATGGGCAGGTGAGATGTGAGTCTCTAAATACAGGTGACTTGTTGGGTCAGGTGCTGGTTGAATGTTTGTTTGAAGATACACCAGTGGTCTTGACCTGTGCTCCTTTGGTGGGAGACACAAAATATTTTGAACTGCTGGTAGCCACTTTACATTTTAATCTAAAATTGCCATCTAAGATTCAAGAAGCTTTATAAATACATGTTAATAATAAAATAATTTAAGAAATGTATGTAGCGCACCACAAACCCCATACTTTTCCCAGCAGCCTGCATAGGGGGGAAACTTGTGCCATTCCTGTGGGCAATACCTGTTGTAGCTCTGACCATTAGGGCCACTGGTATCTGAACACAACTGTAACCCCCTTAGTCAGAGAGAACTTCCACAGCTTACAATTGGATATATGTATTGTTTGATGCTCTTATGAATGTTCTTTTAACCCTCCAGAGCATGGCAAAAAATAAGGAAGACGTGCCACACGAGGAGCTAGACCCCGCAGGTACCATAAATGCATCTGTTGAAGTTTTAGAGAATAATAGCAACATCCAGATTCCCAAGAGGAAGTTTGCCATTATGTTGGCCTACTGTGGTCGTGGTTATTATGGTATGCAGGTAATTGTCCATGTGAGAGCTGAAAATACTGGAACATCCCACTATTATCCTTTTAGATAAAATAATTCATATTCACTGTTCCATTATGTGGAACAACTCTGCCAGCTCTCGGAGCTTCCTTGTCCTTCTTAGTATTAACGAATGCCCAACAAGAAGGGCAAAAGAAATGGTGGATACAAGTGTGTCCAAAACTGAAGCACAGAAGGTTTGGTGGATATAAAGTCTAAGCCAGCAACCTGTACTTGTACAGAGTGTTTTACCGTGGGTGTCTAGAACAGTATAAAACATGATTTTCAGTCATCTCCAGCTTTCAACTCCCTAGCTGTTGCTGGACTACATCTCACAAAAGCTAAAGGCTGCGTATGAGGATTTAGTCAATATTGTAGAGCTTCCATTCTAAGTGACTGTGTAATTTAGAAATTCAAAAATAGGTGAGTATTAGGTGTAGCTAGTTACAAACATTGGGGAATCGACCCATAAGTGCCAATCACATATTGTGATAGTGCTCCAAAGAGGTAGGATTTTAGTTTAGTTTAGAAGTGTTTTTACATGAGCACAGGGATGGGATTCCAGAGGTGAGTGACAGCAAGACCAGAGATTTTAAAAGCAAAAGCGCAGTTCTTTCCTAGGTGAGAGAAGTAGCATTCTAGCAGATTCTAAGACAGAGGAGGTGAGAGCCAGGGAGGACCATTAGGCTAATGTCAAACGGGCATGCACTTCATTATCCTGTGTGCAAATATACTGAGCAGATTGCCGTGCAAAATGTATACGTTTGTTTTTTTCTTTAAAATCCACTCCGAACATCTACACACAGGCCAACACAGTACCTGTTAGTACAGATGCATACTGGAGCTTGTGAGAGTGGACCTGCATTCTCTGCCTGCATACAAAACAAAGGTGGAGAAAAGGAGATCTCTTAGCCCCATGTGACCTTAGCCTTAGTTCGTTGAACTTGGCTTGTGGGAGAGGTTAAGGGCATGGTTAACTGTGAAAAGAGAAACAGGAAGTGTGATCTTTAAATATCTGTTTTCATAAAACTATTAATATTGGATATTCAATAGGGATGCACCAAATCCCAGATTTGGTTCAGAATTTGACCAATTCCTTGCCTTTTTTGAATTTTTTTTTTTTTAACCAAATCTAAGTGCCTAGCTGAACCAAACCCTTAAAATCACGTGACTTTAAGTCAAATGATTAAGAAAATTGCAATAATTTTTCCATGCACGGATTTTCCCACTCTTACTTTGGATTTGGTTCAGGATTTGCCTGAGTCCAAAACAGTGAATTTCTAACATGTTACTTGTCATTACACAGTGGCATTTGAAACAATACTGCACCTGAGATTTCACTTACTGAACATGTTTTTATTTGCAGATGGACCTTACAAGGCCAAACTTTCCAACCATTGAATCTGCCCTGATTTCTGCTCTCATTCAGGCTCGGTGCATTCCTGAGATGTTCTATATGCAAATGAAGCAACTGAAGTTTCAGCGGTGTGCCCGTACTGACAAGGTAGCAACTGGTGCCTATTCTATTTTACAAGTAGAATTTTTTTTTTTTTTTTATATATATTACTTTGATTAAATACTGTTTAAAGGAGTTGTTCATCTTTAAGTTAACTTTTAGTATGTTATAGAATGGCCAATTCTAAGCAACTTTTCAATTGGTATTCTTATTTTTTTTATAGTTTTTTTTAATTATTTGCCACCACCTTCTGACTCTTTCCAGCTTTCAAATAAGGATCAATGACCCCAGCAGTCAAAAAACTGTTGCTTTGCGAGGCTACAATTGTTATCTTTACTTTTTATTACTTATCTTCTATGTAGTAGCTCTCCTATTCCAGCCTCTCATTCACACCACTGTCTGGTTGCTAGGAAAATTTGGATCCTTGCAACCAGGTAGCTGTTGAAATTCCAAACTGGAGAGTTTCTGAACAAAAAGTGAAATAATTAAAAAAAAAACACAAATTATAGAAAATGAAGACCAATTTCAAATGTCTCAGAATCCTGCACTCTACACCACACTAAAAGTTAACTCAAAGCTGAGCAACCTCTTTAATGCTTATAATATCAAACCTTATCCTTCATCTGCATTTACCAAGAGGTTATACTGTAGTGTAAGGCTCTATGGATGATTTTAGTTAATCATAGTTTTTTTTTTTTCTTGATATAGGGAGTATCTGCTTTGAGCCAACTGGTATCAGTAAGACTCCTACCATCTTGCTCTAACCCAGTGGAGAAAATCAATTCACATCTTCCTCCCGAGATCCTCATTATAGGTAATGAAACAAAGCTTTCCTAGTTTAACTTTTTTTGCTTTTGCAAATATATGTCCAGGGGGGCACTGAAATCGGCATACAGATGGGTGCAGTGTTGGTGCAAGAGGGGGGATTTTGTCACATGCAATAAAAAGAATTTAAACATCCTAAAAATATTTATTTTGTATTTATTGTTCACACATAAAGTAGTTAGGATATATCACAGTGCTGTTCAGCGAGCAGTAAGTACTTTTTTCATAAAGTGGCTGATTAAATCTGCCAATTTGATCCTTCAGGATCTAGTTAGCCTGTCTGACTTTTATCTAGTAGGTTTAAAAAATCCTGTTGGGGGTGAGGACCACATCTGCTAGTTAATGGGGTCTTTGTCCTGATGGCCTTAATTTGCTTTGACCCAATTGTTTGGCCTTATCTGAACAATATTGCCCACTTTAAGATGGGCATGTTGGGGAAAGTATCACCAATGGTTCTTTTAGCGTATGGCTAGCTTTAACCAGGGTTGAATGATGCGATTCATCATGTCACAGTTTTTCGTATTCTGAATGTTATACATTTTGCCAGTAGGCTTGTAGTCAGATGGCAGCATGTGAGTTGCTTTTTTGTATAGTGAATTTGAATTTAAAATAAATGTTATTTTTTTCCAGATATGAAAAGAGTAACTAAAGGATTCTGCCCTAAGAAAATGTGTGATAAGCGATCTTACTCTTACATGGTGCCCACATTTGCACTTTCTTGTTGTGCTCCCTCTGTACCTGATTCAAACTTCCGAATGCCTAGGGAAGACTTTCACAACATCAACAATCTTCTATCTTTCTACAAGGGAACACACAATTTTCACAATTTTACATCCAGGAAAGCGTTTGAGGATCCAAGCTCTTTTAGACATATGTTGGACGTGTCATGCTCAGAACCTTTTGTCTTTCATGGGACAGAGTTTGCTCAAATTCACATTACTGGTCAAAGCTTCATGCTGTACCAAATTCGTAAAATGGTGGGTTTGATTATAGCTATCGCACAAGGCATTGTCCCGGCTGATTTTCTACCTCAGTGCATGCAGAGGGAGAAGATCAACATCCCTCCAGCACCCGGACTTGGCTTGGTACTTGAGCGTGTTCATTTTGATTGGTATAATAAAAGATATGGGGGAGACGGCTTTCACCAACCAATTTCCTGGGAAAAGTCTATGCCTACTGTGTCGGTGTTTTGGGAGGAAAGAATATTGCCAGACATACTTGAAGGAGAACTAGAAAATCTTTCCATGTCTTACTGGATAGAAAAACTTAATCGGCACAATTTTCTCATGTTTCAAAATTACAAAGAAGTTTAATACTACCTTTTATATATGTACTTTTAACAAAATGGTGCTTCTGGCATAATCCCTACTACCAGTGGAACTAAAAGCCCATAGAAAATTAGAAAGATAATGTAAACTTTCAATAAGAATCCTTGTCCTTCCTTGTCATTTTTCACCATACATTGGAATTGCAAAGCCCTTTTTATAAAAGTGTGTTATGTTTTTTTTTATGCCAGCGTGATGCCTAAATAATGCCATTATTTTACACATTCAGGTAGCAAAGAAATGCTGATATTAAAAGAGTAAGTGGTTTTTACTTGCTTTTTCCTTAGCAGTAAAAGGCAGGTGCTATGCAGTGCTTAGTGGATTGGAGTGGATTGGATTGTTTAGAGTAAAGCAACTGTATGCCTATGTTTTAAAGAATACTAATCTCAGTATAATCTGAGTCAGTTTGCACACATGCCTAAAGCCACAAACTAACAGGATAATTTTGTTTGCATGAAGTTACAGGGTTAGCATTACAGTTTCCCTCAAAAACCAGAAGGGGTTGTGACTGAGCAGTCCAGGGTCAAGATATGGAACTATGACAGCATAGATTTTCTGTATTACACAATTCTGTTTTAAGGGTATAATGGCCAGTAGAGCTACACTGCTGCTAATTTCTTCCAACCGTGCATTTAACTTACTTTCACAGTAACCTTGCAAATGCCCAGACTGGTACTTGTTCATAAGGCTGGTGTATTACTTGCACCTCACCCGTGGCATAGAGAAAGAGGTAACATAGTAACATAGTAAGTTGGGTTGAAAAAAGACATACGTCCATCAAGTTCAACCATAATGCCTATATATAACCTGCCTAACTACTAGTTGATATATGTTAACACAATAGACAATAGAAATATTAAATACTGAAGGCAAGATCTGCAATTGCTTAAACAAAATTTTCTTACCACCTATTTAAATAGTAACAAAAGCACACAATTTAGGGTCCCCTATACACAGGCTTGTTCCCTCTTTGTGGCACAAACACATCATGCAGGGCAGCACTCGATTAAGACTGCAATGGGTGCTGCTGGAAACTCGCTCACAACTGCAAATATATGAAAATTACATATACTAAATACTATTAAGTTTGTACATATGAAAGTGGACTATATACACAGAATCCTGAGTGAATATGCTACCAGTAAAAGAATTACCCCAGTTCAAAATGCAGGGGTTATTTTCTGACTTATGAAACTTATGAGTGGCTTCTAATCAATTAGTCCAAGCCTAAAGGTGGCCATACACGGGCATGTCGCCAAGCGAGCGGATCTTCACCCGATATCCCCACCCACGGGTGGCGATATCGGGGAGGCATGTCGGTGAATTCGATCGTTTGGCCCTGGGGCCAAACGATCGAATTCTGCAAGCGGCAATGGGGCAGTGGGCTCGGGGACCGCATCAACGAGCCGATGCGGTCCCCAATCCGACGGGATTTTCTAACCTGGCCGACCGATATCTGGCCAATTTCAGGCCAGACATCGGTCGGCCAGTCCGATCGTTTCTGCCCCTACACGGGCCGATAAGCTGCCAAGTCGGTCCAAGGTAAACCACCAGAGAAACCAGAAGCAAGGTAGTACTGTAGGTTATCTGCTCATGAAATACAATGCTGTCACCCTATGCCTTAGTACAGGTGCATGATCTATTATACAGAATACTTGGGACCTTGGTTTTTTCCAGATAAGGGGTTTCTCTGTAATTTGGACCACTATACTGTAAGTCTGCTAAAAAAAACACTTAAATATTAAACCTAATGGGGTGGTTTTGCCACCAATATGGATTTGTGCTGCTGTTACAATCAAGTGTTAGATACTGTTATTAGAGAAAAAGGATATAATCTTCATAATTCTTTACTTAAAATGGAGTCTATGACCTTCCCATAATTCAGAGCTTTCTAGATATGAAGTCTCCAAGATAAGAGATCTTGTACCTGTTGGTATCTAAATTATTCCTTTTTGTATGTTGGCTGTATATTTTAAATGGTGGTTCTGTGTGTTTCAGCTATTTTGTTAAATGTCTGCTGTTTCTTTTAGAAAGAGGATTTACTTTTCTATTCCTTTTCTCTCAACTAATTTTTCATATTCTTTTTTCTACGGCTCAACCAGTAAAAGATTTTGACTTTCTTGCCAGAGAGGAAGTAGAGAGAGCAACATACGATCCAGGAAATACATTTTTTTCTATGTAAGACATTTCCAGTGCTTTAGAGTATTAGCCATAAGGCCAAACAGGAGCATTAAAATAATACATAAGGCAGTTACCAACAACCAAATTGTTTCAGGCTATAACATTTAATACAGCAGGGTACAACAGGGAACAAATACGTGCTTAAAAACCAAAAGGCAGGACAAAGGGAGAAGGCCCCCCAAAATTGAAGTATCACCCTATCCAGCTTGTCTAAAACATCCAAAAGAAATTGCCTTTTAAAGAAAATGTGACAGAAGTCTTTTTATTTTTATTAATTGTTCAGCTTTTAAGGCTAATGTCAGACGAGGAGTAGGGTGGATGTTTTCGGCAAGCTACCATTTTGTAACATTAAGTATGTTACAGATTACCTTATTCTTAGAAACTTTTTAAATTATTATCTTTTTAAATTATTATCTATTAGCTTTCCTCTTTCTGCCAGTCAATGTGGCCACTGAGCCAAAAAGTTTGCCCACCCCTGATATAAAGCAATGTATTTTTTTACACTTTTGACATGCGTTTCTAATTTGCATTAAAAATGCCCATGTGTAAGAAGAAGCCTTAAAAAGGGAAGTAGCTGCTACCCTGGTTCTCATATTTACAACTTCAACAAGCATTCCGACATCAATTCCAAAGAACTATAGTCCCCTTCGTGCTCACTAAGCTCGAAATCACCCTCCAAAACCCCTCTTCCAAAAAGCTGATGACCACACTATACTCCCTGCTCCTCTCTACCCTCCAATCTCCCTTCCTTACGGCCCAAAAAGCTTGGCACCAAGACATACCGGACCTGAACAGTGAAGATTGGGAGGAAGCGACAGACAGGGCCTATGACTATCTGATATCCACAAGAGACAGGCTAATCCAGTTCAAAATCATACATAAACTCCATCTGACCCCGTTACGACTATGTCGAATGGGATTCATCAATACTCAAATCCTAAAAGCTATACACTTTCTATGGACACTTTACCACAATGGCATTGTTAATAAGCAAGCATACTAATACTCATACCCTTATTATTTTAGCACCATAATTACAAAAAGGGTTTTAAACTCCAAGTGTCCTTGAGGCCATCGGGTACTAGGGTATTTAGTTTTTTTATCCATTTGCCTTCTCGTCTCAGGAGGTCTGTTGGGTATGTTGTACCTATGGGATGACATACAGTGTTTTAGATTTTATTTATTTATATGGTACACATATGGAGTGATATGGTAATGATTTTGTATGTATACATTTTAACAGTATATGAGTATGGGATTTTTCACAGATCTTCCATTTGACACTATGGACTGAGATGATGGCACTACACAAAGGAGTTTTGGTTCTCTTGATGGATAGCTTTGAGAACCAATTGGATATACGAACAGAGATGATGACACTACACAAAGGAGTTGTGGCTATTTGATGGACAGTTTTTGAGAACCAATTGGACACTTAGGGGGGTGGAGTCGTTGTCTTTAAATTGTTACACCGTTTATTTTGTCTTTTACACTTGATAAAGGGCGCTATTTAGCCCGAAACATGTCGTGTGATGTGGTCTGCAATAAAAGCATTTTTTAGCAGAGATTCTGCCTAAGGTGCTCTCCTCTGTATATTGATGTGAATCGGAAGGCCTTGCGGTGTGCAGTTGAGGATTGATGCATCGTGCCTGAATGATAGGCTGTGCGGTTGAATACCTATATAGACTTGGCTTATGTCGAATGGGAATCCGTGACTCGTCCCAGTGCCCCAAATGTGGTGCCCCCGAGGCCAATTACTTTCACTTAATGTGGTCATGCCCACAAATACATCACTTTTGGAACCAGGTTCTAGACCACATCCAAAACACAACAGCCCTACCTAAAATAATCAATCCCAAGGTTTGCCTCTTTGGCATTGTGGATGACACTATTCCTACATTAACATCGCGTATCCTCTACAGAACGCTACTGTTTTATGCCAGGAAAACCATCCTTTCTCAATGGATGGCACATTCTCCCCCAACAATTGCCAGCTGGCTCAATTTAATTAAAACCCTCCTGCCGCTGATACAACTCACCTATATAGCAAGAGGATGCCCTCAAAAGTATGACAAGGTATGGGGAACATGGGCTGAAACCATGGAATAACGTCACATGGTCACCCTTGGGAAATTGAACCCCCACTGGTAATCCCAAACCTTTCCTTCCTGAAATAGGAATTTGAGCACTATTTCGAGTAGGACATTATTGATTGTTTAACCTAATGTAACGTTTGTACTCTGGCATGAAAAGAACCCGTCTGCAGAACCAATGTCAATGTTTTATGTTGTTTTATGGTATAAATGCATAAATAAACACCTTTGAAAAAAAAAAGGGAAGTAGCAAACTGGGCAAACTCCAGGAAGGAGGCAAACAGAATAGTGGAGAACATGCCATTAAACTGAAGCTATAGAGACTAGAAGAAGTATAGGACACAAGATAATTTAATTACTGGGCTAGGAGGGTGTAAGGGGTATATTTATCACACTGTGTAAAAAGTGGAGTAAAGCATTGCCGGTGATGTTGCCAGGGCCGCCATCAGGTGGGCACAGGGGGACAGTTGTCCCGGGCCTGGGCGATCTTTACTTTTAAAGGGGGCCTGGCCGTGCTACAGTTTTTTGGCTAACTCCGGCCCCCTGTCATCAATACTTGAATCTGATTGGTCGTGCCCCGTGCGTACGTGTGACGTCAGTACGCACGGGGCACAACTTTATAAAAGCGCCCGTCTCCTTTCCCGTGGAGACACAAGTGTGAAGGAGTCGTTTCGGAAGTATCGCTGGAGCCGCAGCTGGAGGAGAAAGAAGACCCAGGAGGAGCCACTGTCTAATGGGGGGCACTGTCTTTTGGGGGCATAGATTTAGGGGGGCCCTGTGTATGGGGCAATTGGGGGCCCTATCTTTGGGGGCACTGGCCAGCATAGAGTTAGGGGGGCCCTGTGTATGGGGGCAATTGGGGGCACTGGCCAGCATAGAGTTAGGGGGGCTCTGTGTATGGGGGCAATTGTGGGCCCTATCTGTGGGGGCACTGGCCAGCATAGAGTTAGGGGGGCCCTATCTTTGGGGGCACTGGCCAGCATAGATTTAGGGGGGCCCTGTGTATGGGGGCAATTGGGGGCCCTATCTTTGGGGGCACTGGCCAGCATAGAGTTAGGGAGGCCCTGTGTATGGGGGCAATTGGGGGCCCTGTCTTTGGGGGGCACTGGCCAGCACAGAGTTAGGGGGGCCCTGTGTATGGGGGCAATTGGGGACCCAGTCTTTGGGGGGCACTGGCAGCATAGAGTTAGGGGGGCCCTGTGTATGGGGGCAATTGGGGGCCCTGTCTTTGGGGGGCACACTGGCCAGCACAGAGTTGGGGGGCCCTGTGTATGGGGGCAATTGGGGACCCTGTCTTTGGGGGGCACTGGCCAGAATAGAGTTAGGGGGGCCCTGTGTATGGGGGCAATTGGGGGCCCTATCTTTGGGGGGCACACTGGCCAGCATTGTAAGGGTGGGCCCTGGGCACCAATGTATTGGGGGCACACTGATGGGAGGGGCCATTGTGGGAGTAGCCCTGAGGGAGGGGGCCCAGAAAATGTTGTTGTGAGGGGCCCCGTGATTTCTGACGGCGGCCCTGGATGTTGCCCAGAGCAACCAATCAGCAGTTAGATCTCAACAGTTTGAAAACCAAAGCAAATCATCTGATTGGCTGCTATGAGCAACATCACTGCTAATGTTTTACTCCACTTTTTACACAGCATGATAAATGTGCATATTGAGGTAGGTCAGCGAAAAGGTTTGAAACCCTCTAGATCTTGTTGCAAAATGTTTTATTTAACCTTCATCTGGCCCAGAGAATCCAGCCCTAAACTGCATATTCAATGCAGGGCAGAATTTAATTAGAATTAATTTCCCTGCAGGGCACAGAAAGTACAGGGTATTCTCTCAGCAAAAATCCCTGAAATATTCTGTTCCACAGCAGCACATTTTTTCTTTCTCACAGCACATGCACAAAATGCTACTGGATGTGCAAAAAGGCAGGTTCTCTCC
This sequence comes from Xenopus tropicalis, assembly GCF_000004195.4. Classification (NCBI taxonomy): domain Eukaryota; kingdom Metazoa; phylum Chordata; class Amphibia; order Anura; family Pipidae; genus Xenopus; species Xenopus tropicalis. The sequence goes on from NC_030679.2 coordinate 106,680,627, forward strand.
TGTCAGTGAATATGGTGGTTTTATGTGTTTTTCAGTGAATATGGGGAGGGAAAGCAGGTAAATTCTATATTAGTCACGTTAAGCTGAGGTGACAAGAGTGGGCGGCAGGTAGGCGTGGCGTGAGAGTGAGCAGGATGAGGTGAGGGGCGGGGCCAGTAGACTGATCCTTCCCCCTACAGCTGGTCTGTTGTCATCTTTCCGCAGAATTCCGGTCCCCTAATGCTGTAGCTGCCTGCCCTCCGTAGTAATGCAGCATTCAGAGCAGGCAAGAACGGCCGCTGACAAACTGCTTTCCTACACTACAGACCAGAGCGGCTGGAAACTCTGCAAAAGAACAGTGAGTAAATGAATGGCCCTCTGGCTTGTAGCCATGTTATTACATGTATCTGCTGTACCGGTACTGTACTAGCTGCTGGGTGTTCTCTATACTCAGTGCTTTACAGACTCCGCTGTTTGTGTTAGATACAGTGCGTACCAGAAGGTTCGGCCATGGATGCTGTGTGGCTGTGTGTGAGTGGCAGCTTGCTGTGCTGGACGCCTTCTGCTCTGTCACATTGCGATTTATTGAACAGTGTGAGGTTCTGGGTAGTGGCTGCTGGGATTTATAGTTACCTATGTGTAAATGTGTGCTGCTGAATGACTTCTGTTCTGTTTGGGATACAGAAGAAAGAATTGCTTTTCAGGGGCCCTAGGATTTGCATATGTATTAACTGGATTCAGGGCCATTTTGGCACCCTAGGCAAGGGCTTCAATTAGCACCCAGCAGCAGAAGCTGCCAGCAGAAGCTAATCCCTCATACTGCGCCCCCATCTGTACCTGTGCCAGCAGCAGCCAATCCCTCATATTGCCCCATCTGTACCTGTGCCAGCACCCAACATATCGCCCCATCTGTAACTGTGCCAGCAGCAGCCAACCCCTCATATTGCCCAATTGCCCCCAATCTGTATATATGCTAGCAGGCAGCCAATCCAAATTGTGTCCAAAATCTGTATATTTTGCCCCCAAATCATATGTACCAGTGCCAGCAGCAGCCAATCCTTCATATTGCCCCCATCTGTACCTGTGCCAGCAGCAGCCAACCATATTGCCCCCATCTGTACCTGTGCCAGCAGCAGCCAACCCCTCATATTGCCCCCATCTGTACCTGTGCCAGCAGCAGCCAGTCCCTCATATTGCCCCCATCTGTACCCGTGCCAGCAGCAGCCAACCCCTCGTATTGCCCCCAATCTGTACCTGTGCCAGCTGCAGCCAACCCCTCATATTGCCCCCCATCTGTACCTGTGCCAGCAGCAGCCAACTCCTCATATTGCCCCCATCTGTACCCGTGCCAGCAGCAGCCAACCCCTCATATTGCCCCCAATCTGTACCTGTGCCAGCAGCAGCCAGTCCCTCATATTGCCCCCATCTGTACCTGTTCCAGCACCCAACATATTGCCCCGTCTGTAACGTGCCAGCACCCAACATATTGCCCCGACTGTAACGTGCCAGCACCCAACATATTGCCCCGACTGTAACGTGCCAGCAGCAGCCAATCCCTCATATAGCCCAATTGCCCCCAATCTGTATATATTCTACCAGGCAGCCAATCCAAATTGTGTCCAAAATCTGTATATTTTGCCCCCAAATCATATGTACCTGTGCCAGCAGCAGCAATCAAGAATTGCCCCCTTCCTGTACCAGCAGCCTGCAGCGTCAGAGAACTCCCAGCCATGTCCTGCTCGGGCCTCAGGTTTTCCCCGTGCGGCACGGCACACACCACAGCACTCTAGCGCTTCTGTCCCCTTTAAATGACGCACATGCGTAAGGACGCACCACTGCTTCTAGGCATGCGCACAGCGCCAACATCAACACAGAGGTGAGCGCTGGTAAGGAGAAGGGGGGAGAGTGCTTCTGGGTCCTAAATACATGTCAAACATCGTGCCAGAGGGGTTTGGGGGGCGGCGGTTTATTAAAGGCAAAGGTAACTAATAAATACTACTACTAAAAAAATTATTTCCCCTTTAACGTGCGCCCCCCAGTGATTGCGCCCTAGGCAGGCACCTACTCTGCCTACCCCTAGTTCCGGCCCTGACTGGATTATACGATTTGATGTACTGTACTAACCCTAATCAGAGTTCTTTAAAAAAACACACTGCTGACCTCTGGTTTCCAAGGACATCCATAATTCCATAAAGTTTCTGTTAACCATATATTAAAATAAGTGGCTCTACAACGGATGCCTTCCTGGAGCTCTAATACACAGATGCTAACCCTACATGTGTACAGTATAACAGTTTCCTGTTGTGGGCACCTTATTCCTAGTGTGGACAGGGCTGCCATCAGAGGGCAGGTAGGAATACTGTCAGATGCCCTTTCATGGTTTACATCAGGGATCACCAACCTTTCTTAAGGTGGCCACACACGTGGCGATTTGCGATCTTTGTCGCACGAAAGATCGTTAAATCCGCCACTAAGGTTCATGGCTGAAACGGCAGATAAGAAACAATAGGATTTCTACCTCCTTCTGCCGATTCAGCCCTGACGGCAGATTTTGCTCAGGCGCCTTCTATGGCGCCTGATCAAAATCTTTTAACCTGGCCGATCGGCGAGTCGACCGATATCAGCAGCCTCCTGCGATATCGGTCAACTCACCGATTTGCCATACACGCACCGAATATCGTACGAAATGACGAAATGGCTTTACTCGTGAGCCACAGTCAAATGTAAAAAGACTTGGAGAGCAACACAAGCACCATAAAAGTTCATGGAGATGCCAAATTAGGGCTAAGATTGGCTATTAGGCAGTGTCTATGCACACTATCAGCTTACAGGAGGCTTTATTTGGTAGGAAATCTTGTTTTTATTCAGGAATTCAAAAAAAACTACCTGGTTTGGGGGCACTGAGAGCAACATCCAAGGGGTTGGTGAGCAACATGTTGCCCCTGAGCCACTGGTTGGGGATCAATGGTTTACATGGTTCAGATTTGCAAACCTCCAAAGTAGTAGTGTCAAGGGCACATCATGATTTCTGTTGGCAGACCTTTGTCCAGCTGCCAATCATATAGAATCTAAACAATTCTTAGGGAAATAATATAATTAGAATAATTGGGTAACTTTATTCTGGACAGACTTGCTAACTTGCTGCGTGTTGTTTATGAAAAAAAACGCCATATACTGTATGTGCAGGACTGGATGGTGTCTGTGCTGTCTGTGCGTCAGTGCAGCTAAATAAAAAAAAGTTGCTGTTTTGACTGCAGACCTGCATATAAAATGCATTTAGTTCATTTTGTTTTTTGTTATATTTCTGCGGTTCAGTAACTCACAGTAACCAGACCCTTGTTTTAATTGTTTTGATTTATAATTGACTTATGAAATCTTTTTGCTGTTTGCTATGTTAGTAAATAAGCCCCTCTGTGTATTTTACTGTGATAAGATTATAATGTGATACAGAGCTAGGTTAATTTATACTGCAGCACTGTGGTACATTCTATACCAAAATGATCTGAGGTTATGGGGAAACAGATAAATGTTTGATCTTTTAAGTGCATGGATCTTGTTGTACCTGAGCTACTATGTCACTCTATATATGTCATACATGAAGATGTGTATAACTGACAAGTAAAATGTGGCCAAACATTTTGTTTTGTTCTACAGAGAGAAGTTGCTGTTTACTGGAGACCTTCAGCAGAATTTACAGGAAACCTGTACGTAATCTGTGTATTCTGTGTGTATGTCACATTTCCCCACCCAAAATAATTACACTGATATTATTGTGTGTAAACTATGCAAAGGTTCATACACATGACTTTTACTTTACATTTAAGCTTTGCTACTTGTGCCCAACCCCATATTAATTTTTTTTCACTAAAATGCCTTTTTATGCATGGATGCATCTTCATATGTCCAGATTAGGTTAGACAATTTTTACTATGTTCCTAACTCCTTCCCCCATATGAAAAACAGAATTGGATTTGGGCATGTGTTCTAGGTGTCCTTGAATGACCACAACTGTAATGCACGCTGAAAGCCATTGTAAGTTTCCATGTGTATATACCCTTAAATGATACCATTGTATAGGTTGAATACTGACCCTGTAGAGTGAGGTTATTTAGCTTTCATAAAAATGCTATGTTTTGTTAAAAGTCTACTGGTGATGTGTTTTTCTTAACCGAGGTAGCTACAGTACATGACCATTATTGCCCTACTTTAATGCCTTAAACAACAGGTAAATATAATAGTGGGTTGGATCAGTAGAACAATCTCTGACTAAAACCAAAGAAAGGCAAAGAAAGAAAGATAAAAAATTAGGAATGTTTGCAAAGTTTACATACAGTACCTTCTATGCAGATAGCTGGTTTCCCCTCTATTGCTATTCTATGTGGGCCAAAAAAGCAACATAGTACTATAAGCATCTTAAGGCCTTTTCTGTATATAAACCTAGTTTTATTTTTACTTACATTGCTTTAAAGGAACCATCTGCACCTCTTCTAGCGAAAGCAGCCCTTTATAGTTCAGTACATGGCAGTGTACTAGCTTCTAGGGAGATTAAATTCAGAATGTTATATGTCCAGTTGCCTGTTTGTGTAATAGGGTATGGTTAGGCATGCTCTATTTTGGTTAAAACATTTTAAATTGGGACCTATTCTACTAAGTTGGCAGACACACCTCTTAGGGGGCCCTGGTAGGAAATAGGTTAATAATTTGTGCTCTCTTGTGGGGAGGGCCCTAGTAGTATAGGACATTATGATTTCCAGTGGTAGCCCTATGTTCAGTTGTAATTGCACCACACAGACCTGTAGGCATGAGTCTGTGCTATGGTTGAGGTCATGTTTAGCCACATAACTAGTCGACATATGTACACTTAATTGACTGTTGCAGCCCTGACAAAGAACAAATCATTTGCAGAGATAGGAACTTGTGATTTAGGAGAAGCTAAGAACTTGGGATTGTGGAACAGTCCAGTAACCTGGTACCAGAAGGATCAGGCAGAATCATAATCAAAATACCAGGCACAGGTCAAGGCAGGCTGTAGCCAGTCAGGAATAGACCAGGAGTCAATCGGATTATTAACGTGCACCCAGGAATTTAGGAGTATAAAACCTACAATCAGACATCAAACCTACATCCAAAGGGAGAATTAAATGTTTGAATTTAGTGCCTAAGCGCCACCATCATGATGATGTTCCAGCGCAGGCACAAGTAAGATAACATTGTGGGCCTGCAATGATATTGGGGCAACTTTACACTGCTTAGGAAATCACCTAATACTTATGTGTGGTTTGCAGATCAGGCATTTTGCGTCTTGTATTTGCAGCCCCTTTGGTGCCCATCCAGCTTGGCACACTAAATGACCACAGCAACATTTAGCTCTCTATGTGTACAACTAGCAGTGAGCTACAGTGCTGTAGACATTATTATTTATGCTACTGTGTCTGACTACTCAATGAATGAATAAACATCAAGTACAGCACCTTCTCATGCATTCCAATGAAGTCTGTAGGATTCTGCAATGCTGAGAGTGATTGATGCAAGTCTATAATCATTGATGCTTTTGCAATGAGGTGAGAGAACATCATTTCACACACAGTTTAATATTTTTGACTTGATATCTATGCCGTCTATGAAGTATTTAAATGACTTAGGGGAGGGTATTATGAGTAATGTATCAGTGTTTGCAGATGACACAAAACTCTGCAGACCAGTCAATTCTATCCAGGATGTGACATCCCTGCAGCAGGATCTTGACCAACTGGCAATCTGGGCAGCTAAGTGGCAGATGAGATTTAATGTGGATAAATGTAAGGTCATGCACCTGGGATGTAAAAATATGCAAGCCCCGTATAACCTTAATGGGACTGCACTAGGCAAATCCATAATGGAGAAGGATCTTGGAGTCCTTGTAGATAATAAACTTGGCTGTAGCAAGCAATGCCAGGCAGCAGCTGCAAGGGCAAACAAGGTTCTGAGCTGTATTAAAAGGGGTATAGATTCACGGGAGGAGGGGGTTATTCTTCCCCTTTACAGAGCACTGGTAAGGCCCCATCTAGAATATGCTGTTCAGTTTTGGTCTCCAGTGCTCAAACGGGACATTATTGAGCTAGAGAGGGTCCAGAGAAGGGCAACTAAGCTGGTAAAGGGTATGGAAAGTCTCGGTTATGAAGAAAGACTGGCCAAGTTGGGTCTGTTTACACTGGAGAAGAGGCGCTTAAGAGGTGACATGATAACTATGTATAAATATATAAGGGGATCATATAATAACCTCTCTAATGTTTTATTTACCAGTAGGTCCTTCCAACGGACACGAGGGCACCCACTCCGTTTAGAAGAAGGGAGGTTCCATTTAAATATTCGGAAAGGATTTTTTACAGTGAGAGCTGTGAAGTTGTGGAATTCCCTCCCCGAATCAGTCGTACTGGCTGATACATTATATAGCTTTAAGAAGGGGCTGGATGGATTCTTAGCAAGTGAGGGAATACACGGTTATGGGAGATAGCTCTTAGTACAAGTTGATCCAGGGACTGGTCCGATTGCCATCTTGGAGTCAGGAAGGAATTTTTTCCCCTCTGAGGCAAATTAGAGAGGCTTCAGATGGGGTTTTTTGCCTTCCTCTGGATCAACTTGTAGTTAGGCAGGTTAGGTATAGGCATTATGGTTGAACTTGATGGACGTATGTCTTTTTTCAACCCAACTTACTATGTTACTATTCTAGAGGTTAGGTAGCACTAGTGAAAATAAAAATCTTCTAGTTGAGCCATAAAAATATTTGCCTATTGTGGAGCATAGGATATATATCTTAGCAAAAGGAGACAGTGTTGTTTTGTAAATGAGTAATTAACCACTGTACCAGTCAAAGTCCTAGAGCACTCGGGGGTGCAAATTCACACTGCTTAGGCCCATGCGTTGAGAACTTGTTCCCATGAGCTGTGCGGGCTTGATTAATAATCCAGCACAATGTGCAGAATGCAGTGCTTTTAGTCACAAGGGCAACCTGTGGATTCCAGAGGGGCTGCTTGTAAGATGCCATAGACAGTCACTATTTCTTTGACTGGTGGGGGTCTGTTTGGGCCTTTGTGTACTGGAAATGCCACGGCCTATTTTGAATTCCAGTCCATGTCTGCCTAGGTAGCTCTTTATTCAAAATCTACCATAGGCAGGCAGTGCATTCATGTCTCCATACGGGTTGTGTAAGCTAGGGATATTCCAGTGGACACCCCCATGCCACCTACTTACCACTGATTAACACAGTGCTGTATTCATTCCTTGAGTGCAAAGAGCTCATGTCACCATAGACCTCTATAGAACTATCAATACCCTTTGTACATAATAAAGGGAAACATATATCAGAAATATGTATTTTTTTATTTTCATGAAAATGCAACTGATTTGGAAGGCCCCATGTCTCCTGAGTGGTCCAGTACCAAATATGTTTATGTATTCCTGAACTATATAGATCTAAAGCCACATACTACACCTACATTTTCAAAGCACCAACCCACAAACCAGCATACACAAGTTTGCATAGCAGGCCAGTAACAATTAATTTATCCCAGGAAGCCATATATTTTTGCAAAATACACATTATGAAGAATCCATAACGTACTCCAAACTACTTTTTTTATCACGTTAAAACTCGCACTTAGCAATATCTTATTTTCCATGTGTCGTTAGGTAGAAAGATAAAGCTAGTGGCTGATTTGAATTTAAAGAGCAGTGCAGAAATACAGTTTACAGCACACAATTTTGTCACCATTCATTGTGTAAAAACTGGCATAGTTGTAAATTTTGCAGCCATATTTATCAGTGTGCCCCAAGCCATGCATCATTATGACCATTATAAGCTTAGCCTTATCATTAGTAGGCACAACCATCTAGGGACTCACAAAGGCATTTAGTAATCTAATAGATTTATTTTTTGAAGAGTGACAATAAAATGTTTGGTTGGAAATGAGAACCCTCTCTTATGTAATACTGATTTCAATTTTATTTTTATTTAAGGTACAAAGGTGAGGGAATAGTATCGGCAAAATTAGAAGATGTTTGGGAATGTTTAAAGCCAGAACCTGGTGGCCTGAGAGTCAAATGGGATAATAATGTTGATGAATTTCACCTTATTGATGCTATTGCTGATGTGAGTATAACAATGCAAGGATTTAGGGGGCAACAGGCCCAAATACTATACTGATCTGTTTGTCCATTTACAATATGTTTTTTTTATATGTGGTCATAATTGGCATTATCTTTTAGCTGGATAGCTATTACCTATGTAAGCAAATAAATAATTCTCAACTGGTCCTTTGTATGTGTTTCTACCCATGGCAAAGCCAAGCAGATTGTCAGTACAACTTACACATACCTAGCTATTTAATCCAAGTTTTCTGCAATAAACATGCATGCAATAAATACACACAGACGCTAAAGTGAGAATGTGTGTTAATTAGGATACTTTTACAATTATTTACAATAGCAGCCTATCAGCCAAAAATGATCAACGTGACCTATAGGCAACCTTTTATGTACTTAAATATTTTGAAGAGTTTTTTTAGTGTCAGTATCACTTTAAAGGACAAGGAAAGTGCTGATATGATTACAAGTTCAGGGAAAGCCTAACCTTATTGCAGCCTACCAGTGCCCTAGTGTCAGTGAAGCGTGCCCCAGTTTAATAAATCCTGCTCTGTCAAAATCCCGAACGCTACAGCAATGTAAAAGCAGTACCCATAATCCATTGCACAGCTCTCAAGACCAAGACTGAGAGATATGCGAAATGGATACTTTTTCGATTTGGCACATGCGCTTGTGCTCCCTCAAGCGAGCTATCTCTCTGTCACTAGCTTAGGTATTCCCACTCTCCATACAGAAGGTTAACAAGGACACCCAGGGTGACGCGATCACCAAAAAAATGCTGGGTGCAATCTCGTAAAAAAAAAAAAACAGTTATATAAAAGGATTGATTAATCACTCTCAGGAAGGATAATCGAAAAACTAAGGTATTGATCTGGGAGAGGGGAATAAAAGAAATTTTATTAGCAACTTAATAAAAACAGCCTTTCCTTGTCCTTTAACTGGGATCAAGTTAAAGGTACTGTTGTATTATTATTATTATTATTATTATTATTATTATAGAGAAAAAGGGAAATCATACAAAAAAATTCAAATTATTTGAATAATATGGGAGATGACCTTCCCATAATTCGGAGCTTTCTGAATAACGGGTTTTCCGAATAATTAATACCATACCTGTACTGCGCAAATAGACATTCCTTTGCTGAATATTTGCAGTTAAAAGTATGACTGGAGTCTATCATATGGTAAGCACCTGCAGAGACTTTTACTATAAATGTTGTAAGAATAGCTCCCCTTGTGGCTAGGCACAGTTATTTATGTTCTATAAATCTCCATAGAGCAGTGATGATTAACCATATTCAACAACAATTATGGGGCCTCGTACTGCTCATACCCGCTGTAGTGAATGCTTCTGTGGTTAATACAGCTCTTATTTACATGAAAGTAAATATAAAATAATGTGTCACACTTTTGTATTTCATGGAGGATAAATTAAAATTTACTGATTGGGTGCTTATTGCCTTGCATAACTGCTGATTGCATAAAGCTGATATGTCGCATGATGTATGTTTTACTGTGCAAATACACAACAATTGTCTGTATTATCATAAAAAAGACTATAGGAGCTTCACACCCTCAGAATCATTATTTTGTATTTGTTTTTTGTGTAGGACATCACAGTATGCCGAACAGTAACACCATCTGCTGCCATGGGTATTATTGCCCCAAGAGACTTTGTAGATGTGGTGCTAATCAAGCGGTATGAGGATGGCTCCATATGTTCTAATGGTGAGTATATTTAAAAACGAAATATATAGACAGTTGTTATTTATTGCCCCTTAAAGGAGTCACTCAAATGTGACATCCAACTGGGTCAGTGCAGTGGCAGGTCAACTGGCTAAAATGCTGGTCAAGTAAAAAGTCCCCAAACTCACAGGGGAATTCTTGGCCATAAAATGAGCCATAAGCTGCATTTCAGTTCAGGTAGATGTAGCTCCCCCCAGAGATGGACAACTGCAGAATGCACATCAGTCATTTAGAATGCTTTAGACCAGGGATCCCCAACCTTTTTTTTTATTACTCATGAGCCACACTCAGATGTTAAAAGTGTTGGTGAGCAACACAAGCATGAAAAAGTTCTTTGGGCGGTGCCAAAAAAGGGCTGTGATTGGCTATTTGGGAGCCCCATGTGAACTGCTGGCCCGCAGGAGGCTCTGCTTGGAGTAAATCCATGTCTCTATGCTTCCAAAACTTGCCAGAAATTTAAAAACGGGCACCTACATTGAGGCCACTGGGAGCATCATCAAAGGGGGTGGTGAGCAAAATGTTGCTCACGAGCCACTGGTTGGGGATCACTGCTTTAGACTTTAGGCTCAAGTCCCTATATATCCTATTGCTCTGGGCCCTTTCCTCTCTATATTGGCAGTCTGTATTGCACCTCAAGAAACCTTAAGTTCTTTGAGGATACAAAGATATAAAGCTCCAAACACACTATTCACTGGAAGCATTATTTACAATATTTGGCAATATTCAGTAATGTGCCCTTATGCATCTTGAGAAAAGCTGCTAATTACAGAGACTTTGATGGAATGTCAGCAGTGACGTCCTGTACCTGAACAAGGATACAGGGTGTTTTTTCTTTTTCATAATTGATAAATTTGTAAGTTACAACATTGTGTCATTTTACTTTAGCAACAAATGTGGAACACCCTGGATGCCCACCTCAGAAAGGCTTTGTCAGAGGATTTAACCATCCATGTGGCTGTTTCTGTATACCTGTTCCGGGGTAAGAATTGACATTCTGTATATAATGTTGTTGAAGGGACAATCATTTTAACATTAAAGAAGACGTAATGCCTCAGAAGTAGGCTAAAAATGTTGTACATTATGTTTTGGGAGCAAAAAAAGGAGCAAAATAAACATAGCAAGCCTCAAGGTTTCAGTCCCCACTGGGACTTTCGTCAGGAGGCAAAAACTGAAGAGGTGCTTTTAGGGTGTTTTTTATACATTCTACGTTTGTATATTGCTATTTTGCACAGGCACCCAGGTATTAACCCCTTTTTTGTATGGTGTGCTACCTTTGCTTGGACTTATATGGCTCTTGCACCCAGGTTGTATTTTTTGTTAGTGGCGTGCACCATTATGATCTCTGTAATATATATATATATATATATATATATATATATATATATATATATATACAGATATATATATATATATATATATAAACCAATAACAATCCTATGGTTTGTTTTATTTAAGCTGTACACTTGTGAAAGGGGAAATTGATGACATCTCTGTAAGCTGGAGCTTTCACTCCAGCTCCAAAGATCTTTCAGAAGGGTGGCATAAATAAGAATTTTGTTTGGGGGACACATCATCAATTGTACCCACAATAGTGTTAGACTATAGTATGAACAAGTCATAGGGACTAACAGAGATTAGCTCTCACAAAGTCCTCCATCTCTATTCTCCAGGTCAAATGCCTATTTACAAATTGGTATCTGCAATTTATAGGGTTTCTTTGGCACACAAACCATTGATAGTGTTAGTCAATAAAAAAACCCTATGCTTTTTAAGTAATTTCATGCAAGTAATCAATGAGTGGAGGGGGTTCTCTTACAACTAATATATTCAGTTTTAAAAGCAACACCAAAGCATATTTAGAAAAGAACAATCTATGGATCATGTGTCACTTTGTATTTACTGCCTGCTATTTTATTGCTGCTTGTCTGTGAGGCAAGATTTAGGGCAGGGTAGGAGTAGTCATAATGAGACTGCTAATGGAGAAGTTTTATTATGTAGAGTTATGGTAGGCATATGAGAGCTGTAGCTCAGCTACAATAGCTGTCTGAAATTAGTATAAACACACTAACTGTGACTTTGATGGTGTGATTGACTTCATTTTACTGTATTTTATAGGTTTTTTCCATTTTTTCCCTTTCTACAGAGAACCTGAGAAAACCCAAGTATTAAGCTTCTTTCAGACCGATCTTAGTGGATATCTTCCAAAATCTGTGGTGGAATCCTTTTTTCCATATAGCATGGTTAATTTTTACAGCAATCTTGCAAAGGCTGTGAAGGCACTGAACGTATGACACACTTCAGCTGATCCACAAAACATCTTCCATCTTTTGGCATTCCAATAGAAAAGGTCAATTATGACTGTACGAAATCACTGTCCAACATGGAATGGCTTATACAGTACATAAATGTTCCTTAAGCTGTTCCTGTATTACAGCTCCCAGAATCCCTAAAGATTCTGAGACCTGTAGTTCAAAAACAGCTGGCAAATATATCTTAGACATTAGGCCCTAAGGTAAGTCTTTAAGGATCTAGTGGAATAATCAGTAATATGGGACAAGAACCCTTGTGGTTGTTACAGTCATAGATTCTTAGAGCATGGCAGTGTTCAGTTTATTGCTCTGAAGTTGTATACTACAACTTATTTAACACTGACCCTGCTGCAAACGGGGAAGCACTAAGGGAAACATATGCGCACCCCACATTTCTCATTGACTTCCAACTCATGAAGGACATGAGTTGACAATATTCAACTCTGCAGCACCTTGCAACAGATTAAAAAAGTGGTGTGAGGTGCACAGGGCAACCATGTCCTTCGGCAGGTGGTATGTACAGGCCCCAGTTGGGCACTGCACTTGCTCTTTTACTTGCACATCTAAATAAATGCAGGCAGCACTGTATTCATGGTGGCTACAGGTCTCTGTGCTCATTTAGCGTGTAGGGCAGGGTGCAAAAATATGATGAATTGCACCTTTTTTTTTGCACTTAGCACCCTGTCATTCACGTTGTGAATGGCTCTTAGTATCCCCAAGCAATGAGGGATGCTGGGAGATTTATAGTGAGTTTGACTCCACTCCAGGGACAAGATCCTATATAATGTAAAATGCATCAATACATGTAAACTTTGCTTGAAAATCCACAGTGATATTTTTGTTGGGACCATTATTCATGCATGTTACATTTAGTTACACTTTGATTCTCACCCCTGGGAAATTAAATTATAATATAAAGAATATATACCTGTTTTCCTGCTCACAGAGTGATAGTCCAGGAACCTGTTACCCATTCAGATAGACTATTTATTTTTTCATCCAAAGAGTTTTAGATCATTTTTGAAAAGAAATATCTGTATTTTATATATTTATGACTTGCCTAGTTGTAAATTGTTTTTCTCTGTGCTTTTATTGGAGAATATTGCTCTGTCCTATTCACAAGTGTATTTTTATATTGTTTGTTTGAAATTGTCTATGTTACTAAATATTTGCATACAAAGTTAGTATGCCCCCAAAACTTGAAGTCTATTGCTTCCATCCTTTCTGTCATTAACATGCACATGTGCCACCTTTCAAGAAATAGTTGAATGCCCTTCTGTGAAGAAAACTCTAATCCTTTGGTCAATGATTGCCAGAAAGCAAGTGAGGTAGAGAGTACAAACCAGCAGAGAAAACTAAGATTGTGCATTTTCTGGCTATAATCTGCTCCCTGTGCTAACTGACAGGTGGATTACTCTCCTATCAGTTTGCATACAAATGGTGCAGAGGGAAGTTCAATCAAAAATTCTCCACCAGTGGAAACAGGGATTGTTTGTCCATATATTTTATGAGTGTCTGTATGAATTTAGTGGTCACAATCTCATCTTAATTGTTTCAGATTCATTGGTGTTTAGTGGTGGGCACAACTTTCACTTCTTTGCTATAGTTTTACAGGAACAGTGGCCTGCTCCATGTTGTAGCTCCCATCACTTCCATCTGCAGTCAGGTGATCCCAGTGGAGCCAATAAAAGGTCAACCATTTGGGAGTTTTAATCTTTGCAAGCAAGTTGCAGGTAAAACTTAGTTCCTGCAAAAAATGTATAATGGACAGGGGGGTGACTTTGAATTAGTTGGCCAGCTTGAATATATTGCAATATATGGAGGACATATGGGAACATTTTTTGGTAGCTTAATGAACAGAATGTCTTAAAGTCCTATATATATTGATAATGGGTGAATGCAGAGGACCTCTTTAGCGATTCCTATTGCTGCCGGTGGAAAGGCATTTCAGAGCAATTAGTCACCTGCGGTAGCAGAGATCTATGTCGGGCAACTAACTTGCTCTGTGGGACATTAGCCTAAATTAACTTTAGTTTGGACAACCAAGGACCTCTGTCCCTATTATGGCTGCACTCTGCACCTTGTGCAGGCTGCATCTTGGCCTTGCCATGCCTTGGGCTACCAAATGAGGGCTATTACTAAATTAGGAACTACTGCGGATTATTAGCACACTACTACCCTTACCTATTAAGACAATTTATATATGCTGTGTATTGCAGAAACAATTATTCCAAAATTGCATAATGTGCCTTTTAGTACTGCCTACATTCAATGTTAAGGGAGGGATCTGGATTTTAATGTAAATATTTTTCCATGACTGGAACCTGTGCTTTTTCTGGTGGCCATCTGTACATTGGTGAACTCTTTACCTACTTCCAATGTGCCAAACCCAACCCAACAATCATCTCACCTAATTTAGTCTGTGATTTTCATGTTTTTCTGGGCATAAGAAGAATTTAGAAAACATTGGGCATTTTACGTCAAAAGTATCACAGGGAACTTTCATTGGAGAGTAACTGTGCAATGTATCCCTTGGTCAATTGGTAGTCCTACTGTTCCGTATTGTGTTTTTAATGGACATGACAATGAATCTTTAAAGATGTCCCACCTTACCAATTCTCTTGATGTTCCCATCTCTTAATTTACTGCCCTACACTTGTTGAGAAAGACATATCATCCAGTTCAGTGGATCTATGTCTAACATGCATTAAAAGAAAATGCCATTGGCTGTTCTATGGCTGTTTGCTACTAGCTTTACAGGTGATAAACAGTTTTTCAGCCCTGAGTCATCCTGCTTTGACATTACATTTGCCATTTGTCATAAATTCTTTCTTCATAGCCCTAGAGCATATAAAATCACACTATAGGCTTCAGCTTTTCTTTTGAAATGGGAACTGAGATACTGAGCCTGCTATACCATTACCCTGAGCATAAGTGCATTTAGGATCCATGCACATATCACCTGCACTAACTTGGGCATATTTAGTAATATAGGTGCTACATTGCACCAGTGCAGTTTCCAGTATCAACCAATCAGATATTTGCTTTCATTTTCTACCTTGTATTAGACTGTCCAAAGCTATTTGCTGATTGGTTGTTATAAGCAATTGCATTTATGCAGTTTAGCAGCTTAATTTGTGTTATCACTCCTCTCTCTCTTATTATATAAAGATCTACTTGCATTTTGGTCACTTGTGACAGTAAAATAAAATAAATGACAAATCAGATAACACATGCATCAAAAATTATTTTATTAGCATTAAAAAAATAGCTATTTACACTTGTCGCACACAAGCAAAAATAAAGATATATACAAGAATGCCAAGAAAACAAGTATTGCATAGTTTAGGATGGTTTGTATAGAAGGTAAATCAAGCAATTTCCTTGGGCTCATGGCACAATTGGTGTGTTCTTCACTGGCATTTTTCAGCAAACACCTGAACCTGAACTATGCAGCCTGTCAGCTTGTTCCCTGGCCAAAATCCTCTTGTCTCCAGCAGTGACAGGGGATTCCAATATGGTTTGGGAGCCTCATCACCAGCTGAAAAAGTGGCAACAGAGAATATGCCATGTGTGCCATAAGCCTAATTTCCACAATGAAATATTAATTACTGTTATGTATGTATGTATGTATGTATGACTGGGCCAGCCTAGTGCAATGTACCTTAAATTTCCATATAACCAAAGGCTTATTGACGTCAATAGGACCTTTCAGAGTATAATTAAATTAGCAAGAATACCAGGAAGGTCATGGCCCATGGTTGCCATGGCCATGTTTATTATCCAGTTTTCATCCCTAAAAACATCTTGAAGGTGAGAATGCCTTCCATTAGTGTGCCTATCCTGTAGGCATTAGAGGAGTTACTTGATCACATTGCTCTGTATCAATGTCAAGAATGATACAAGTGCTAGTAGCTTTACCTCACCAACAGTGAAACAACAGATTGCCAATCCCTAATCTGAGAGTGAGGCAATAGACACGCTGAGGGGTGTAAAAGCAGTCAGTTTGGGTTAGATGAAAACTGCCACAATTTCTACTATTATGAAAAACCCTGTTTAGCAGGACGTCCAACATTCAAAACCTCTACATGTCAAACCACAACTCCCCTCATCCCACTAGCAGTCACTGGCATCCTGGGGCTCAAAGGTTATTAAGAGTTGTAATTTACCAAATTCATTAGGATTTGTCAGGTTAGGCCACAAGTGTTTAAGGTGTTGATTATTGATTATTAATGATATAATAATTATTGATATTAACCAGATGTTTTGGAAGTTAAATGGCCAGACATGTTAATAAGTAGTTCAGTAATGTTATATAAATTATTCATCCTGTAATTTCTACATAGAATTTGTTTGGCCTACAAATTACAGAAGCATGTAAATGCAGAAAAATAATCAGAATTGATTTACATTGATGTATTGCGTATGCCAGTTTAAGATTATTCCTGTATGTGTGTCTATTTCTGTGTGAATCTGTGCGTATCCATAACAAGACAACCCAACACTCTGTGCAAGAGTACCAGTCTTGCCCAGAAGCATGCTGACCACTTTGCACATTCAGGCACTTACTTCTTCCATTACATATGCACAACACAAATATTCCCTGCAGGGGTCCCCACACTTTTTTTCCCAATGAGCCACATTTAAATGTGATAAGGACTGTGATTGGCTATTTGGTAGCCTATAGTAGGCTCTGTTTTGTAGTACGTCTGGTTTTTATCCAACCAAAATATGCCTCCAAGCCAGGAATGAAAAAATAAGCACCTGTTTTAAGGTCACTGGGAGAAACATTCAAGGGTTTGGCAAGCAAGTTGCTCGAAAGCACACTGGTTGAAGATTGCTGCTTTAGTAGTACAAAGAAGCTTTGCTTTTCCATGGAGTACTTTTTTGAGCCTTGATTAGAATTAGCCATAAGATGGCAAAGCCACATTATATTAAAGTAGATATGTGACATGAATCTGTAGAAAGGATCAATTGGAATTTTATAAAGGAATCTGCTCCTATCCAGACCAAGATGTGTTAAAGCTCTGCTAAATTGTTAAAACTGACTGCTAGTTATGAGACTCAAGTATCCTCCATTATTATATTGCTCTATTGGCTGACAGTGGAGTCAGTGCATTTTCTTTTAATAACAGCTTGGACGAGCCCATTTGGTAAAGACTTAATGGCATTCCATGCTTCAAATCGTGTTAGACCTTGCAGACTGATGTTTCCCAGCTGCAGTAGTTCATCCCCAGACTGCACTGCATTATTCTTTTCTGAGACACCTGCAAAAACAAATATATGGCCAGGTCATTGATGTGTCTGTTATCCAAAATGCATACGGCTAGTTTTTTTATGCAGCTTAGTTGGGATGAAGTACAAGGTACTGTTTTATTTTTATGGAGAAACAGGAAATGATTTGCTTGATATGGACAAAATGGGAAATAGCCTTTTTGTATTTCAGAGCTCTCTGGATAGCAGGTTCCCAGATAATAGATCCCATACCTGTAATGCATATCATCTAAACTCACCTTTAAAAATCCTGTTAATGATGACAGGTCTGTCGCCCTGTACAGAGCCTTTTCCACCATCCAAGCTAAAGCCAAGTCCAGCCAAGGATTTTTCAAGAGTAACGACGATGATATCCCCAGTGTCATCACAATCTGTTGAGAAGAAAATCTTAGAATTCAACTTTAATTAGTTAAATATTTATATAATAATTAATATAAAGATAGCAACTTTATGTGCACAAAACAATGCGAAATGCTGAGACTATGTACCAGCAATTTTATGCAGTTTAGCATAGAATAGTAGTGTATTTCTTGCTACATGTGACCTACATGTCACCTCATCATCATTATTATCATGGTTTATTTATATAACTTTCTCTTTTTCTCAAAAAGCAGCAGTCCCATTATGTTGTATGGCTGAGGGTCTAGTTTTTGTAATGCAGTATTCTGTCATTGTTGTCATTGATCTTAGCTGAAACATATTAATCACTACACTACAGCCTTTAGAGCCATGATGGTTCCAAAAATGGGAGGCTGCCCCCACCTTGGAGGCTCAGTGCCTTGGCAGGCTTAGCCAAAGGCCGGTAAGGGTGAGATTTGCAGAGAAGGTATATTTGCTCCTCTAGATACCCCTGGACACCCAGCCTGAAGGTCAGTTAGGGTTTGGGGGTCACAACATTTTTGATGTCATATATATGAATGTATGTATGGTTAATCCAGCAATATTTCACTAAGCACTACCCCTCCTATGCTCTAGGTTAAGCTCTGGCCAAGTTGGACCTCAAAGGGCTACTTGCACCAAACATGCAAAACAATCACTGCCTTAAACTTAAAACATCAAACAGCAGATCTGCTACATTTTGCTTTTGACTGACAGCAATGGGTATGGCACATATCACCCCTTGATGCCCCAAAGCAGATAATGTCAATGAAATGCTCAAACCAAAGGCTGGTTAGGATGATACTGTGTCTGAATGCTGATTTGCTGTCTTGAATGTTCCCAAAAGCCCAGACTTAGGGCTTACATGACACCCCAGTTATTATGTGTTTGACATAGTACTATTTCCCTGTATTCTATAACTTTATTATAAGTTAATAGGTGCCAGAACAAAGGGACTGAACCACAAAAAATCTGAGAACACAAAATCTGAACACCACAGCTTAATTTGCTTTGCTTATACCAGATAAACTACGGTAAGTATTACTGCAACACACTCTGTGAAGGTTACATAGTTTCAGCTTTGCAACATGTAATTTATGACAATGGCTCCCTCATGTGTTAGTTTAGCTACTATTCAAGACACAGATATTGACTGTAAAAGCAAGCTATAGTAAATAATTTCTCCTTATACTCCTTACGTTCTGCTGGCATGCTACCCTGGATATTAGTGCAAAAGCAGTGTTTTCCGTATCATGTAGCCAGATTGCCTACTTGTTGCTGTTGAATCATCAGTTAAAGCAGAGAATGCCAAGTCTAGTGATTCCGATGTTTGCTCTCCATCCTTCTCTTTCTTTATGACAATAACAGCTTGTCTAGGGTGGCGTGCCTGGCGCAAAATGGCAAGAGCATCATTGTGTGTAACTCCCTTCAATGATTTTCCATTGATAGACAGAACTTTATCTCCTTTCTGGATGGTTCCTTCTTGAGCAGTCAGCCCAGTGGGGAAAACCCTGTGCACCTAAGATAAGAATTACATATGGTCAATTATTGCACTACTGGCAGCCAAAAATATGCTCAGAACTGTCAGGTTGGCATCATATTCAATCCCTTGTATGAGGGTCAGATATATCCCAAATATTCATTGATGTCATTTGGTCCTGGTGAATTTCAGTGCTTATTGTCATCACTCACTTGTCTCCTGTTGTCTGGGTTTAGGTATTAAGTGAGCCAGTCAGATATGAGACAGTAAAGGTGGTCATATACGGGCAGATTTAAGCTTTTGACCTATTCAGCAGCTTATCTGCCCATATATGTGGACCCCCACTGGCCCTACCCAACCAATATCAGGCAGGTTGGCATACTTGTTTCAAACATCTCCATTGTTGCAATGTGATCATTTGGCCCCAGATCAATTTAGCTCAATATTTCCCACCAGTGGGCATATTGGGGAAAGATCCGCTTGTTTGGCGATCTTGCCACAGGAGGGAATTTTATAATCTATGGCCGCTTTAAACCAGAGTTCCAAACACTGCTAATGGGGACAAGGGGGAACTGCATCACTAGTGCGGAAAGCACAATAGCGCTCTCTGCACTAGAGGAGCTGAAATCAAAATTTCATGTCTTAAAGTTACCAGGAGCGGCTTTTGCTCGCCTCATTGCAGCAGCGCCCCTGGGGCCAATTGTTCAACATGCCCCATGTTCATAGGCCAGATGATGATAAGTATGTGGACCCCTTAAGCAAGCCCCAGGCAATGAAAATGAGTTGTAGTGCCACAAGTGGCCAAAGTGTACAGAATTATTTGAGCAGGACCAGCAAACCCCTCAGTGCTGTTGCTCTGCTTTCATAAATGATTAATAAAACAATATAAAACATACATTATGCATGCATCGATATACTTTCATGTTACTATTATTACATTTAATGCTGGGGATTTTACTTTATTATGCTTTTAGAACAATCTCTTTTCTGAAGTGAGTGAAAGCATTGGTTCTGAGTCAGACAGGATCTGATAATTAGTAAGTGGGAGACACAGAAACTTGTAGTTGTCTGGAGAGCAGCAGCTTTTTCCCCAGGGGGGGAGTAACATGCAAAGTGGCATCTCATTGGTGACTTCATCTGCATATTAATAAACTCCCAAGTACTGCTTCTCTGAGATATAGCTGCTTAATGATAAGCCCCAGTTGGCAGTAAAACAATTGTTTATATACTTTAAACCCTTAAAAACTGAAAATGAATGTGAATGGAAACATTTCACTCAGATCACTCTGTTAAAGTGTGCCTGAATTTTCTTTTGAACTATAATTCACCTTTAAATTCTAATTTATACAGCTACAACACAATGAGCTCCATAAATGATTCCAAAAAAATCTCAATGAATGTGTACTGTAAGGGAATAGAAAAGTGTAAAACAGTAGGAGCTGGCATGTATTGATGAGACAAGCACTAAAATACTGTACTTTCACTGTTTTTTTAAAGATATAAATGTGCTTAATTATTAATTATCTTATTCCAAGTTTAACATTAGGACATGCAGCAAATAATCGATATTTAGACATATCCAAAAACAAAATACACCAAATGCAACATACGGTAATAGCTTTGTTCTCCAAATCAAGTCCTCCCGCCAGACTAAATCCAAGGCCAGTGCCCTCTTCCTTATGCAACACTACAACATGGATGTCATCAAATTGCTGGACAAAGGAAAAGTACAGAGTTAGGAAACCGACAGCAAAACACACACAGTAAAGTATGTCCTTCCCTAGGGTAAATGCAGCCAGCTATAGCTGTTCAGCAAACAGGTAGTGGGAGACTCTAATTGAACTGAGGCCTGTTTTGCTGAAACAGGAAGACTATAGGACAAGGTTATATCCTGTTTATAAAGTGGAAGAGTAAGGGGCAAATATTGGATGCAGTATTATGGAAAGGAAGGTGCATGCTCACAAACGCCTCCCAGGAGAAATGGTGCAGAAGGATTTTCTGAATGGGGAGGAAACACTCTAGTAGTTCTGTTCACTGAGCCTCATCTCTTTGTGTCAGACACCAGCATTTCATTGTAACTATACAGGGATATTTATCAAAAACATTCTGGAAAACCCTTAAGAATAAACTCTCTGTTCAGAAACCCCAAGTAATCATACAATGTGGTTACCATGCTGGCTCCCAGTGTAGGCAAGCCATACCTGTATAGGCATAAATTTAGTGCTGTATTCATTAAGGGTGGTAGGGGAGGGATGTAGGTGTCCCCATTCGTACACACAGTACATTCTAGGCCACATCAGCCAATTCATTGACAGAGTTCTGCCTCCCACACATCTTCTTGGTACAGTTAGAGCTGCATTATTTCTGGTCAGGTGAACTCTGAGGGAGCACACAGCCCAGCACTAAATGGGGGCTCAAGGGAAAGGATTTAAAAGGGCAATATTTACTGATGTATACATTCCAGTTTGATACAATTCTTTACAATGCCACTTAAATTGATATAAACTATTTGCTGGCTAAGTAGTAATTCCAAAAGTATAGTTTTAACCACAGGCCTATGGCAGGCATAATGCAGGTCTGCTCTGGGATTGATAATACTGCGCTCTGCATGAGGGCCTTAGTGAATGAGCCCTTATGTATTCATTATCTGTGCTTAATGGCATTAATCATTCATACTTGTAAGAGACCGGTTTCTCTTTCAAGCTCTCTTCTGTTAATAACTACCCAGGTCTGACTTTATCACCCTGAAAATATTATAATTGTCCGAAATTAAAGATATAGGTGTTATGTAATTAAAGGTGCAAAATTTGGCACTGATCAGGAGGTAGCATTTGGTAATCGTCTGGTAAAAAATACATTTGTTATTGTCTAGTTACTGCACCTGGGCAAACTGTATACCTATATTACAAATGTGGTATGTAGTTTTTAATATTTACAACAATAAAAGGAAATTAAAAAACAAAACAGCTCTACTGACGTTTCTAAAATCAAATAGTTGTCAATCCAAGTATAAAAAAACTGACTACAGGATCGGGTACAGAGGGTGGTTGTTAATGGTACATTCTCTACTTGGAATAAGGTCCTCAGTGGGGTCCCTCAGGGTTCTGTACTGGGTCCACTTTTGTTTAATTTGTTCATAAATGACTTAGGGGAGGGTATTATGAGTAATGTATCAGTGTTTGCAGATGACACAAAACTCTGCAGACCAGTCAATTCTATCCAGGATGTGACATCCCTGCAGCAGGATCTTGACCAACTGGCAATCTGGGCAGCTAAGTGGCAGATGAGATTTAATGTGGATAAATTTAAGGTCATGCACCTGGAATGTAAAAATATGCAAGCCCCGTATACCCTTAATGGGACTGCACTAGGCAAATCCATAATGGAGAAGGACCTTGGAGTCCTTGTAGATAATAAACTTGGCTGTAGCAAGCAATGCCAGGCAGCAGCTGCAAGGGCAAACAAGGTTTTGAGCTGTATTAAAAGGGGTATAGATTCACGGGAGGAGGGGGTTATTCTTCCCCTTTACAGAGCGCTGGTAAGGCCCCATCTAGAATATGCTGTTCAGTTTTGGTCTCCAGTGCTCAAACGGGACATTATTGAGTTAGAGAGGGTCCAGAGAAGGGCAACTAAGCTGGTAAAGGGTATGGAAAGTCTCAGTTATGAAGAAAGACTGGCCAAGTTGGGTCTGTTTACACTGGAGAAGAGGCGCTTAAGAGGTGACATGATAACTATGTATAAATATATAAAGGGATCATATAATAACCTTTCTAATGTTTTATTTACCAGTAGGTCCTTCCAACGGACACGAGGGCACCCACTTCGTTTAGAAGAAGGGAGGTTCCATTTAAACATTCGGAAAGGATTTTTTACAGTGAGAGCTGTGAAGTTCTGGAATTCCCTCCCCGAATCAGTCGTGCTGGCTGATACATTATATAACTTTAAGAAGGGGCTGGATGGATTCTTAGCAAGTGAGGGAATACAGGGTTATGGGAGATAGCTCTTAGTACTAGTTGATCCAGGGACTGGTCCGATTGCCATCTTGGAGTCAGGAAGGAATTTTTTAGAGAGGCTTCAGATGGGGTTTTTGCCTTCCTCTAGATCAACTAGTAGTTAGGCAGGTTATATATAGGCATTATGGTTGAACTTGATGGACGTATGTCTTTTTTCAACCCAACTTACTATGTTACTATGTTACTATGTAAATGCATTCTAGTAGCCAAACATGAACCCAAATCCAATTCTCTGTGCTTTGCTTGCACTTTTACTATGAGCTTCTCTTTCAGATCTACTTCTTTTTCCCTCATATAATCCTTGGCATTATATTTTGTAGTACTACATTGGTGTTCCTGAGGAAAATGTATAGGCGGGCAAAAAAGCTTGTATCAAAACAAATATGGTGTACAGAGGTGTAAATCCATCCCTGGCAAGAAAAGGTGGTTGTGCTCACTAAGCAGCAGCACTGTGTATGTATTAGGCCACATGCTTATGGAACCCATAATGAAATGGGAAGCTGTAAATTCAATTTCTCTGAAGGAAAATGTGTTTTGTGTAGGTATGCACCATATTACACACAACTTGCTTTGTCTTACTCATGCCTTTGAACTGCCAGGTGCAGACTGAAGATTTCCCTGAGGAGGGCCTGGCAGTACATTTGCATAGTGTGTTTATTACTAGCGTATAGACGTAAAAACTGAAAATAAACAGTCTGGGATGAAGTACAAGGGTCTGCTTCAGACTTGCTGGAATAAAATATGGGAACTTGTATCACACAGGCTCTAGCATTTGACAACCATTATAAAAATATCTTATTTATATTGTATTATTCATAAAACAACCATAAAACTTCTTAAAGGGATCCTCCACCCAAAAACTATTTTGTATATAGTGAACAAAATGTAATTCCAAGCAACTTTCCAATATACTGAAGATGTAATAAAAATGTTCAGTGGTATGTTATTTGTAAATTTAATAGCTATTAAAAGCAGTATGTCACCATTCCAGGCTCTAGCTAGCCATACATGCCCAAATAATGGTAATTTGGACGATTTCAACCATGCTGCCCAACCATCTGAGCAAGTATGGCAAGTCTGGGTGTTTAGGCAGGTTATGTTGACCTAACTGCAGAGAAGTTATAGGCAGCCATTGCATTACAAAGGGTGCAAATCTATTGCCCCTTTTATTGGAGTAATAAAACCTGTCTATTTTCAACGAAAGAAAGAAGTGTTTTGCAGAACTACAGACCTTCAGAGTTTCTTCATCTAGCTCTTTGACTTCCTCTATCAGTTGGGTTAATTCTTCCCTAGGAAGCAGAGAAATGACAGACTGGCCAGTAGGCACTGAAGGCAAGGAAAGTGACTGTTCAGGGACATCCTCCTCCTTTTCCTTTTCTGGTTGTCCAGCACCATACTCTCTTAATTCAGACAAGCTATTAAAATAGAAAATGTTTAAGGTTAAAACATTTTATAATTTAAAAAAGGAGTCTAGAGGTTGCTGTTTTTATTTCTTGGAAGCTTTGGAGAAGAGAAGAGAAACCAGAATGAATATATAACCTAGAACTCCTTTAGCAACTTCATCTCTGTCATGTCTGTAATGGCAACATGTTCAGATCCAATATAATATTTATTATAGTTATGGCAATGGCAACCCTTTCTAATAAAATGGTCCTAGGCCACGTCTTTGCTCAGACTAGGAGTTAATTACAGAGTTGCACTGTACTCTGCACCTTGTGCTGTTTTTGCCATTAAAGGGGTAACCAGAACAATAGGTAGAATAATCAGATTCTCAGCAGCTGGCTCCAAAACATCTTAGTTATACATGCATTAAAATCTATTTAATCAAATATGTATCAAAGTAATTAAAATGGGATGTACTGTTGCCCTGCAATGGTAAACGTTCCGTGTCTTTGCTTCAGAAACCCTACTTTAGTTTATATAAACAAAGCTGCTTTGTGGCCATAGGGGGTAGCTATTCAAACTGAAAAAAAGAGAAAAGGCACAGGTTACATAGCAGATAACAGATAAGCCCTGTAAAACACTGTTGTATTTTACAGAGAATATCCATTATCTGTTGTGTAACCTGCTCCTATTTTCCTTTTTTCTAGTTTGAATGGATGCCCCAGTGGCTACACAGCAGCTTATTTTTTATAAACTATAATAATCTTTCTGAAGCAAATGCACAAATGTTACCAGTACAGGGCAGCTTTACATAATTACTGTAAAACACTTTCATTTTTGGGGGGTTACTGTTCCTTTAAAAAAATATTTTCGTATTTGTAGTATTTTTGCAGCATAAATGTTAAGTCATGGCACTATTTATTAGCGGACTGTTGAAATTTCAATCTATATAAGTCTTTCTTTAACTTAAACAGTAAAAACAACAGATTCCCTTTTACAGAAAAGCAAAAATGCCGTTTGTTCTTCAGCATCATAAGGACCATTTTGAGGTTAAATTATATGTAAAATTAAGTACAGAAAGAACATATAGCATTACATAATAAGTGTTAGCTATTTTAGTTATTTACATCAGGTGTGATATGACTTCCCATATTTATGTAAGCCAATTTCCCTTCATAAGGAGGCCGTAGTCTTCCTGCATTGCCATGGACTCTCTGATTCCCTGTATGGTAAAAACTGTATGTGGTGCAGTGGAATGCATGTGCCCCTTTGTTTGTTATAATGCTCTGCAAAATATGGAATTTGCTAATGTATTTAGGTATTTGCATTTACAGACTAGGCTCTTACTTCACAGAAAATCCACTGTCCAAATTATGGCTTTCAGTCTTTGGGCTGGATGGGACCTCATCCTCAGGGTGAGATTCATTCGGCCAGGGATCAGTGACTTGTAACTGCGGAGACTGAGGGAAGCACAGCAAGGACTTCATCAAAGCAGAGGAGACCTGGTTGCTGATGGAATAGATCTTGCTACAGTTTTCATTTATCTTCAGTGCATCAGAGGGTGTGGAGGCACTCAACGGGAAGCTCCTAGATCTTTGGCTCGGTGTCTTGTATGGAATCGGTTCATTGAACTCGGAAGAGAGAAACTGGGGTTCGTTACTAGTACTGCTGCTCCTTCGCATGCCCTGGAAACTGGATTTTTGTGGTGACTGAGACAGTTCTGGTTCTTCTTTTTCAGGAGACTTTGGAATAGCCACATGGGGCTGTATAACTTCAGGAACCTGAATTTCAGCTGTGCTCATGGTAACATTGTTCAAACAGACTGTTACACTTTCTACTTCTTGTTTGTTAAAGGGCTTGTCATTTGGTGCTGAAGATGTAACATTCCCCCTGTCGCTTATTTTCCCAGCTGGCGATGGTGTGCTAAATGTTTCAAAGGAATTTATCTTTTGTTTAATTGATGATGTTCGACTTGAAGTTTGTGGTTTAATGTTGTTTTGAATCTCTTTGTATTTAGCTAGAGATGTGCTCTCAGTTGGCTTTTTATCTACATTCTTATACCCCTTCAGACTCTGCCGATACCAGGCTGGCTTGGGAGCAACTGGTGGACCCTTTTTGAAGGTATCCTGAGGGCTGCACATCTGAGAGTCCTCACATGGAGAATCTCTTCTGAGTCTCTCTGTATTGCCACCTGCTGCACTGATACTACTTTCTAGATCCATTAGGTTGTGGCCTTCGTTTATGAGGGGACTGAACAAGTTTTTGATGCAGTCAGAAATTCTGACCCACGGATCTTCACTTGTTGTGTCAAAGCTGTAGTCAACACGTGCTTGTCTTCTTAGCAGCGGTCGGTGGTTTGATACAGGATTTCCTACGGAACACAAAGGACAATAGATTTATTATAATTACATCTGTCTACCTAATCTCCTGGGGATCTGGATAGGGCCATTAATGTTTGAAACAACAGCTATGCTTTGCTTTAGCCAATAATGTGCTGCTGTAATAAGTTCTGTACACTGTGTTATCTCCCCAATCAGTGCTAACTTGTATGCACTTAATAGGCAGTGTTTGTTGTTCTCAAAACATTTTCTGTAAATGTAATTTTAAGCACACTCCATGTCACCATCCTTGGGACAAGCTTGTACGTGTTTCTAAAAAATTGTGGCTTGGGTTTCTATAGGTTGGCCATTAACCATATGAGCCAGAGGAAGATTTGTAGCATTCACAAATCCTAAGGCAGTGCTGTCCAACTTAGTACATGTCATGGGCCAGTTATACCTCATACAGCATGGTGGGGGGCCAGATATATTTAAAATGTCCTATGGAGACTCTGAGCAGACTCCAAATCTTTTGGGTGCCACAGGCCTCCAATTGGACATCCCCATGTAATAGGATTGGGTTAATATGCTGAAATTAAGACATGAAATAGCTTGTAAATGGTTGGTGATTTCAGTCAAGTTCAGCCATTTCTCTGTAGGGCATATGCATTATGTTAGGTGCAAAATTGCAAAAACCCTATCATGCAGTTGTTTGCATTTAATCTTAATCAAAAGGGATTCTGGGAATTTGTTCCCAGAATCCTTTTTGTCTATTTGCTTATGTATGAGGCGGTCTCCTAAACCCCTTTGACTTGTCATTTAATCTTATAAATGAATACCAAGCAGTTTAGGTAAACCATACAGAATGCTAGGGGCAGTTGGAACATTTTGCATTTCTTTGGTATATAAGGGCCAAACTGTCCTCCAATAAATGAACTATTTTTCCATTCCGAAAATGCAGACAAAGCCTGGAATATCACGGGCCCACAGTCTGTATTTTAATTTGAATCCCATGCTAAAATCTTACTAATGTGATTAAATGTTAAGTTTTACATTTATCATCCCTATATGTATTATGAGAAGTTCTGTAATTGGTGCGGCCAAAAACACAGCTTTAGTCAACTGGGGTTTGGACTGCTACATAGGGTTCCATATTACCTATAGTATATTGTTTCAAACTGCATACACCCTCGATTTCCTTAGTAAAACTTTTTCCTGCATCTAAAACTCTTCCATTTATTCAGTCAGTAACGGCTATAGCTAATATTAAAAGGTAATTACAATTTGTTACAGGGTTTGTAAGACACCTTCATCTCTTTGCCTGTGCCAACATTGGTGGCCAAATTAGGTAAAGATCTGCTCATTTGGTCACCTTTCTAAACAAGCGGATCTTACCATATATAGACAACCTCATTTACTTACTAACATAGGAAGTCAATAACACCAGTGCAGTTACCCATAGTAACCTATTAAATCTTTGCTTTCATTTTATAGCTTGTAGCAAAGAGATCAAAACTAGACACTGATTGTTTCTATAGGTAACTGCATTAGCGCAGTTTATGACCTTTCTTGGTATTCTGCATGAGAGGGCTTAAGCTCCAATCTTAACTCTCACTGTGTTGGCTGACTTTACTAATCACTTTCTTATTGGCTGTTTGTAGGCTTGCAGGAGCTGCATTAATGCAACCTTACACCAATTGTTATACCCCACTGCATAGAAACAGATTGCATTGTAAATCAAGGCACCTAATGCAAAATGTGGGACTTGCCTCCTCCGTGCCACTCGAAAATTTCTAATCATCACCACTTTTATAATCTCACCCTCTCCTGTCTACCCATAAACCCCCATGGCCAACATATGGGATTACATATTGTTTCACTTATGCTGTTCTTTGCCCTTTCATACTTATTGATGAAATTTGCTCATGGGAAGAGTGGTCATGACATTTAAATCTCTGTAGTGATGCCCCTGAAAGCAGAAAGGAAATCTTTTATGCAGACCTAGTTAATACCCCTTCATAGTTCTTAAAAAAATCCATAAATGATTTGGGGAGAAATGCAAAGTTTTTGCAAACCAAACAGAAGTGTAACAACAAAGGAAGCAGACAGTGACCCTGCAGTTGCAGGGGGTCCCAGGAGCATAGAGGGCCCAGTAAGGCCCTAATTAAAGAGCAATTCCAATATCGGTATATCTTGGTACATTAGGCCAAGTTTTGGGGCCCCAAACTGAATTTAATGTTGGGCCCCAGAAACATCTAGATATGCCACTGGCTCCTAAAAACATGAACTAGTACAAGTACAATTAATTGAAACTATTTAGAAAAGAATGTGAATCATTTGATTGGCTTTTTATTTTTTTTTTCTTTTAAAGTACTACATGGATCCATTAACATGTAAATGTATTACATGTGCATTTAATCTCTATTAAATAGACAGAAATATGCATGTGACTTATTGTGGGTGCAAAGCAGAACATTCATTCTCTATATAGTGACATTTATACGAGTTAAGTAGGTTTCCTAATGCATATGTATCCCGGTTTAATAGCTTTTTTCTCACTCCTTGGTTGAGGGTGACATCTTTTTTATGCATTTAGTGGGCAAATGGTTCAGTTTATGTATGCAGAGCTCTCTGGTGCACAGTGGGTTAATGAAGCATGCATAATGGTAGCTCCCAACCTTTGGCTGTCAGTGGAATTCTGTAAGCTGCAGTTTCACTTGCAGGCTGTACATCTCTGATTTATATAATGAACATATCTAAAACAAAGTTTAAAAAAAAATGTCATTATTTCCTTTTATTTCTTCATCCTTTCCCCTGTTATGGGAAGGCAATTGCCCTTTCTTTCCTACACTAAACCCAGTGCTGAGTTCTGGACAGCTTTCACAAAGGACTCCCAAAGACATACCTGTGTCGGAGTGCTTATCTGGCTCTGCAGCACTTGTGTATGAGCACTCGCTGGTCGATGAAGATGTGTCTAATATGCTCTCGCCTGTAATTTGCTGGTTTCCCTTTAGCTGTAAGTTTCCTGTTTCCTGTGAAACAATGCAGACATGTCAAAAACTGCAACATTCTAAAACCCACAAAACTCTCAGAGGATACTGTAATGTTTGGCCAAGCATTCTCACAATATGTAGCCAACCTTTGCAAACCCAGATTATCCATTGACTACAAGCTGCTGGCGCTAATCTGCTTGTTTTAAAAGTTCACCAAACAAACTGATCTGTGGCTGGTTTGGCTACCCAGATTGTGGGTTGAATTGGGCTGATCTAATTATTTGGCCCCTGGGTCAATGACCAACTCATAATTGGAGCCCATTGAGACATATTAAGGATGACACAGTCTTTGTAAACCTTTCTGGCTGATTACTGGCCAGATATCAGTCAGGCAGGTTGTCCAATAGGCACCATCTATGGGCCATAGCATGGTTGCTATAAACATCCAGTCTTGAAAGGCCTGCTTAATGGTCAAGCTGGAAGATGGGAACTTGCGCACTTTACAATGACCATGCAATGAAAGATTCAAGGTCAGCAAATGAGTGGATGTTTCCCTGATATGCCCACCTTGAAGAGAGGGTACCGCAGGCCAAAAGATTGGATCACAATGACAGGAATGCAAGCCTACATAAATGAGCGTATCTGGTCCTTGCCCCAATTGGATTTTTGCAGATAAGCTGACAATTCTGTCAATTCTGCCAGTGTATGGATACCTTTTGCTAAACATGAAAACCTGAAAGCCATGCCACATATTTCAGAAAGAATGCACTTGGTCTTGCCTTTTTTCATTTCATTGAAATTTGAACCAGGTCTTATAACCCGTAGTAGCCTTTCAGATGTTTGCTTTTAAACAAGTGATTAGTACATGATACCATTTGTCTGGGTAAAATATATATATATATGTATATACATATACACATATTGTATCACGTTATTCCCTTGAGTCTACCCAGGAAGAGGACATTCATGAATGCAATGTTTGCTTGCTAGGAAGCTTCAATACTATTATTGTGACAGGATTCTTTATGTAAGCCATGATGGTCTAACTCGATCCTATCACTACAATAATATATTATGTGGCTCCCAGCAGCTGGAGGGATGCAGGCTGTAAATAGTTAAGTACGGTTTGGTTGTCATGTTATAACAAACTGCATGGCATGTTTTTTTTCTTATACTGGTGATATACAGGGCAAACTCATACTTCCTCTATTTAACCACATCCTGAATTTCTTCAGTTTTTACAAAGATGCTTTTTTTTCTAAATTAAATCATTGTGATTAAAGAAGACTAATGTGCTGCGTTCTTGCTAGCTCAAATTCTGACAGCTCTGGTTAATGAAGAGTTCAGCCAAATAAAGCATTTTTTTCATACTGCTGCATGTCCTATAGCTTTCTCGTTTTGCAGCATGAGTTTTATAGCCATTTAGCTAGGAAAACAATGATTCATTTTTTTGCAGACGCAATCATCTGTATTTGCTTACAGAATGAACAATATAAATGGTATTTTCCTGTCTGGTGGGGTTCTGGTATTTTTCTCTGCTTTGTTCATGTTTTCCCATGTAACACTAGAATTTTTATTTCGTAATAAATGATTTGGTATAGATTATTAAAATTGTTGCAAATCTGGAATCATAAAAAGTTAAATTATGACATCTACAACCAAAGAAAATGAATATTGTTACTGAAAATAAGGAAGAAATACAGTAAGGCAGCGTGGGATTGTATATGGCCAGGTAGGCAAATTGCCTTAATGACCCTCTGCAGATTCCCCATGAGACGTCTACAATGCTGAAACTCAGTTCTAAAAATGGAAGAGGGAAAAAAGAGCAATCCCCCCAATACATGAATAGTCTGCCTTCCTAGGTCCTCTGTGCATTGGGTACATAAACATTTTGCCTGAACGGAGAGGTGACGTTTGGACACAGACAACTACCATTAAAATACAATGAATACACATTTTGATTTTGAGTTATCAAATGTCATTGTAATTATCTGACCCCCCCCCCCCCCCACCCCCACCCATGCAAAAAAAGTCTGTTCTCCCAGGTCCTCTGTGCAACATAACATGTACATTGGATGCACAAAATTTTGCTTGAAGGGAGATGCCAGGAAATAGAGGGTGACGATATGGGGGAGTGGACAGCCACTACCATTAAAATAATTGTAACCTTTTATTTACTTTAAAATTTTAGGAACAATAATGTATATTATGTTAGGAAGAATATAAGTAAGTTGTTAGTACAGATATTTGAATCTCTTTGAATGATTGCTTTTTATGATGAGGTTAGTAAAAAGCTGGACAATGGGGGTGCAGTACATGTTATATATTTGGATTTTGCCAAAGCATTTGATACTGTGCCCCATGAATGACTGCTTTCTAAACTAAGGTCTGTTGGTCTTAGTGAAGTCATTTGCACATGGATAGAAAACTGGCTACAGGATCGGGTACAGAGGGTGGTTGTTAATGGTACATTCTCTACTTGGAATAAGGTTCTCAGTGGGGTCCCTCAGGGTTCTGTACTGGGTCCACTTTTGTTTTACTTGTTTATAAATTACTTAGGGGAAGGTATAGTAAGTAATGTATCAGTGTTTACAGATGACACAAAACTCTGCAGCCCAATTAATTCCATCTAGGATGTGGCATCCTTGCAGCAGGATGGTGACAAACTGGCAATCTGGGCATCTAAGTGGCAGATGAGATTTAATGTGGATAAATGTAAGGTCATGCACCTGGAATGTAAAAATATGCAGTCACTTATACCCTTAATGGGACTGCACTAGGCAAATCCATAATGGAGGAGGACCTTGAAGTCCTTGTAGATAATAAACTTGGCTGTAGCAAGCAATGCCAGGCAGCAGCTGAAAGGGCAAACAAGGTTTTGAGCTGTATTAAAAGGGGTATAGATTCACGGGAGGAGGGGGTTATTCTTCCTCTTTACAGAACGCTGGTAAGGCCCCATCTAGAATATGCTGTTCAGTTTTGGTCTCCAGTGCTCAAACAAGATATTATTCAGTTAGAGAGGGTCCAGAAAAGGGCAATTAGGCTGGTAAAGGGTATGGAAAGTCTCAGTTATGAAGAATGACTGGGCAAATTGGGGTTGTTTACACTGGAGAAGAGGCACTAAAGGGGGATATGATAACGAGTATAAATATAAAAGGGATCACATAATAATCTCTCTAATGCTTGATCTATCAGTAGGTCCTTTAAACTGACACAAGAACACCCATTAGAAGAAAGGAGGTTTTGTCTAAATATTTGGAAAGGGTTGTTTACTGTGAGCTGTGAAGTTGTGGAATTCTCTCCCTGAATCAGTCCTACTGGATAGCTTCAAGAAGGGGTTGGGTGGCTTTTTTTTTAGCAAGTAAGGAAATACAGGGTTATGGAAGATAGTTCTTAGTGCAAGTTTATCCAGGGACTGGTCCAATTGCCATCTTGGAGTCAGGAAGGAATTTTTCCCCCTCTGCGGCTAGTAAGAGAGGCTTCAGATGGGGTTTTTTTGCCTTCCTCTGGATCAACTAGCAGTTAGGCAGG
This sequence comes from Xenopus tropicalis, assembly GCF_000004195.4. Classification (NCBI taxonomy): domain Eukaryota; kingdom Metazoa; phylum Chordata; class Amphibia; order Anura; family Pipidae; genus Xenopus; species Xenopus tropicalis. Next base: position 106,714,152 of record NC_030679.2, read on the forward strand.
TTATATATAGGCATTAAGGTTGAACTTGATGGACGTGTGTCTATTTTTAAACTAACTTACTATGTTACTGTGTCAAGTTGGGTGTGTCTGCTCATAACTGGCTCTAGCAAGGGTGAATATGCCTAAATGTATGACTTTCAGAAATGTTAGGAAGTATGACATTTTACTTTAGTCCATATGCTGAGCATGGCTATTCTAGCATGGTCATGTTGTGTTTTCACTTATCAGCCAGTTGCCCCAAAAGGCTGCCAGCCCTTGACCTGGATTAAAAATATCCATGTTCTGAAAATGGCAATTATTTACAATGAAAATTGATAACTCACAATAGATGCCCTACTGTTCTGGCTATATATATATATTGCAAAGACGTATGCAGTTTGTGTTGTATATGTTTGCAATAAGACCTTATCTGTAATTAATATAATGGGAGTGTGTTAGTTTGCTATATAGAAAATTCTGTTACAGAACTGACATATGGAGTACACAGCTAGCTCTTTGGCAGCAGAAGTGAAAGCACTTCTCTATGTCTGTCAGTACTTTGCAGAACTTCATGATGGGAACTGCAGATTTGCTACTTTAGCATGGAGAAAAGGACCTCTAATAGGCAAAATATGTATAGGTAAAATAGGCAAATATTGTTATCCACTTGGAGCTTATACATATATATATGTATTGTATATATATATATATAGTTATTGCAAGCTGTTTGTATCATAATTTCCGTTCACAGCCTTGATATTGCTCAGTTAAGGCAGTCTTCCATGTCCTTCACTAATGGCATCACTTCCAGCACCCTGTATTATTGGTAGTGTCATGGAACCCATTTTTAAACTTGTTCTACTGTATACAGAATAACACAATCCTTACATCCACAGATTGTCCATTCTCTTGATTGTGATTTACATCCTCCCTTGAGTCTTCTTTATAATACTTTCTAGGTGGTGGTATTGGTTTTGTTGTTAATTTTTTTACAAGGATTTCTCCAGAATGGCCATTGGATTTCTTGAAAGATGCCTGAGATCCACTTAGTCCTTCAGGGTTAAAAGGGGAATGGTTTTCCACTCGCACTGGAGTAGAATAATGCAGTAAAGCAGGCTCTGTTCCAAGAGGTACATTGGCACTATGCACCCTACTTGCCACAACGTGTGACTGGGATCCTAGAGATGTAGGCCCATAGTTTCCTTCACTGCTGGAGCGGACCATTTGCTTCTGCTCTCTACGACTGTTATACAGATAAGATGCATGCCTCCCTATGCAGCTTTCACACTGGTATTTGCCATGACAGCAAAAAAACAACTTTCTCTCACCTGCAATGAAAATATAATTAAAACCATATTATTTAACAACCTCAAAGTTAGACAGTTCTAGAGAATAAATGATAAAGTACAGAATAAATGAGCATTTTCCTAAAACTTGCTGAAAATATTCAAAAACAGCAACATCTCTGTAGTGTTTAACAGCAGCCCTGTTGTGGGATTTTTGTTATGTTATTTTTACTGTTTAATGCTATGCAGCACTGCTGACATTAGAGGGCACCCTCAACAGCAAGGCAGATAGTATCATAGTCACTATGGTTTTGATACATCCATGTGAGCAGATCTGGCAGCCTTACAGCTTGTTAAATAAAGTGTGTGTGGGTCAAGACTTTACAGTCAGTTTGGTATTTTACATGTTAACAATCATTTGTTACCTACTAACATTGTGAATTTGAAAAAAAGAGTATTTTGGGCTTGTCCCATTATACAAAGACAAAACACCGATTTTACCAGGAAATTTACTTATATTCCCAACCAAGCACAAATGAATGTTTGCTTTTCCTGCATTTTGTACCTTTGAATATTAGAGAAAACAGAAGCGTTGGGGATTGTGTACGTGGGGATTGTGTGCGTGGGGATTGTGTGCGTGGGGATTGTGTGCGTGGGGATTGTGTGCGTGGGGATTGTGTGCGTGGGGATTGTGTGCGTGGGGATTGTGTGCGTGGGGATTGTGTGCGTGGGGATTGTGTGCGTGGGGATTGTGTACGTGGGGATTGTGTACGTGGGGATTGTGTACGTGGGGATTGTGTACGTGGGGATTGTGTACGTGGGGATTGTGTACGTGGGGATTGCTGCCTCTGGTACATGGATACTGTACATAGTCACACAGTTAGGTTGAATAAATATGATCATTCATTCCAAACACTCCCAGCAAGCCAGCTATTGGGGTGAGGATTGTCGCCTGCTCACAAGTAACACATCAAAAGAAAAGAGGCAACACAAAGTTCCCTGAGCACAAGACCCTACCAAATAAAGCTAGAAAATAGGCCTATCAGGGGGTTATGTTGGCAAGTGTTCAGGGGAGCTGATCCCTGTTCCTTTTTATGTCTATTTACAGCTAATCTTGGCCTGATTTAAAATGGTTTTTGGATGAATCAAGGATGTGACTGTCTGTGTGGGGTCCAATATCCAGATGTAGAAAAAAAGAAAAAAGTTCCATTAGAAGGTTTTGCCTTTTTAACTCTTTCCTGCACCAGAATTTTATGTAAACTAACCAATGTTTTTTTTTTTTCATTTTAAAGAAATACCTATATATGAGAAATAAAGGATCTTGTTTAACAAAGGGGCACAACTAATTCCCAGCATTCCACAGGGGTCACCCAGCATGCTCAGGAGTTGTACTATATGAGCTTCAGGTGCTGCAGAAAGCAAATGGGCTTTGAGTGCTTCCACTGATGGATCAATAGGGCCGATTCACTAAAGTGCGTTAAAACGTGCGCTATTTATAGCATGCGTTAAAAATGTTATTGCGTCTAATTTTTGCTGTTTGCGGTATTTAAGTCGCAAAGACTATTTTCATGCGGAATGTGGGCTAATGAACGCATTGTGCACAAATAGCTGCTGTGTGCGAAAAAACGCACTCCATATTAGTCATACACAGCATTACTTGTGTGGCAGCTATATGGATTCTGTACCCGCTTTGTAACAATTGAGCCCCTTAATATCTTGTATAATGTCGGTGCTGCTTTTTGTGTTTGATTGAACCCTTTGTTTCTCTTCATACCTTCATAGCTCCACGGGTGAGGATCCTTTTCACATCTGCTATTTTCCACAGCTTGTGAAACAGCATTTTTTAGCTGCTGTTCAGAGATCTGAAACATGTGTAAGCAAACATAAAACAATTAATTGGGGAAGATAGAGTTACTATAAAATATGCTAGTGGCTTCCTAGTCCATAAGGATACAAACATGTGTGGAAACTAATTGGGTTTCAACCAGAAAAAATACAGTGGAGCAGGTACAGAGAATAAAGGTTGGCCCATCCTTCTGTTACACCCTAATAAAGCAGATCAGCACACCCATATCATCCCTTAAATCATACTAATTGATTTTACTGTTTTTGAACAATTGAAGGTGCTACCCCTTTAACCTTTGCAGTTCTAAATGTTTATAATTATATATTGCAGTACAAATGCAAGTAGCACTCAATTCTGTACCTACATACATACTCCTGGGTCTCATTAGCCCATGCTGCTATGTACAGAAACCTCAGTGCCTTTTTCTACTGCATCACTGTCAGCCATAGTTTTATCTCTATAACATCTTATAATGTGTCTTTATTTTTTAAAGCTAATCAAATCACATTTATCTACCATGTGGAGCATGCAACAACAAAATCTTAACTCATTTCTGCAACGGTCTACATTTTTCAGGAAAAATGATCATTTTAGACTATTTTTTTTTAAAGAAAAAGGTTTACATGGTATATAGGTGAAGAAGTCATTACTGTTGCAATACTAATGAGGATCTTTGGACAAAAATCACAAACATTAATAATACAGGAAGCTTACTAAGGGGACTATAATAATATTATTATAACCTCCATGTCTCAATGCCAACAGTAAAACTGTATGACTTTGTTTCTTACCATACATTATTTCACCCACCTCCCCTGTAGCTCCACTGCCTAATACATATTTCTTTTAGTCACAGCTGCATAGCAAAGCTCTTTGGGCCTCTGCCATTCATTGAGCCAAGAGACCCATGACTAGCTTGTGATTAAGTGCACCGTGAGACATTCCCAACATAACCCACATTCACCCTTTTGGGTAGGAAAGACTGTTCATGTTAAAAGTAAGTATCCCTAGAGCATGCCTATTATATTTAGGCTCCTCTAATAGAGTAGATTTTACATTTTTAAGGGGAACAGAAAAAAATGGTGTAAAATCAGGGAAATGCATTACGCATTATACGTCATATTTGTGGAATCCCTGCAATATCTGGGTTACCAATTTGCAGCAAAAGAGTCCTGCACCAGGCACTTTTATTTTAAAGTGTAACAGGTGTGCCCCACTACCTATGCCAGAAAGCAAGCAGGGATTATTTAAAAAGTTGTTCATCTGATAATCCCACTTTAGCTGCTTTTTAGCTTTAAGATAAACAATTTCAGTGGGCAAAAGAACAGATGTTTGTGGCACATCTAATGATAATATTGCTATAAGATGTGACTTTTAGTAAGATTTGCAGACATGACACATACAGTATAACCCAATACTTCCCAGGACTATTGTTATAAGGGGTCAATTTAACAATCCCCTGTAATCAAGTGTTAGAGCACTATGGGCCCTTACATATGAGTGTTTCATCCTCCATTCTCCTGTGGTGGATTTCTTTTGTGTTCCACCGCAGGGAAGCACAGCTTTTTCTTCCCTATTGGAGAGTACTCATTCAGGGACATGCAAGAGCTGAACGCAGTTGAAACACATTTAGATCTATTGCAGGAGGATGCAGGGATGTGTAAGAACAATAGTTCATCACTAGTGAGCCTAGAAGGAAAGGAATGCCAAAGTTACCTGTGGGTCCGGATGCCTGCTAATAAGGATAGTCACAGGACCAGGTGGGCAGTGGCTTAAAAGTGCATATACCTCATTTAGAGACTTATTACCGACAACACTCTCATTAATCTCTACAATCTCATCACCAGCCCTAGGGAGGGAACAGAAACAGCGTTAATAATGGGAAATAAGCTTGGCAATCAAACAATATATTATCTCCTCAGCAACCAGGGGATTGGAGTATAAAATATTATTGGAGTTAGACTGGAGTACATTAGATGCACAATGTGAATACAGCACTTTTGTACACTTTGGACTGACTTTCCAGAAAGCTCATTTAGTAAATCTGGAACAAAAAATTTCTTCATGCAAATCTGGAATGCAACTTGATGGAGATGGAGTTATACTGGATAAACCGCTTTACTCAACTTTTCGATAAAAAGGGAGGGGGGACTAAGGTACATCAGACCTCTTGGTCCGGGCCCCCCTGCTGCCCAGGCCCCCCGCGACCGTGGAGCCTGCTGTATATATAGTTAAATCACTGCATTCAACACAACTGTTGGAAGGGAACACTGCATGCTGTATCTTTATCCTACAAGATAAGAACTGATGGTGTCTGACAGACTTTTTTTCTCATTGAAATACACTGACTTTTGGATGTAGATGCATAAACAAAACACACCATCCTTTAGGTCAGATTCAATTCAGTGAGAAAAAGGTTTTTTTAAGTTAAAACTCATGGACAAGATTCCATTTGAGATGCAATTCAGAAAAACTTATTTCACTGTTTATCATGTGCGAACTCTTTGGAAGTCTATGGGAAAAAAGATGGAACTGAATTAGGAAAAAGTTTTTTTCTCCTTGGATTGAATCTCGTCCATGAGTTTTCATGTGATAAACCATGAGATAACTTTTTCTCATTGAATTGAATCTGGCCCTAATCCAACTTTACATTGCAAACTTTACAATCTGACACACAAAATCTGATCAAATTCTCCCGTGGAGTTCAGCCCTTAGTAAAACATTTTCAAAAATTCTAAATGCTTATAAGCAAGGAAATGGAGGAAGGAAAACACTGAGTCAAATTGAAAAAAATAGCGTGGCCTGAAATAACAGCAAGCAGAATGGGAACTTAAACTAACTGAGGAAGACACATCTTTGAGAAATGAGTTTTTATAAATATCTATACATTTTTTGTTTACTTAAATAAGATTGTACATAGATATATATTATATTTGTAGAATGAATAAGTGAAAATATACCTTATTTGTACATAAGGCTTTTTTATTATTTTATATCATTTAATGGCATAGCTCTCTACAGTATAATTTTTATTTATGAGAGAGAGAGATGCCATACTGGTTTCAATAATACATAAGTAGTTAGTGTACTATTCAAAGTTCCTTAGTTGGTTAGGGGGAAAATAAAAATGATCGATATGAAAAATATCAAGTGAAGGTCAGAAGCTATGTAAGGGGGACACACATGAAAGAGCAATAAGGGGACAATATTGTGCAAGTCAGCCCTGTCCTTATTTTCTGCTGAACATCAGTCAGCGTATACAGGGCTCCTTTGCATCCAGCGCCCCACAGTGCTCCCTAACTTGAGCGTATATAGTAATGAAGGGAGGCTTTTCCCCCCAAAACATTAATGCCTTTCACTTTCTGTGTTAAACACCCTAAGAATTTACAGTTTGTGCGTGAGACTCCTGTTTCCAACAAATTCCATATAGTAATGCCACATAAGGCATTTAGGGAGTTCATGCACCATGTTATTCATGTTTACACTGCAGGCTGCAGCCAGGCCAACAATCTGGGGAATAAATCAAATGCACATTGGCACAATTAATTACTGATTTCTGATGTGGTCTGACTGGAGTTCTGTGAGTTAGATATATTATATATATATATATATATATATATATTATATATATATATTATATATATTGTATATATAATTTGGCTGATACAGTCGATTTGGATGATAATGGAACTTCCTGCTACCTGGTTGAAACTAACTCTCTCTGCCAAAGACTATGCAACTCATCCTACTTAGTCAGCATATTGGTATGACCTAAAAGCAAAGATTTGATTGGTTTCTTTTGGTAAGTGCAGTTATGCAATTAAGCACTTGTACTTCAGGCCACAATTGTGCATTCTGATAGCAGGTAACATGGAGGATAAGGGATTCTTTAGAATGTATTAAATAACAAAAAGCCTAGTTCTAAGGCAAGAGAAAGAGTGCAGATCACTAATACAGCTGCTAGTGTGTCAAAACGAAGAGTTACATTCTGCGATATGTTTTCCATTCTATATATAGTTTAAGGCATGCAGATTATACCTAAGTCTTCCATCCATATGCGCCACAGAGCCGGGAGAGAGTAAATGAATGAATATGCTGAAAATGCCCCCACAGTTTGGAACACTGCACAGTCCTATCCCCAAACCAACACCTGACTCTAAAAAGAAAGATGCATGTTAAGTCACTGTAATGCAAGTCACAATGTTATTCAAATGCATAAAAAATGTAAAGGACATGATTTTTTTTGACCATTAGGACGATTTGACATACAGATGCAGCCAGCAAGTTTTCACACATTTTCTCATTATGTCTAGACACCATATTTTCAGTGTTAAATCCTGCCTCTAGATGGTGCTAGAGTGCAAAGACTTGCCAACAAAACACAATAGAAAATTCCATAGACAATGCGCCACCTGGTGGCAAATTTTGGTATTGTTTTTTTTCCCTGTGTTAACTAGAAGAGATAAAATGAACAAGAAACTTGACTGCATCACTACATAGCTGTACACTGATTTGTCACTGGTCAGACATAAGAAATGTATCTGCAGGAGATGTGCAGGGGGGCAGGGCGATCCAGGGCAGGGGATGTGCCTTGAGTGCGCATCACGTTTGGCCCGGCCCTGACCCTATGTAAGTTAGGCTTTTTTTTTTTATAATCAAAGAGTGGTAAATTGGACAAGTGTTTCTAGTGGTGTCTATAGGCTTTGTTTAACCCTTTGTATTCCTCGCCTTCACTTTGATTGGTTTTCGTCCCTGTTCTTGTCAGCTTCCTCCTAACTTCTTACTTCCCAGTCCAGAAGGTTTTACAACCCACACACCATTGAAATAAAAATATTTGCCAAACATTAGGGGTACTATTATCTCAGCACCAAGAAGGCAAGCATAGCCATTTCTCAGGAAGTACAATGGGTACCCAGTAAGAGCCTATATGAAATGAACCCTAGTTCTCTGCACACAAGACCCACCAACCTGAATGCCAGCATCTTCAACTTGAGTTATCAGGATATTTTAGTGCTTCATCTACGATTTTAAAGAGACCCAAATAGACACTGAAATAGCTCTTGGTCCATGATTTTGTAGTAAAATAACTTGTTTTCTGTTTCTAACATAATGTATTGTATTAAAATTGTTTAGATTGCAACTAATTCTTTGAAGATTTAAAAATAATTCTGTGCTGTTATACCTGAAACTACTGTTACTTTATTCTAAAGAAAGACTGTGTTTAAGTTGTTGTTATACCTGCTGAAGATAAAGCTTATTTGAGTGTGATCCAGAAATAAATGGATATTTATTCTACTGCTTTGGTGTGGCCTTAGTGCATGGGTGATTCCTTATCCCCTGAACTTTACAGTGGGCACAGGTAAAAGAAAAACAAGCTGAAGTTTAAGTGCCACTCTTGCAACTATGCCCCTCTAGGATACCTATATTAGTATATAAAATAAGTGCAGAAAAGGAATATATTCTCTTACAGTAGGTAAGTGGTGGTAAAAAGGATTACAGAAACAGCCCTAAATACCCAGCCCAGTACCTTTGTGCATTGTCACTTCCATCAGCACTCTGTCATTGGGATTGTGGGAGTTCAGTAAGAATGTGTGGCTTTCTGACTGTAAGGGGCTGGGCTCTCTTGCTACACAACAACTGGAGCTTTTGGAGCGAAACATCTGGGAGGCAAAGTAACCAGGCTTTTCCTCTAGCGTGCCAAGTCCTGTGCGAACTGTCAAAGTGAGCACCCCTTTCTTCACTTGCTGACAAAAACAAAGATATAAATAATGGAGTTTATTTTCAGCTTGAAGGCAAAGCAAGAGGCCACAGTATATTGGGGGAGGGGCGTATATACACAACACAACATTCATAAGTTGTTAATAAGAAACTGGAGCAGCGCTCCAAACCAAAAGTGCAAGACAACAGAAGGGTGCCCCTCAGTAGGTTTGGACTGCAGGTATTGCTGCTGTTATGAGGAGAGTTGAGAAACTCACTTAGGTGGCAGCACCTCTGAAGTTGCAAGGGGCGCCAAAATCCACTCCTGGTAACTTCATGAGCCAAAAATCCAACTTTTAAATCGGTATCTCAGCTCTTCTAGTGCAGAGAGTGCTATTGCTCAAGATTCTTACCTCATAGCATCTTTTATAGTAATTAAAGGTGCAATACTTTTGTTTATACTTTTAAGTGTATAGCCTATTCTTTAATTAAAAAAAATCCATATTTATTTGCTTATTAAAGGGGCAGTTCACTTTGTACTTAAGTCTTAGGATGGAATAGACAGTGGTATTCTAAAGGTGGCCATACACAGGTAGATTTAAGCTGCCACTTCAGGTCTGGCCAAATGTCGAACAGGCAGGCTTGCTTTTTCTTTTGGATCAAGGACCAATCTCACTGATGCAGTCTTTGCTTCAACTTTTCGTATCTCAAGGTGGGTATATTGGGGAAAAGATTTGCTTGTTTGGCAATCTCAACAACCAAGCAAATCCTACCATGTATGGCCACCTTAAGACAAATTACATTTTTTGATATATAACTTTATTCCCACATCTCTCCAGAAACCAATTTAAATAACCTTTATATCTTTAATCTTTATAAGGGTGCAAGGATCCAACTTACTGTAGCAAGAACCAGGCAGTGGGTTGCATTTCAGACTTGCAAATGAATAGGAAAGAGTCTGACTGATAAGTAATTACCATTAATTTGCTAAAGCATTTCTGCAGCTAAAACTCAAATACTCTGCCTTTAGTGAGTTATAAAAGTTATACATTACAGACTGACAAATAATAGAAATAAATAACTGATGGATTGAACAGTTGCAACCACACAGAGCATACCTTAAACTTTTGAAGAGCATCATTATGTGTTAGCCCATACATGGACTCCCCATTGAGTTCCAGAATTTCATCCCCTGTAATGAAGCATTTGGAAACTGAATTACATGAAAATTAATTTGCTGAAAGTTCATAGTTCATCTCCCAGCAGCCTATTTATGCACGTAGGCTATTATGTGACACTCAAATTTCTATGAACAGAATAGGCACACACTTGTGCATCTAATACAAATAGTAGTCATATTAAGCTACGGAAACCCACACATACCCAGGCAAATTGATTTACCAAGTATTTGAATCCTTGGCACCTTCCTATTATTATAAGGGCTCATCCACAGCATGTTTCATGATATCGTAGTATGAGGTCTAAAAACCAAATATCTTGGTGTAGGTAAGCAGCAAACTACTTCACTGGAAACCTTGCTTTTTACAACACAAAACTGCAAGTCACTATTTGGTGGAAACACCTGATTTTGACAGTGCTTGACTGCTTGAAACATTCTATGGCTGAACCCTTATAGCAAAAATGCTGAGGAGTTGGTGACAAAAAGATACAACCAGTTCAAGTTGAGTTCAAAGGGCTTCTTTTATCAACACTGGGCAAATTTGCACTTGGGCAGTAATCCATAGCAACCATTCAGAGATTAGCATGTTTTGCCCAACCGAAGACAGAACAATTAAAACAAAAATGTGATTGTTTGCTATAGGTTAATGCCCAGATGCATATTTGCCAAGTGTTGATAAATGATTATGAAACATGTCTGTTGAACCTTGATCTAATATGTCACGTTATTATCATTACCACATATTTATAAAGCACCAACATATTCCACAACATTGTACAATAGATCCACCCTGTCTTTTCATTGCACAGATTTTTGGAAAATCATGTCATATCATTGCTCATATGGAAGCATAATAAGCAGTTTGGCCAAAGCTGCATTTAGTTACAGAATTAGAAGTTACTGATGCTCACAGAAAATTCTTTCTAAAGGCCCCCTGGCTTTGGGGAACATGATCAGTTTTGCACACATATATAGAAAGTGTGCATTGGTATAGGGTTACTATAAACGCAATTAAGACACCCATCAGCCACTGCCCAGCTGCTTTCTCTACAGCTCTGGCTGCACAGTTCATTATCTGGGTGCCATGTTGTTACAGACAGTTGGAACCCTTGCAGCGACTCCATTGGAAATATGTTCTTAGGGAACAATTACCTTCTTGTAATCTGCCATCAGCCGCTGCTGCTCCTTCTGGAAAAATTGTCTTGACATAGATGCCAACTGGTCCATAAATACTGTCCTTTCCTCCAACAATACTAAATCCCAAACCCTAAGAGGGGGACAATGACAACATTTTTACCACAAGCAAATTATAATAGCTGTTTATTTTTAAAACATCTTCCATTCTGTGGCTTCTATTTCTTAGCAGGTAGTAATTAGTCTTTAAGTTACACTGATTGTATGACTTCATTTATGGCTTTGTTTTCTCACTTTCATTATTTTGTCTTCGTAAATCACTTCCATGTGTTATCACTGGATAGAGCACCCACACTCATTTAAAATGATTAAGTTACTGACAAGCCAGCTCCCAGTCAGCACATTTCCTCTCAAGCCTCAATGATAAAGCCAAACATATAAAAAAATAGAGGTGGGAAAGAGAGAAGGAAGCAGAGAAGAGAGGACAACTGTTTGCTATAGTAATAAAAGTTTCCTGTATCCAACATGAAGTACCATAATAACACCATGTGCAAATATAGCAGATGCCTCTCCTGTCTTGGTGTGCACATCATAACTAATGAATCAATCAATATCTATATAAAAATTCTGTCATTATGATCATAAACTAATGGATGAATGATGAATGTTCTTGCTCATTTCTTGCTCGAATTACACAGATGCATTATTATTATCTACTATCTAATCTATTATCTAATATGCCATTAGCTGATTTTACTTGGTGAGTATGGGTAAATACACTGGTGTTTTTAGCAACAGCGTTAGTAAATAAGGCCCAAAATATAAATTGTCACATATCACTCACAATCAATTGTCCATGAGTATGGAACACATTTCATTTATAATCACTCTATTGATTGTATAAAATAAAGAGATGCTGTCCTTTGACAAAAAGACCAACAAAATGATGATGCTAATGCTGAATTATACATGATATTTACCCAGGGGCTGCTGGGTGTATGAATTCACACCCCCAAAGTTTTTTCCTTCTGGATAAGTCAAACCATGGCTGTACTGCATTTTCTATTCCTACTTTCGCTTTATTAGTAACACTTGTCTGAATCATTATTAAACTGGCTATGAAGAGTGCACTATTAAAATCTGGCATGCGTTTGTCAGGGACAAGCTTCCGCCATAAGAGAGGTACATTGTTTAAATAGTGTTAATGTGCAGCAGTAGAAAAGACAAAACATGCTCGGTGCCAGGACCTCCAGATAACCTAAACAGGACCAACGTTTATTTAAAATGGACTCAGTCCAAAATATCTTGCTGCTTTCAGTAGGTTCCAGGGATGATTCAGTCTCTCTCTGTACTCAGCGCTCAGACCAGGTATGTGGGGGGAAGTAGAATTCTGTATTAGCGTAGGCTAGTATTACACTTACCCACATTACAGCTCAGTTATATGTATACGTGTAATTGCCTAAACAGTGAAATAATTGCCTCTGAACTAAAAGGCACATGATCACATTTCAGTAGTGAGAGGTTTGTAGTATATTGGTATGCAGGCCACACATTCTGAGGGAGTGATTAGATGCTTGCCTTCTTTTGTAAGTAGAAGTCTTCTTTCAGCATCATTAGAGATGTGCCTCAGCCTCTGCTGCTAGGTGTCCCCCTTCTACTTACAAATGCTGAAGTAAGGAGCAAGAAGGGCCCTATTCTTATTGTATACATTCTAGTCTTACAGCACCCATTCCTCTCTGACTATACCTATATCTGGACCAATTCTGTACAGAAGCAAGCAGTTTGGTCAAGTGCTCTTTTCCTCTTTTGCGAAATATTTGCAGCCTTTGTTTTTTTTTTTGAGCAATAATTATTTAATGGGTGTTTGGTGCAAACTCATTTATGATGCTGTTGACAATGTAGGTCATTTTATATATATACTGTAGTAAAAAACAATGCTAAAATATCTACCTTGCCCTGTCCTTTCATTAAGATGATGTTCGAAATCATAGATGCTTGAGGGCTTCTTGTGCTTATTAGCTGTGCTGTACTGAGAGATCTTGATGGTCGGGAAACACTCTGCAAGGTAATATTGACATGGCTTAATGCATCAGATCACACAGCATTACGAAGTGATAATGGCACAGGTATGGGATCTCTTATCCACAATGATCAGGACCTGGAGTTTTCTGGTTTATGAGCTTTTTTGTAATTTGGATCACCATACTTCAAGGGTAGTAAAAAAATAATTTAAACATTGAATAATTATCGAGGAAGCAGACCTTGTGGTCACAGCGGGGCCCGGTGACAGGGGTGACGGACTGCAGGGTCTGCTTCCTCTATAGCTGCTCTCATCACCAAAGTTATACGCGCCCGCTGCTTACCTGCCTGACTGATATCTGGACAGTAATCATACAGAAATCAGGAAGGTTTAAAATAATTGCAGCATCCTGGATAGTTCTGAATCGGCCCCTATTATGAGCTGATCATTGACCCAGGGGCCAAATAATTAGATCAGCCCAATTTGACCCACAACCTGGGTAGCCAAACCAGCCACAGATCAGTTTGTTTGGTGAACTTTTAAAACTTCAGCATGCATGTAAGAGAGGGCAGGGAGGGGGAGGCAGCTAGGTACCTCTGCACGCCAGGCACCTCCAAAGATTGTTTTTGTAGGGGGGCCCGATGCGTTCACTGCTGCCCAATTGGATTGTTTTGCCTCCAATAAGGATTAATTATATCTTACTTGTAAAAGAAACGGTTTCATTATTACAACAAAAAGGAAAATATTTAAAAAGAATGTTAATTATTCGATTAAAATGAAGTCTATAGGCAATGGCCTTCCCATAATTTGGAGCTTTCTGGATATCAGGTTTCTGGATAACAGATTCTATGCCTGTTTTGAGTGTGGACATTGTTACAGTAAAAGCTCTTATCGCACACCTTAAACATGCTTACTAGCACTGCATAATTTTCTGGCATGTTAGTGGTTTAAATTTAAGAAAATGATCTGAAATTTGTTCACTATTTTTGTTTGCTTTATCTCAGCCAAGATTTCTTTACCTTCCAATTCCATTGAATAAATTCATACTGTAAAGCAAAAGGCAGCTGTGTTGGCATGCATCATGTGAGTGTATAGTGCTGGTCTAGATCATATATCTATCACTTCAGTACATTCTGTCTAACCCAATTGCAGTTGTATTTCTGTGCTTTGGTTGTGGGCTGAACTGTTGAAATGATGGTACTGAAACATGCAGCTCATGTTATCAGAGCACATGGAGATCCTCAGGCTGCAGATGTTATTTGGCTGTGCCATTAGCTGGCAAGGCAAGCAGTGAATGGGGCAATAAAGCCAAGGGTGAGCGCCACAATTCATAATGGTATCCACTTTTCCTGGAACCATATACTGGCCTGACTCTGTTATAGTTCATCCCTATTAATAACAATGGCATTAGCTAGCATTTCTTTATACGCCAGTATGGAATAATATTATCTTTGTGTGTGTGTGCAGAGAGCAGTGTTCAAGTAAAATGTGCTGCTTTACTTAAACTTAATCAACCTAAAACCTGGAAAGAGGGTGATGACTAAAGTCCAGGGGCATTGGAAGTAGGAGGAGATAGGCAGTGGCATACATATAAAGTAAATGGGGATTAATTGCCTACAGAACGCTGGGAGATACATAGCTTCTCATAGCAGATACAAGGTATATGATTTTGCTGAGTATCCATTCCACTCGATGGAAGAATTTTGTCAGTCCTATGTTCGAGTCCTATAGTATGGTGGGCTAACTGTGGCCCAAAGAAACCTGCGATGATAGCTAATTTTAAAAGCCTAACTTTGCTAAATTTCCTGGTGCATGTGGACAACCAGCATATAGCTAACAATTGTCAACCTGTAACCTTAAAATACTTATAAACAACTACACTTATAATGGGGCATATTTATTACAGTGTGTAAGCCAAAATCACCGTGATGATGGCCATAGCAACCAATCAGCAGTAAGAACTGAATGGTCATTTACAATTTAGAAAACAAAAGCAAAGATCTGGTTGCTAAGGGCACCAGTGATGTTGGCTTACACATTATAATAAACGTGCCCCTTTTTTATAGTAACAGTGCTTGGTGATGCAGTATTAGAATAACTGGAGTGTTGTAGTTTGGGAACCCACAATGAAAAATTATTCTTTTCTCCTTTTTGTGTTGCAGTTTAAACTAATTCTCTGTCTTTCAGAGTTTAGTAGCGGGTCTCTTCCATGCAAAAACTGATCACATCGACCCTCTAGTGAGTTTGAAAGGCAGATCTGGGGGACTCCGCAGAACACTAGTTATTTGGTAAAGTTTTCAGAGTATGAAGTCCTCAATCATCTGTCTACAATTATATACATCTGTTTTTCATATTAACAATATTCCTCACGAGACAAAATGGGATCAGTCTCTAAATCTAAGGTCATATAAATCAGCCACTAAATCTAAGGTCATAAAAATGTTTATAGTTTAATGACATACATTCTTTAATGAAGGTAAACATGATAATTCCTGCCCCGTCTATTTATATACTAGTGCATATGAGATGAAATCATACCTGCACTCCACCTGATAAGCAGTCTAGCTGTTGAGACATGGATTTCCTGTTGCTGTAGAGGTTTGCTGAGTGTCTCTCTCTGCAGTGTGTTGGTCTCTTGGTTAGTGGAGGATCAATGTCACCAATCCAGTAAGGATTGACACCTAGAACAAGCAGTTCATTACAAAAAACATGTAGACCTTTATGAATGGAAAAACAGTCATTGTGTTATTCTGATCTCTAAGAATACTGCTTAGACAGCAACAGTCAATGCTGTATTTCAAAAATAGTCTATAGCTGGTTATAGTACTAAAAACTAGAGGATAATAAAAGTCTTACGTTTACCCACTGCCACAATGGGGAAATGTAATAAAATAAGTCTTATGTTTGCCCACTGTTATTGGTTAGTAACCAAGTATCAAATGTAAGAGCATGTATTACATTATATTCTTGAGTCTTTAACATCCCAGTACCTACTAAAGGTCTCACCATCTATGTATTCTAAATCATGCTGTTGGTGCCAAGTCTAGCTCCATTCCAGAGATGAAACATGGTCTAATATCAATCCTAGTCTCGTACTGTGATTGGTCATATATGAACATTTAACCACTAACCAACTATCACAGTGGATACCCATGCAGACACATTGGGAAGGAACCACATGCATGGCCTAATAGGATTTTAGAGTCTTCCCAGTCTATACAAGTGGGCCTCAATCAGATAGAAATTGGAAATGAATATAATATGGCTGCTTGTCTCTAGGGTGAAAACTGTTGTAAAGAACATATGACCATCACATGTAGTAGTTCAAAATGGAACGTGGGATCCACATGAGGAAGCAGAATCACCCTTGATTGCTTGTGCTATCCACCTTTTTTAATAAATGCAACTTTTGCCTGCAACTTGCGTGCCTCTTCAAGTTATTAAGATATGTTGCAATGTAGGTGCGGAGCAAGCATTGTATTGCAATGGATTAGTGTGCTGGAGAACTCTTATTTCGCATTGTGCTGCCTTTGTCTCACATTCTGCAGTCTATAGGTGTTTTGGAGCCAGATATACAAGATGCCTCATCCAAGGGCTTTCTCCAGCACACAAACCTTACAATTGATATTGCACCAAGAGGAGATATAGATTGTAAGCTCTACGAGGCAGGGACCTCCTTCCTCTTGTGTCCTCGACTCTTAACTTATTGCTGCTGTATTTATCTGTATTTATTGTTATACTTTGTATTTATCTATTATCTTATTAACACCCTGTTTGTATTAATGTATTCTACTGTACAGCGCTGCGTACATAAGTAGCGCTTTATAAATAAAGATATACATACATACATACATATTTATGCACCCCTGCTTCTTGCCTCTGTCCAGAACAGCGCCAGACAATTCATCATTAAGCAGCCACTTGCTGTCTAAGTGACCCAACAAACAACTAAGCCCTTCACACACAGGCTATTATAAGGAGTACATACTTGTTGAATTGCTTCTTGTCCTGGTACATCTAGCCTTCATTTTCAGAGGACAAGGATTTTCGAGTCCAGTTTGATATTCAAGAAAGTAATTTGCTTCCTGCAAAACAAATGACAACAAACATTTATATTTTTTTGGTTTCATATTTTTTTAAGCCATTAAAAGTCAATAACAAGAAAAAAATGATTTTTGTTGGTGCAGAAGTGCAAGGGTTAAGATTAAATCAGTCTAGATCAGTTTTATAGACAAAAGTCTTTGAATCTCAACAAGATTTTTCGGAGAGGTGCAGTGTGCCAAATGTGGTAAAGACTTGGCAGGCTATAAGAACCGCATTTGAGCTCTGCAAAGCATTTATTCTGCATGGTTTTAACCCCAAAAGCATTACTAATATAATCATAGGGGGGACTTTGGTTTAAGAAATTAATAGCTAAGAAATAATGAATCTGGATAACTAGCAAACAATACATGCTCTCTTTATTTACTGTGCACATTTACTGGTACATTTAAGTATTAAATGGGGGGTAGGGTTAAAGTGAAATGAGCCGCACTCACAGCTCTTATGCAAACAAAGGATGTTTATTCAAATGTGTGACATATATATATATATAACAGTAGCTTAGATGCCAGCTGCCCTCCTAATAGGGTTGTTCGCCATTTAATTAACTTTGACCATGACATAGACATTGCAGATTATTAAAATAAAACATCACATGAATAAAATGGCTCGGGAAATCCAAACTTGAAATGTATTTGTTTAAACAAAATGTTAATCTTTTAAAACTGTGAAAACTATTTGAAATGTGAATACTTAGCAGTAGGGAACATATTTGAATCCTCTGTTATCTTCATCTCCTGTCTCTGTTCCCCAGGCAGGATTATTAGTGAGCATCTTTACTGCAAACATTGGAATTGCCCTTCCATGTAAGGTAAGAGTCACTTGACAAATAGCAAGGAGGCCTTCTAAAGAATGAAAGCACTGTGGGTAATGTGACATCATGTTTAGTATTTTCAAGTGATCACTAGATAAAGAACAATTGCTCGAAACATGTTGTGAATAAACCTTGCAGCACAGTATCTGCAGTTTTTGAGCCTGTTTTCCCAACCTTTTTTGTTTTCATAAGTATCAGCTTCTTCAGTGGGACAGAAGCAGTAACATACAGCTGGCCCATACATGTCTTTATTGTTTTGTTTGTCTGCACCATGAATCGTATGATCCCATTGGGTGGTCCTTAGTACCTAAAATGGCAATTTTCCCAATGGCACAAACTACTACAAAAATAATTTTTTTAGAAAATGGTTTATTTAGATGCAGCAGGGTTTTACATATGAGCTGTTATATGTGATTTTTATATATTGTTTTGGGGTATAGGGTTTCTTGCTTTAACTGAAAGAATGTAGGTTAGATTGCTCCTAAACACCACAACTTAAGGTAACTCTCCCGTGACTTTCCTGACACACTGCTAAACAGTGTTGCACATCATATATTAAGATGTACGTTAGTTTAAAAATATCATGAGCCTGTGCAGAAGCCCTGCTGATAGTAAACAGGTGGTGGCCTAAAGGCATACTATTCACTGCAGAATTGTTTATTAGCTCCACTATGGAGCAACAAAACACCTGTAATTGCTTCTCGTTAAGTTAAATGTCAATTGCTGGAACCTGAGCAGTGCACTCAAGGAACAAAGTGGCCATGGTCACCCAGTGCGTAAAACTGAAATAATATTTAAAAAAAAAGGATTATGGTAACCCTTTATGATAAATAACAACCAATGAGGTTGAAATAAACAAACCTTTCCTTCTTCAACATCACTAAGCAGCAAGTTTGCTCTACTGAACTTCTCCAATTAGAGCAAAACAATGAGGCCTTGGGGCAGGCCATTTAGAAAACGATTTTTCATTCTTTCCAAGTAATACATCCAGAGCCGCTGCGTCAGCACACAGGTGTAGCCTGCATATGGTCCCACAGAGTTCATGGGCAAAGCTTCAGCACAAGGTTCATAATAAATATTCTTGCAACGATCACTTCCAATGTAAATAAATATGCTGGCATATGTTAGCCTTTGAAATGAAGTCCAGCGTGACACATCCTGTGCTTATTTCAGGAAAGCTAGCGTGTGCGTGTACTACCTACATCTGCTATTCACTCTCTGCATCCAGCATGCCTCCAGTATGCATGTGCTTTTCCCTTTATAGGTTTCTTAATTGGTATTGCCTATGCATATTTTAATAATAAATCACTTTCCATTTCCATAGTACGGACTAACGAGTATCACAGAGAAGCATGACAATGTACAGAGATAACAAATAAATGCAGAATTGAGAACTGTATCTAGTATCTTGGGAGTAACAGAGATGCTATTTACTTTATTCATATTATCTACCATCTTTTACTGGTGTTACTGTATATTTCACCATATGAAACACAGAGCAGGAATCCCCCACACCACCGCAAAGTGTGACTTTCCTTGCACACACATTTACAACATAGGTTGCTGCAGCCATTAAGCAACGAGACCGAAACCCTAAAAATAAATATGGGTAGAAATGCTGTATTATTATTACTGAACTTGTTGCACCATCATAAAGTTTCAGAATCTCTAAACCAGTAATGATCTAGGACTTCAAAGTTGTGCACAAAGGGTCACCATCTTGGTTTTTGTTAGGAGTGTCAGTGACCCTGCACATGCTCAATCGGCCCTGGTCAACTGCTGAGAAGATAAGCTTAGGGATTGTTTTAAATCATCAAGTATTGTGACTTTTATATTCCATATATTGTATGTATTATAATTTAAATATACAATATATGATAAGTTAGTCCCTAAACTCAGTAACTGAAAGCAGCTCGGAGCATGTGCAGTGAATCAGCAGAAAAGAAGATGGGGTCTACTGGGGGGCATCTTTGGGGGCACAGGTCTTCCCTGCTAAAGGTCTGTGGTTGCCTTGGGCTGGTACAGAATCTCAAAGCATAAGCAGCATTTCTACCATACTTTTTTGTTATGCCTTAGTTCTCATTTACGAGGTTTCAGCTCTGGAAATAAACGTTAAACCTACTGCAGGCACTGGGGGTTGATATAACAGATATAGCAAACAGTGGGGGTTTTATGCTGCAGGGGGAGTGAATGGAATGGGTATCTACAGGATTATGGGTTCATTTCCATGTAAAAGATTGATTAATAGGGACACCCTTTGGGTAAAAGAGTGGAAATTAAACTTTGGGGGTTTATCCTGCTGTAGGATAGCACAGGGCTGCCATTGGTCTGTATAATGGGGGACACCTACAGAAATGTGAATGATTATTCTGCAGCATGGGACTTATTAGGAATGTGGGGTTACTTAGTGGCAGGCAGTCTACACAGACTGTAAACTGTGGGATTGTTGGCAGCTACGTCATCATTACATACCTGATGGCAAAGTAATGCTGGGCATGAAGCCATCGCATAATTACATACATTACATGGAGCATAAATCTGACATTAGTATATGCATGCACACAGAGAAAAGCTATTGTAAAGTTTACTCCAGTAACTGTAATTACTACAACTAGAGCTAAAAGGCACGTGTAATGCAGCACAACACCTACAGGAATAACACAAATGTTCTTATTTTGTCATTTTTGCAAATGACCCATTGATGAAAACTGTGGGACTGAGTTATCAAGTGTTGAACTGAAGAGTTTCCAGCAGCTTAATATTTTCCCTGATTATCAAAACTTTTCTTACTGTCAGAAACGTTTTCCATGAATTGGTACATTTATCATAGCTAATCCCTGTGCCAGCTCTGCAGTGTGTGTTAGGCTGCTGTGAGCAGTCTGGTGCCATTCTGCTCTGTTAGCGTCTGTTTGCTGTGGGGCCCAGTATATTTCAGTTACAATGAGGCAGCCAAGGTTGATTTATAGGTTCTGTGCTGCTTAGCAGCTTTCCTAATCCTAGTTCCCTGATCCATAGGGATCTCATGCAGAGAGGAAGCAGCATTTATTCTCACATTTATTAATTCCTATGGAATTCAATAGAATTATCATTATTTTGTTTATTATTAGCAATTAAATTGCTTCCTACAACCCGGCAAAATTTACTGCCACTTACAGGTGCCAGGGAATAGAGAGCCAGTATTATCAAGCACGCAGGGCTGCAGACAGTACAATCCTTCCATAGGTTGGAGAATTGCATATATTTCCACTATAAAAGGATCTCGCCTACACCAGCACAGCATCTCTATCTCCTTTTAAATTGTGACTGTAAGTGCCCCTGAGCTGGTATACCTTGAGGACATTTTTGAAGAATAAGAACCTTGTGGCCATTCATTTCTAGTATTCCCGATACATTAATGTCAGTATCACTTTAAGGGTGAAGTCACATGGAGCTGCTAGAGAATTGCCTCTGCTAAAACACACCTAGAGACAATTATCAGTAAATGATCTACATTGTCTACTTCAGTAGCCATGAAAAGTAGCTGCTACTAGTAGCTCTATGTGTCTTCACCATAAATATGCACAAAGGAAACAGTTTTGCCCAAAAGAAAACATGTTCACATAGCATATATGTTCAACCTTTAATATTCTCTCAAAACAGTTTAGCAAGTTTGCTTTCATTTGCTTCTAATCAGTGTATTATAGAGTATAGGGCCTTAATATATGGCTATGTGGCATTTGGTCTTTTGTCCATCCATGCTTTATGGGACCTGAAATCACTTGTTTCTATTCTCCAATAAAAGGCCCCTTATACCCTTGTTTTTATACTCTTTATATGTTTTTCCAATGTGTATTTTTATTTTAAACCCTACAGTTGGGTAATTATTGGCTGAGCACATAGGTTTAGACTTGCCTGAGCAGCTACTGTCCCTTTTGGTGACTGCTCACCACCTTTCTTATTGCAAATTATGGCCCTTAAGCCCTTATTACTGCAACAGTACTAGCAGAAGTCAAAAATAGAGTGTAAACTAATGATCACAGGGGGTGCACCCAGCAGAACAGGGCTGTATATGTGTTTATTGGGATGAAAACCACAGGCTGCACAGAGGGGTATCATGTGCTTCATCATCAGCTGAAATACCCCTGAGGAGAAACCTTACATGTGCTATAGGTGTAGAGGTCATTAAACCTGAAATACAAGTTTATACAAAGTGAAAATATTCTTTGTAATGAACACAGAATTATGTTTAAATGTTCCCAAACCTTAACATCAATGAAACTGTTGTATATAACTTATTACTTATTATATAACATTATTTTCAGAGATGGTCCCTACAGCCCCTCAACAGGTTCAGTGGCTGGAACCTAATAAGGAAAGCACGTGCTAACTGATACCACACAAAGATGGCAACATTTCTCATGTGACAAAAGAGAGTGTCAGTGATAGGTCCGTGTAGCCTCTGTATACCTTCCCATTCTGGTTAACCAGACAGGATAACTATTATCCAATGGGATAGCAAGATGGTCTGTCTAAACTGCCTAGAAGAGACATAGAGACATAGTTAGCAAAATTGCCTCACTACATCTCTCTATGGAGAGCATAAGATATACAAAATCTCTTTCAAGGGTAATATAAGACACTATAAAATGCATGAGATTGAGACATTTTGTCTCAATGTCAAAAACTGTAACATTATTGAACTTATGATAGGATGTGTTGTGTATAAAAATATGTGTGGGGACTTGTTTTGCCAAGGCCCCTTATTGGTTTAAATCAATACTGGCTCACTCATTGTAGCTAAAAGATACTGGGCCCCACAGCAAAATCTGTTTGGAACTCAAAACCATGAGGAAGATGATGTGTTTTGCATGTATATACTGAAACAGTGCATCAGTCAGGATTCCCACCTCTATGCTTTGGTATCCCCAGGAACTTGTGTTTGTGTACAGCTTTAAAAGGGAACAGCATCATTGGCGCACAACTGTTGCCAGCATTGGGCACAGGCAGGGCCTCTCACTCTAGGAACAATAATGGGGGTGTCTTTTCTTGGCTCTCATAGAGGCACTCGCTTTGTAATTTCCAATACATCTTTGAACTGCAATATAAGGCATTTTTTAAAAATTCCTTTCTTGTTTTTTTATCTGACAAAGTACATTTTATTTCACCAATAACTGTAATCTCTATGCCATGCCAAAGCCTGTGCGAATGTAAAAGTGTTACCTACCACAAGAGAGGGTTTGCTTGGCGTTGGATCAGCTGATGCCGCTTTGGACACAATGATTTTTCTGATCATAGGGTCAGGGATCATGCTGCCAATTTGTGAAGTATCAGCTGTCAGTGAGTCAGAATCCCGTACCAGGGAATGCGGCGTGTCTGTAATCTCAGTGTATTTTTCTTCCAGGCTTGACCCATCATCACTGTTTTTGGCATTGCAGAGAATCAGAGATTTTGACAGAGAGCGAAAGTTCTTGATTTTCTTATTTTTCTTGCCGGTGCTGTTCTGCCTGTGCATCTTCAGCGAGGAGGTAAAAATGCTTCCTCTCTCATAGTCATACTTATTCGGCATGTCCGACTTTATGTTTTCAGCAGAGTAGTACAATTGCTGGAAGTGGAATAAAGACTGTTAGAATGAGCTGGTTGTTGTGCCTGGTGCTTTCAAGTTGAGCCTGGCTAAGTCTCAGAGCCAGGGAAAGCACATGTTATCGCATGACTAAGGCACCGACGAGGCCTACACAGTTTCCTTTTACCTAATTGCAACCAGAGCACTTTGGACACAGAGCAGCACTAATTCCCTGTTTTTTCCAAAATGGTAGTTTTCCGGTTTCATGCCCGCTGTCTGCTTCTTGACAGCTGTACAGCACATTTAGACCAAAAGACAAACAACATTTTGTTATTCATCACGGTGGATTTAAATGTGTTCATTTAGCTCAGACAGCACACACATATATAGAAACACCTTATAGAAGAGACCCTTATGGTTACAAGAATGCCCATAGGAAAGGTTCACTCATGTGTGGGACAGCTTGACCAGCAGAACCAACCTTATGGATAGAGAGTAGGCACTCAATGAGTCTTCTAAGCAGGCTTGTAAAAAACAAGTAGAAATGTATTTATGTACAAGCAGCAGTAGCCTATTCAGGGTCGGACTTGAGGGTGAAGGGTTCAATGGGGCCCACACCCATAGCCCGCCCATATGGCCCACGCCCATAGCCTCACCTCGAGCGGTCGAGCAGGGGGAGCGCCGCAAGGGTCGGCCCAGTCCGACCCTGAGCCTATTACACTTTTTGTGGTATACAAACACTTAGGCTCATAGGCTAATGATACATTCTCAACACAAGATATTCTATGTATTGATTTTTAACATGAAGAGTTGGATAAATTCATTTTTTTACGGGATACTTTTTTCTGTAGTTGTACCTTGGGGGTCACTGACCTCGGCGGGCTACAATTTTATAGTTATTGTTACTTTTTAGTACTTATCTTTCTATTTAGGCCTTCCTTTATTCATATTCATGTCTCTATTTCAAACCAGTGCCTGGTTGTTAGGGTATATTGGACCCTAGTAACCAGAAAGCTGTCCAAATTCGAAACTGATAAGCTGCTAAACAAAAAGCGAAATAATTAAAAAAATGCAAATAATAAAAACATTAGACCAATTGCAAATTTTCTCCGAATGGAACTCCCATCCCTACATTATACTTAAAGTTAATTTAAAGGTGAACAACCCCTTTAAAGAGGTGTGCAGTGCACCAATCATAATCCAAGTTAGTGCAGCAAATTACAGGTACAAAAATTTGCTGCACTAACTTGGTGCACACCCCTTTAAAGGACATGTAAACCTCCCACAAAAAAATGTAATCTCTGAACAGGGTCTTTGAAATGATCAAACACCTGCCACTCCAGTTGTTCAAAGGCTAATAGTAAGGCTACCACATCCCCTTACCTACTCAGGATTCATTCTCCTCCTCTAACCCACTTGGCCTCTTCCCTTGGGAACTTTAGCTACTGGGCATTCTCAGTTCCAACCTAAGGCGTTGAATCTTCTCAGCACAAACTACTAAACACACCCCCTCCATTCTACCCACCAATGAAGAGATGGCATTGCCCGTTCCCTTAGAAACTCTGCTCTAGCTCTGATGATGTGCCAGAGGAAAAATGGCCCTGGGTAAAATTTGTTTTAGAAAAATGTGATGGTGCTGGAGAATGGAGGGGATATACTGTATGCAGTACAAATTATTCCATGTAGGTGGGGGAGACGTGCCCAGTCTATATACATGGAGGGAAAATGTGGGGTTTACATGTTCTTTAAATTAGGGGTGGACCGAATCCACTGAATACTGATCCAAATCCTAATTTGCACAAGGAAGGGTCAAAGAGAACCACACACAGTAAAAATGTCAGCTTCTGTGTTTATGTGACAAAAAGTCACATGGTTTTAAGGATTCAGATGCAGACCATCAGGAGTGTGAATTCGTCCAAATCCGAATCCTGCTGAAAAAGGCACAATCCTGAATCAAATTCCGGACTCAGTGCCTTAAATATCTTGCCTGCTCAATATCCGTACGGTTTGTACTGCTTCTTTTGGACCTTTTTGCAGTTGCAACCACTATCATTCTCATCTATGGTAATGGGAGAAAACTGGGAATACTCCTATATGTAATAAATGCAAGTTGCTAGGCTGTACAGATTGCCGTGATTGCATTTAAAAAAGACCCAGTGAGTGGTGCGTCGCTAGCTGGATTTTCCAGAAGTGACACTGATTTTCCAGAAGTTCTATGGATGAGATTTCACATCACTAGGCGGCAGATTTATTAAAAATCAAGATTGTTTAAAATAAAAACACAAGCATAGTTACTCCCTTGAACACACTCCTACAAATATAATACATTGGTACATTGGAACCAGGAAATTGTCTCCATTCCAATATGCTTTGTGAAACATTTTGTATTTTAACACTGTACAAAAATAAAACTCTGTACAAAAATATTTTATTTCAGGAGCCTTTTTGATTCCCATAGAAAGAAGACCATACTAGTTGTTGTGGTGGAGCAGCTAAATTGGTGGAGACAATCTGTGCTTAGTGATTGGTCAATGTTTAGGGACCATTTTGATTCCTATAGTAAGGTCAGGCTATACTCTGATGTGGTGTAAAAGGTATTGCCAAGCATTAAAGGTATTTATAGGTCAAAGAGAATCTTGGGAGATTCCCTGAAAGAGCAAGCACAATGCAAAAGGTAGGTGCTTTGTAAAGAACTCCATGACCCAGGCACCCGCTGATACTAAGGGCTTGGAGGGTTTACAGTAATCACTGCCAACATAGAACAGCACAGTCCTGGGAGACAAACAGTAATCAATATTTTAAAGCCTGCCACATTGCTGTCTTCTTTACATTCATTTTACAAAAATGTTTCCTCCCTGTGGTACATGATCCCCTGCGTATCCTTTATTCCTTCCAACCTGCATTTCCATTACAAATAATGGCAAACTCCAAGACTTGATGAATCAGGTTTGTTTTCAGCTGGAAACTATTAATTGTTTTACAAGGTGAGTTACTTTAGTATGCATATAAATATGGGGAAAACAGGCTCTTAAAAGCACATATATTCAGCAATGTTATGACTTGCTAATGGCATGCATTTTTAGTCACTGTTAATTATCTGGTCATTAAAACCATCAGATGCTGAAGTATATCAACCATAAACACAATCAAGAACATCTGTCCTTTTCCCCACTATTTACTTCTCCGCTGTATGACCCTGATATAAAATGGGGCCTATTACAGTAACATGCCCTGTCACTATATTTACCCCTAGCACCTTTATACTGGTTATCTGCTTGATGCACTCACCTGTTATGGTACCGTTGTACTGCTGCCGGGTATTTGTGTCAAAGCACTGACTGTAGCTTGTCCATCTCAGCTTCATACCCTACCCAAAAGGAAACCATAAATATAATTGCATTTCTGTGGCTATTCATGGAGCAATTTAGGCTTTATATGCAAGGTTTTATAGGATTTTTTGCCTGTCCGTGCTCAGTGAGTGACCTGAACAAATATGATCTTTCTATGGTGATCGGTTATTTGGGCATTCTGTCAAGTCTGAAAATGTTGGTGATGTTAGTTTTTAAACCATATTCAAATTTGGCAGTATCCTTTCAGTTCAGTTATGAACATAGAATAATTGATACACTGATACATATAGTATAAAGTGATATCTTTTTAAATACTTTGCCTTAGCCACAATTGTGCAACCAGCTGGACTTTTTATTGTACTTCCTATACCACCTGAAAATTGGTGCATGCCGACATCTAATGATATGTGGGCCAGGAAAAACTCAACCCCAATGAATGGAAAATGAAAGTAATTGCCCACCTTGGGACAGGCAATATATGATTGACAGTTCAGATTTATAAAAGGTATGGATGTTTTAATAAAAAAGGAATTTGGTTTCCATGATTAATTTTCAAAGGACCTTTATTTTACAGCTTTTTATGTGTGGGTGACAGGTCCCATTTAAAGTAGTGTTTTCCAAAGAGTGGGGCTGAGGCCCACAGTGGCTGGAGGGCCTGATATTGACAGGTTTATAGGGAATGGCTCTTTTCTTTGCAAAATATATCTGAAACAGGCCGGAGGTAGGGGTAGGCAGAGGTGGCATCAACGATGCGGTGCTAGGTACCTCCAACCCTACTCTGTAATCTCTTGCCCTCTGCTGCCTTAACACCCTGTACCCTCCTCCAGGAATGGCATCACACATACACACGGGAGTGGAGGGGGCTGGAAGGAGGTGAGGTACCCGGCCGGGTTGCTTAGCCCACCCCTGACCCAAAAAGCCTGCAGATCAGTTAGGTTAAGATTAAATGTCATATTCTGTCCTAGATAACCTAGCAATGATTTTTGATTTGTTAAAACAGGAGTATTTTCTTATGTATGTAACCTTGTTATGAAATAATGTAGAGCCCAGACCAAATTGTAAACTTCAAAGGGGGACTTGAACAAAAAAGTCTGAAAACTTGTTTCTTAGCGAAGGGTTTCCCAGAGTAGCTAGCTGGTTAAGCAATACATAAGGCTGTAATTTCTGAGACAAGAGTGGGTTTCAGGCCTGAGGTTGGAACGGAACATGATTCACAAGTTCCACACTATAAACTTGTCCTTGGCATTGACCGCTGAAGTAGAAGCCATACAGTGTCAGAAATCCCCAGCAGTGCTGCTGCCACTGAGCTTATGCTTAGATTCCTTTGCCTTAGGGCAAACATCTCTGTGCGCTATGTTATAGTCATAATAATGTTATTTAAGCATGATTTATGCCAGGTTTGGTAATATGCACATTGATTATTAATAAAAAAAGAGAGACTTGCACATTAGTTATTAGCAAAAAGGGAAACTAAGTTCTTTGTGACTTTAACGAGAGTGTTGGTGTAACCAAGGGTACAGCAGCCATAACTTCATGCAGACCACAATATTTACTTATTAGAAACAGCCATATAATGAATCTCACGTTCTACTTTACCCCTTAGCTGGAGAAAACATTTGTATAATGAAATTAACCTCTGCCTTTTAGCAGAAAAACAACTTATATAACACGAACATTGTAATAAGTAGATATTGTTTTACAGAACAACTATCATAGAGGCTCAGTTCTATCATTAACTGCAATAATTTATTTGTTGAAGGAATTATAGGGTTAGCATATTCTGGACCAGTGCACAAGTCATACCTGCCTATATGTAATGAGTTAATTAGTAAATGAGGCTTACTCTTGGTTACATGATTTTATCTCATATAAAAACAACTTTTAAATAGCTCATTGGGTTTATCTGAAGGACTTGTAGCCTCATTAGTGTTCTGTTACTGTTCCTGCTTCTGCAGACGCTGCTGCAAGAAAATAATATCTTATATTTCTCTGATTGCTGTCTGTGTTTTGTATTAATTTACTCAGAGTAACTTCAAAGTGGTAACTCAGGACATTCCAGGCTACACCCTAATCCACTCCAGCAGCATACACTTATGCCCAGCAATGTCCCTGAATCACCCCACCCACTTTCCTTTTTGTCAAACTCTATTTGAGCATTGACTGTGGGTATGTGCTAACAACTAATATCTCTCATGTTTAGCTAGCTACTAGGATGCAACTTATTTTGTGTTCATGTTTTCTTACAAACTGTGCACTATAAGCTATGCACTAATCAGTTTCAGAAGTGTTCCACACTTAAATGATATGCCTGCCAGCATGCCCACTAGTGTGTTGATTTTTAAATGGGGACTATATGTGAATAGCCATATCGACTATAGAGAGCCTCTAAGATACAACTTTGGTCTCCCATACCATTTGCTGTACAGCAGAACATCTGACTTTTAAATTAACTTTTTCAGAAGTCAAATGGCCGGTATAAATGTGTCAGGGTCGTCATTGCTCTATAATTACATTAAATTCACATTCTGACATCATCCATACAAATAGACGTCTATGTTTTGTATTTCTGCTTGGATACTATTCCATCTTATTCAATAAAAGATGACGCTAATTGGTCACAGCCTTTTTGCTTGGTGATATATTGTACACATCTGCTCTCCCTTGGAGTATACTGTTACCTTGTCACATTTTTCAGGGCATTTATGAAATTAATGTAATATTGGTTAGATTAACACTCAATGATTATAAACTTATGGTGATGCACTTCCCTTAGGAGAAAGCAGAAAGATTTGGAAATGTCTTATTAGGTGGTAAAAAAACAAAACTGTTGGTGACATTTTTTCTGGGTTCATTGCTGCTCTCTAATATAAGAAATCAATTCATTCATTAGTAAAGCACCCAGTCTATATTTTGTGAAGTAAATGCTACATTCTAAAGCGCATTGCAAATCTATTTAACTTTTTTATTTTACTGCAACTTTGGTTGGTCTCTTATGCCACAGTCATGGATATTTATTACATGTCAGCTGAAAGCAAAGTTTTGATACCGTCTTTATCACTTATTTACTATCCTTACACAGTTTACCTATTAGCGGTCACTAAAGCTATGGCCACACTGGGCTGTTTTCCAGACTGTGTATAAGTGCAAAAGTGGATTTTGGCATGCAAATGTATAACGTGTTTCAGTGCTGAATTCCGATCCGTGTGTCTGCACCCAGGCCGGCATATGAAAGAGCCAATGCCGCAGATCGTCTGAGAATCAGCCCCGTGTGGTATTAGCCTAAGGGGATAAAAATGCTTCCCTTTGCACACATTTAACAAAGCACTTGCCCCCAGGTTGTGGCTGCATTGGACACCGGGCACCAGATTCAAAATCTGAATGATGTGCAAGGGATGGGTAATGCCTTCATGCCAACCCCTGCCCACACTTTATGAATAAATCTCTGACAGATAATGACCATTTTTTACACTTTGCACTCTGCCATGCTCTTAGTAAATGAACTAGTAGCAGAATAGCAGTAGAAGGAGTGGCCTAGTACTTAGTGTAATGCAATGTGATGTCACTAGAGTGTGGCCAATTAGTAAGGAATATGGAATTATGTGCAATAAATACTTCTAAGTTTCCTTACAGTCTATGTCAGCATAAGTATTGCTTTACCTTATGCATAATGCAACAGATTTTTTTCTGTGAATAGTGACCCTCTAAGACAGGGATCCCCAACCTTTCTTACTCGTGAGCCACAGTCAAATGTAAAAAGACTTGGAGAGCAACACAAGCATCATAAAAGATCATGGAGGAGCCAAATAAGGGCTGTGATTGGCTATTAGGGGCCTCTATGCACACTATCAGCTTACAGGGGGCTTTATTTGGTAGTAAATCTTGTTTTTATTCAACCAAAACTTGCCCCCAAGTCAGGGATTCAAAAATCCCTGGTTTGGGGGCACTGAGAGCAACATCCAAGGGGTTGGGGAGCAACATGTTGCCCCCGAGCCACTGGTTGGGGATCACTGCTCTAAGAGAACATCAAGGTCTACCAAAAGCTGAACAATCCTCAAATTAGTTATCAGCCCCTTTCCTTACAACACAAACAGGGTAATGTAATAAAAGGCACTAAGTTTGCCCAGGAGCAGTAACCCATAGCAACCAATCAGCTGGTAGCATTTACTGGTCACCTGTGTAAAAGCAAACATATTATTGGTTGCCATTCTGGGCAAACTTAATGCCTTTTATTACATATGGGGATTTGTCCTTTAACACCCTGTATTAGTCTCCATGCAATGGAGAAATGGAGAGCGAATATATTGTGCTCTTTAACATGTGCAGAGGGGGCAGTTAGCTTTAGGACTCATTCAAGGCACACTCTGCATTCTATGTCATATTCCTGACCTAATAAATCTCAGATATAGAACGTATTTCTGAATACACCCCAGACGGAGAAAAAAACCCTGTCTAGCAATATTATGCCGTTTCAATAAGCCTTTCTAGCTGTCATATGGTAGGCAACCACACAATCCCATGATAAACAAAGAGAGGTCTTTATTAAAGGGCGCAGGCATCCTAAATATGAGTTTCAGACCACAAGTTGTAGGAAGCTGAATGTTGGCTTTAAGCTTCTGTGTGGTGAATGCAGTGGGAAGGGCAGGCCTGGTCAATACAGCACTTCATAACTCCCACATGAACATTCCCTTTTGTACGCTGTTTATTTCATTCAAATTAACAATTGCTCTACATCTGAGGTCCAAGAATAAAAAGAAACAGAGCTGCTATTCAGATTCATATCCAACACTACTTGCTGCTTCTCAAGGGAAATATTCTATATTTCAGTAGATTCAGTTGAAGACTTTAGCACCAAGAAAATGAAAAGCATTCACACATCACATGACCTTACACAGAGGCTCATGGTAGTTTGAATGATTTGGGCTAAAATACCTGACCATTGCTATACTGTTGAGCAGGTTTCCCAGCAATCCACTAGATCATCCAGACAGTAAATCTCATCTATCAGCTAAATCTCTTCTATCAGCATGAAGGACATTAGCCAACTCAGAAGTGACAAGAGGTTGGACCACCCCCAGTGCCCCTACTCAATAAAACAGGCCAGTTTCCAGTGTAAATTTACCACTGACTTCCATATGCAACTTTTGGCTTATGGCCACCAGGATCTCAGTTCAAATTATATATATGCTCAAGCACTCTTTGTGACAATCTAAGCATGGATAACCAGTAGCAGTCAAAGTGCTGAAATGGATGCAAAATTCAGAGCAACTGTGCATTATTCACAAAGGTGTTTGTGTCTATACAGTTCCTTACAATTTGCGGCAAGCCTGCTATAATGTGTGCAATTGCATGCACTGACACAAGGGACCCCTGAAAATACTGGCAACCTGGACCTTGTAGTCATGCTGGACTTCCTTAGCAGCCAAAAGTCTTGTGCCATGTCAGACGCTAATGCTGTCACAGATGCCGCACTCCAGATGTTACACCACATACAAATTCCGCAAGAAAAATGGGGACCTCAACTTGCACCCAGGTTCATATTGGTTCACCGAGTTCAAATTATCAGATTTTTTAGAAGACTCCCAACATTATGCTAGCATTCTTTGAAGACTTTGCATTGTAGGTAAAAAGCATAGTGATTTACAGTATGTCCGAATTTTGCACTTTGTTTAAATAAAGGTAGCCATACCTGTACACATAACAATTATGATCTTAAAGATCGTTTGTTCCCTCCACTGATGTTCAGGGCTGAATCCTCATTATGGAGGAAGAAAAAATAGGGATTCTACCCCTACCTAACAATTCAGCCCTAAATGCAGCTTTTGCCCAGGCACTTTCAAATGGCGCACAATCAAAATCTTTTGTCCCGCCCAATCGATGAGACGACCGATATCCAAAGCTTTTGTAATATCAGTCGTCTCGTAGATTCACCATACATGCGCCAAATATTGCATGTAACCTCATTTCATACGATAATATTAGAGCATGTATGGCCAGCTTTTAAGTCCTCTAATGTATAACTGAAATAACACAGTCTGTTTGCCTGGACCTGGCTAGGGACTTCTTAAGGTGAACATACACGTTAAGATCTGCTCTTTGGGTTGAACCCATCAGGCTAATTTGACGCAACAATTAAATTACAAGGATGGGTATCGGAGCGAGGTCCCTAATCTGAAGGGAAAATGAAACCTGCCCGATCAATACCTGGCCAATTTTTTCCAGATATCGGTTGAAGACCCATCGGTCTGAAGGACTCAAATCGGTCTGAAGGACTCAAATCGGTCTGAAGGACTCAAATTGACAGCTGTAGGGCCACATGAAGATGTGGAGTAGTGAAACTATGAAAACTATAGAAGATTGTGAAGTAGTAACAAAACAGCAGGACAATAGGGCTCATTTTCACCATGTGTTTTTCCCCACAGTGAGTTGAGCAAAAAACTATTTTCATTTGACTTGCATGAAAATGTGCTCTTTGCTATCCCATATAGATGCACTTGGCACCACTCATCCCTTCCTGTCTTCCGTTCTACTGTAAATCACGGGCTGCTTCGCCTATTGATGCAGGAGAGCCCTGGAGATACCACCACTTCCTAACCAGGCAATAGCTCCAGGGTTCCCTTAGCACCCTACATTAATAGTTGCAGCACACTTGCCCCAAAGGCTATTACACACATTACTTGCATGCCGACTACCAGAAATGATGTCAGGTTGACTTCAAAAATATTTGAATAGTTGTGTCCATCTTGGCGAATCTGACACAATTGCAGTAGGAGCAACTCAATTGCTTTAAAAGAATTGCCTGTTTGCATACGCAATTATGCCAAAATGTGTTGTGGGAAAAAAACGATCACACTCAAAATGGCACTCTGCTCACTGCGCTTGTGGACGTAAATGAGCCTTCATATGCGGTGCAGGTAAAGGTATGGGTAGTAGCAATAGTAGGAAACAGAGTGAGCTACTGGAGTAAGGGCTAGAAAGAGGGCAAGTGGAGTAGCAGGCCTGATTAATCCCACAGCGCTAACTGCTCATGGTTAAGTGAATGCCAGTGTGGCTTACATTACTGCTAGACATGTAAACAACTATACCCAAATAATTGCTGCACTGTGGTTAAATTGGGTCAGTTCATGCGGTGTTGTATCCTAGGTGACTGTGCAATTAGAAATGACATCACTTTCTTTTGGAAAAGGGACAGAGCTTTCCTAACTATTACACATTCTAAATGAATTATTAAACGTTATAAATTCTGTACATACAGAAGTCAGATTGTGACTGGCAGTTAGGTCCCTTAAAGCTAACTGCCTTTCAGAATAACTGTCACAGAGCTGTATGAAGAGAGAATGATTGCTGAGAGAGCGACAGTGAAGGGAAATTATTTCTTATTTTAGAAATGGGACAAACATTCAAATTTGTTATATTTAAAAAATGTAATGTTTTCATAAAAAATAAGCTTATGTTAAACTTTCATTTTTGTGATTCTGCCCTTTAAGTACAAAACCTTGGGGGCCGAAGGCTACTTTCTCAGGGCTAAACATAGTATAAATGACTGTGTGTCTGTGTGTGATTTCTGTCTTCTGTTATGTAAAGTGTTCCATACAGTGATTTCCATTGTCTGGGAGTGGAACATATCAGTGGGAAATCTCACAGCAGTGAAAGTGCCACATGTGACATTACATTACCCTATGGAAAGAAAAACCTGAAGATAACATGAAACAAATACATGTAGTACAATGCAATCTAGTCCAATATTAGAGGAGAAATGAGCAAGAACGTTTTATCTACCCTTTAACATATGTTTCTCTCTCATAAGAAGAGATGAGAGTTGATCACAATGTGACAGATGCTATGCTTCATCTTTTGCCACTGTCATGTTTAATATCCTCTATATAGTTCCAACATATTCTGCAGCGCTTTACAGAGATTTTACATCATTCACATCAGTCCCTGCCCCAGTGGAGCTGACAATCAAAGGGATGACACACAGTGCTACTTGTCGCAGCTACAAAATAACAGAAAATACTCTTCCATAGACAATATTGAGAATTGTCTCTGTTAAAACACAAGACTTGTTGTAGCCGCAAAAAGTGGCCCCGTGCGTCATTACCCTAAGGTCTCTTTCACATTCAGGATCATGTCCCACGGAGAGATTTAGATGCCCACGATAGATCTCTGCTACCACAGGCCACTAATCTCCTTATTAAAATGCCTACGTATCGCTTCAGTTTTCCGAAGTCGCGCAACATGACAACAACTGAGAAGATTAAAGGCCAGGAACTGTACACAGAGAACCAAGAACCCTATGTTCAGTTTAGGGGGATGCTGGAATATACTGTAGATAATATGTAATTATTACTAAGAGTTATGGAGGATGGTGTGTATAGAACTACTCTTCACTGTTGTCTTGAACCAATTAGTAATTTCTAGCATTTTCTGGCCAAGGTACGTACATGCCCTTTAAAGGCACCCTTTCTTAATAAATGTTGTTTCTTAATGGTGCTTTATACAAGAAAATGCATATACCAGACACTGTTTTATGTTCCCTTTGTGTAGGCTACAAAACATTTAAGGGCTTTTGTTTATCTTTCTAATGTCTGTTTTCTTCCATTTCTGAATGCCCTGCCCACACAAATGATATCAAAACACACACCCCCATTTTCTAGGCCACACCACTACTCTATACAAAGTGCACACAGAACACACTCAATGGATCAACAGGACAGATGCAGTGTTCTATGCTATCACGTGACCCTCTTGCCCGGTTTGGACAAACTCATCCAGAATCATTCCAAAGCACTGGAGATGCTCGTTATTTAAATTAAAATGACTCTTTTATTTCTTCCATTAAAAGTAAATTATCAACCAAGCACGGAAGTGAAACATCATACCATATTCTTAACGTGTTTCATGGCCTCCTACCACTTCACAAAGCAAATAAGGTAACCCATAATACTGTGCTGGATAGAAACACGCATAGGGAACACCTCTACTCTAACCTGATGTAGAAGCTTTATCACCCAAAACTGAGGTTGACAGCAGGGAGTGTAAAGGCATTATGGGTCAAAGATACAAACAGTGGGTCAAGGTAAAATCCTTATGAGCAGAGTTAGGAACACTAGGCACTAGGGCATTGGCTGAAGAGCACAAACCTGGGTTTGTAAACAATATGCAACTACTTATGTTATGTAAACAGAGGAGTGATGGAAACAGAAAGTAAATAAGGTCCAGCCTTTGCCTAAGATCTATGGAATATTAAAAAAAATTCCTTCAGGGGATGTTCAGATCTTATTATACATTATGTACATAGCACTGACACACTATCCTGTATGTCACAGAGATGGTCCATTATGCACATCAGTCCCTGTCCCAGTGCAGTATTCACTATGTTCCTGATTACATTCACACATGAGGGTCACTGTCATCAGCCAGTTAATGTACCTTGGAGTATAGGAGTGTGCCAGGAGGAAACCAATGCAAAAATGGGGGCAATATACAGTTAGTGCCCTTGTCTGACCCAATCTTACAAGATATAAGATGTATTCTGCTCAGTCCAGAATAATAATGAAGTGTGCCAATTTAGCATACAAACCTGTTCATTCTACTATTTCATTTTTTATTCTAAATCAGTCAGCCCCTTGATAATTTACAATGAAATTAACAAAAAATGGATCCGCATTAAATTACTTTATAATTTATGACTGATCCACAGCAGCTGGTGGGCCATAGGCCTTACATAACTGTGCATGAAGTATTCAATAAAATAAATTGTGTCATACCTATCATCTGATGCATAAGTGAAAAATATTGTGTTTCTCAGCTTTTCATTAGTCACAAACGTAATCACCAGTAAATAAGTCTTAAACCAGTAATGTTTAACCTGTGGCACTCCAGCTGTTGTGGAACTACAACTCCCAGGAGCAGCAGACAGCCTTAGCCTTTCCCAACTGTGAGATGGAATTGATTATTAAAATGCTTTCGGGCCACTCTCAGATTTATGTTTCTGTTATTCCGCTTTTAAGAAAAAGGTACTGCAGAATATTACTTTCCAGGCCCCTAAACATTTCACGCACACAAAATAATAAGCTCTTTCTTTGCTTGTCCTTAATTAAAAATAACCCAGTACAAACGACGGCTACTGGAAATGCAAAACATCTGGAAGGCATTGCGCTTTATAAGTCACCAAACTTTTCCTTGAACGATGTCAGAGGAGAGGGAAGAAAAACACACTTACCATTGCCAAGTACATTGAATATCTTCTTCTCTACAGACTGATTCGCACGGTGTTATTTCCCTGATTAAATCTGGAGTGGCCGTCCATGTTCCTTGCAGCCATGCATGAAACTCCAATGTGTATTTCCCTCTGCTGCTGGGGAGAACATTCACATTAATGCTTTTCTCAGTGAGGAGGCTCTTTTTCTCTCCTTGTGCACTCAAATGACTGAGCTGTCTGCCAGTAAATCATAATTGCCAGAGTCTCTGCATTTTTAAATACCGCCCAGTGAGACAGATGTGCATAAAAGAGATGTTATTCCGCTGAATGGAGCTGCTCTGGTCCTAACCTTTCCTCCTGTAGCACAAGAAGAAATGGAAAACCTCAGACTTTCCCCAGGACTTTTTTCCTGACTGGGTGTCACAAAGAACAGCAAGCTGCTGCAGCCTTCTTGGATGGGAAAGTATGGCTTTAACCCTTTAAGTGACCATTGCCTTGCAGTAACCTGTATGGGAAGTCCTGCCTTTTAGGGAGTTGCAGACAGGAGTGAGCCCCCCTGCTGGGCCCCACAGAACAGCCATTGTATGGAGTGAGGAAGTAAAAAAAAAGTACAAAAGCACCCTACAGATGTATCTCCTTTTGGGAAAAGGGTTGCAACTGTGTGGTAGTGTGTATGTTAAGGCAAGAACGTACGTGTAATCTATTATCTGGTTCCTGGATAAGGGGTATTTCTATAATTTGGATCACCATACCTTTAAACTGATAAAAAAACATTAAATAAACCCAATAGGACTGTTTTGCCACCAATATGGATTCATGCAGCTTAGTTACCATCAAGTACAAGGTACAATATAATTATCACAGGGAAAAAGGAAATCATTTATAAAATTAGAATTATTTGCTTTAAATTGACTCCTGTGCTTGGCAGCTTTATACGTATCAGGTTTCTGGATAAGGGTTCCCATAGACTCAATATCAACATGCAGTTGCATTCTACTGTATAAATAATAGGGCCCCAACAAAGTATGTTGTCCCTATAACCTCAATACTATCCAGCTCAGCTCAGTACACAGAGGGTAAGGCTATGGCCAATCAGCTTTTGGATGTGATTGTGCCCAGAGCAACTGCATCAGCCCAGGTGCAGGGACAAAGGGCAGATATGCTGCTAGGTAAGAAACTGGGCCGCACAGTAGCTCTGGGTGCAGGTACATCTGAAAGCTTATTTTAGTGTAGGGGCTGATTGGATCATAGTTGGTTTTAAGATGTTGTACCGTGTTAGCCATTGAAAAAAATGCGGAAAATGTAAAGTTAGGTGATACCTTTTATTAGCTGAGTAAGTAAAAATGAACAGTATATAAGCTGTGCCTTTTCAGCTTCCATTTGTATTTTGCCTGACAAAGGGGCCTGGGTGCAATTTTTACTTACTCAGGCTAAGAATCAGCCCTATGTGGCTTAAGCCTCAATAGATGTTCTGCAGTCAGTTTTATTCCCATAATTCTTTATTACTACTATTACTTTGGCTCCGGGCGTGTTTATGTAATTCTGTATTGCTAAACATGACCTATACCCCATGCCCCAAATTGAAACGATTCATTTAGGAAGGGGAAGAAATTGCCTTGCTTCTTTAATCAGGAAGAAACTTCCTTTCATGAAGTCTTTAATGTCAGTGTGGGAACCATATGGCGCAGAAGGGAAGGGCATGAAAAAAAGAAAATCAGAGCAATGTCCCTTAAATGAAAATAAGATATGAAACACTAACCAGGGTTAGATGCAAAGAAATGGTCACACATATGTTGTTTATGTATCACGGGAATGAAAAATATTTCAAAGAGTATTTACAAATTGTCTTTTACATATAGCGTCCTGTTCTGAAGAGCAGCAAGATGCTTCTGCACTCCTGGTATCTCATCAGTACCCCAGAGACATGGAAATAGGAACTCCTGGATTGTACCAAATTATGCTTTAATGGGAGTCTCTTCAGTCATAAAGTAAATCCCCTAATTATTCTTAAACATATAATGCCACTAGCTATGTCTGCAAATTTCACTTGATTTTAAAATACAATTAGACCCCAAATTTATGTCCCCAGATTTAACCAGTTTTCCTGTTTTTTTCACTAAAAACTGCTCACTTTTAGAACACATTTAATAACATTCAAATAAACTCATTTCCATGAAGGATCTGAATTGAAAAAACACAAACCCCCCCATAAAAGTTGTTATGACACTTTGGGGTGGATTCACTAAAGGTCGATAAGCGTTATGGCATGGTTTTAGCGTTCAAATTGACGCAATAAATAACAACTGATTCATCAAAGTAATTTTGCATGCGTTAAACCATGCGCTACTGCAATGCTTTAACTTTAATGCATGCGTTAAGTCACGCATAGAAATAATACTAACGTATGATTTATAAACACATATGAAGCATTAAACGCGCTAAGTATCGCATTGGTCTGTGCGAAAATTAACACCTACTTGGGGCAAGCAGTAATTATAGAAAAGTACAGTTCATGAGGGTTTGGCAACACAATATGGACTTTGCAGTGTGATTTATTCAAGTATGTGTTGGCCCTAGAGTGATGCAGCCTCCAGTTTGCAGGGAAATGGTCATTTTCAGAAAAGTAGTTTTTACGGACGTAAATGGTTACGTGTGTTAAATCGTGCATAAAGTGAATATATGCACGTGAATATAGTAAGCGGTGAAATATATCGTGTGCAGCGGGAATTAACACACACGCGGAAAATAACGCAAGAAAAAAGCTCATCGCGACCTAACGCAAACAACACCGCGTCTAAATTAACACAAGTATCCTTTTAGTGAATCTAGCGTTAAGTCACAAAAAATAAGAATTGATAACATTTTTAACGCATGCTATAAATAGTGCTTGTTTTAACGCACTTTAGTGAATCAACCCCTTTGAATGTTCCTCCCAGTATCTCGCAGCGCAGGTTCCATCTTAGAACCGGCAAAACCACCATGTTTCCTTCAAATAAACTCTATCCTTTACAAGTATCTCTTCTTTTACGTGTTCCCTGATTTTACTTCTTTTCTTTATGGTCCCCTGAAAAAATTTAAAATGGGCATTCTGCTGTACCTATATGTATCAGTACACATCTTTGCCAGAAAATTACTGGCACTCTGTCTAAAAGGAATGAAATAATCGTAGATCTTCTGCACTCTCCTTACTCCCAATATTATAGGATTCCCCAGGCTGCTTCCACACAACAGGAAAGGGATGTCACCCAGCAGCTTGTACTGAGAAATACATTTCCTTAATATGAGATGTATGTATGTATGTATGTATAACTTTATTTATAAAGCGCCACAAGGGTACGCAGCACTGTACAATCTTACAGAA
This sequence comes from Xenopus tropicalis, assembly GCF_000004195.4. Taxonomy (NCBI): domain Eukaryota; kingdom Metazoa; phylum Chordata; class Amphibia; order Anura; family Pipidae; genus Xenopus; species Xenopus tropicalis. Next base: position 106,754,660 of record NC_030679.2, read on the forward strand.
TACAAAATTACACACAGGGAGGACAAGTGATATAATAAATAAATACAATAAATATATATATATAAGTGCCATGAGGTATGAGACACAGTAGGAAGGGGGTCCCTGCCCCGTAGAGCTTACAATCTAAGTGAGAGATGGTGTGCTTCTTTTCTTCATAACCTATAACCAAAATACTGTAGGTGGAACACTCATTGCTGAGTTCCAAAGTGTCTTCAGATGCAATGTCAACACAAGAACTATTTATAGGGATTGTGGGGGGTTTATGGTGATCATGGGCAAGAGAACCTAACATCACCCCGTGCAGTGTCAGGCATTGGCTGGAGTGGTGAAAAAGTCTCTCTGGAACAGTGAAAATGCATCCTCTGGAGGGTTAAATGGCATTTCACTTTCTGGCAGTTTAAAGTTTGACAGATGACAGGAGAACTTTCTTAATGCTAATAATGCTGACAGTAAAGTTTGGTGGAGGAGTAGTAATAATTGGGGCTATAATCAGTGGTTCAGGCTAGGGCCCCTGGTTCCACTGAAAACAAAACAAAAAGGCTACACAATGACTTTCATGGCAATTCTGTGCTTCCTACTATGTGGCAACAGTTTGAGGAAGGCCTTTCCTATTTCTGCACAAAACAAGGTCTGTACAAATTGGGTTTTCTAAGATGGGAGTAAAGGACCCTGACTGGCCTGCACAGAGCCCTGACCTCAACCCAATTGTGGGATGATTGGAACTTCAACTACAGGTCCCATTCCCATCATCAGTACCCAACCTCACTAATGCTCATGCAGCTTAATCAAAACAAATCCCATTAATATTGATGGGAAAATTTTTTTGGTAGACATGGATTCATGACAAACTTCCGCGCTCCGCCATTGGCGGATTTTTCCGTGCAATGGGCACACACATTTTCACTGTTACGCAAATCTTTAGAAAGATTCCTGAAATTTGGGGCAAAGCAAAACAGGACAGATTCGCTCATCACTACCCACCAAGAATGTTCCAAAGCCTTTCCATAAGAGAGACTGCTATAGCAGCAAAGTGAGGACCGGCGTCATATTAATTAATACCTTTGGTTTGGGTATGAGATGGGCCCAGATACCATATAGTGTGTGTTATTATGGAGAAGGCAAAATTCAGTTAAAAGAGAATTAAAGCTTAACTAAAGAAATAGGCTAGAAATGTTGAACCTTATTTTTTGGGCTTCTGTACCAGCCCAAGGCAACCACAGCCCTTTAGCAGGGAAGTTCTGTGCCTCTGTATATGCCCCAGTAGCTCCCCATCTTCTTTTCTGTGATCCACTGCCCATGCTCCATGCTGCTGTCACTTACTGAGCTTAGGGACCCACGCACAATATACTGTATATATAGAATGTAAATGCAACAGCATAAGGCTGATTTATTCACTTTCACATTATATGACAGCTCTGAAACCAGTGCTATTAGTATCAGACTTTAATCAACAGTTTATATGAGAGGCCAACCTCATTTTCTGCTTGATAATTTGCAATGACCCCTAAGCAGGGGTATCAGACAGTTCTAACAGACTCCAAGATGGGGAGCTCCTGTGACAATTATAAAGACCTATATCATTTCTACTATCGAGATGCTGAAACGTTGAGCTAGTGCAGTCAGTTTAGTGTCTAGTTCTCCTTTAAACTTTATGGTTTAGTAATATTTAAAATTTTCCTTGGATTACAAATTCACATTCCTCAGTCTTTTGTGAACTATAAGTCCCAGTTGGATGGCTGAGGATGGTGGGAACTGCAGTTTACAATACTAGGCAGGACGTGCTATTGGTTGATTTTTTACATAAAAAACAAACAACTCAGAATTTCAAAGCAAAAGGTTCTTGTAACCACAGGCAACATATTTTCAATATAAAACAAAATTTCCAAAATGTCTGGTTACCAAGGCAAATAAACCATTGATTAGTTCAGTTTGTTCCAGGTCAGGACATGAAATGATGCAAGAAAGTACTTAACAAGAGCTGTGGCCAGTATATAAATTCTAACATATTAAATGGAAGAAAAGTGCAGAATAAATTCTTCAGCATGTTGGCAGTTAGATGTTTTTGAGCACCACACCCAGCCTGAAACAGATGGATTTCACATTGCCCGTACTGTGCCATCGTACAACTGATCATGGAACTAAAGTATTTATGAGAGCAGATATTTTTAACCACTTCATTCCCAACAGACATTGCAGACACACTGTACAGCAGATAATAGTACATCAGTGTTACTGTACACTTTTAGTACAAAGCTCAGGTCACTTGTAATCCACACAATTATTTTCTTTAAAAATAACACACAGCCCAACACAAACAAGCAACATACTGCTCCAGTGACTCCTCTTCTGTTTGTATCCCAAGAACACAAATGGTACAATTCATTGCCACAATGAGCTAATAAGCACCATACATGGAATACCATGGGGTATATGTGTAAATGGAGTTCAGTACTAAGAATGTAAAGGCAAAGGAAATTAATTAAACACTTATATCCAATATAACCCCAATAATTTGAGTTTCAACTTTATTATGAGTACAGAAAACCAGTCCTGAAGTTACCAAAGGTTTGATTTCACTCCAGTATTATCTGCATAGAGTTTGTATGTTCTGTCTGTGTCTGTATGTTCTCTCTAAGTGGGTTCCCCTAGGGACTCTGATTTTCTTCTGCAGTCTAAAAACATATGAGCAGGTTCATTGTCTCCTGATGAAACGGACCATAGAGTGTGCAGAGTCAAAAACTTATATTGCAAGCAGGGGAGCTCATACGTAAGGTAAGGTGAGGCACCCCCAGTATACCAGGGGTGGCAAAAAGCCACTCATCGTAACTTTAAAAGCTGAATTGCTGGTTGTTAAATTTGGTGTGTAGGCAGCCATCTCATTGTGCCTGAGTCTGAGCTTTCAGAAAGGGCTAGCACTGCACAATAGAACTGCTTTCCGACAACCTATTGTTTCTTCTACTCCCATGTAACTGGTGGAGTCATGGCTGGACTTGGGTGTTTTACTATTTAGTGCTATTCTCATATCTGCATTCAAGCATTTTTAGCAATGCAGGTGTAAGAGAGCTGTTATCTTGCTACTTTCCCATTGTTCTGCTGATCGGCTGCTGGGTGGGAGAGGGAGGGGGTAATAAGAAATTAAGAAAATATGCTTACATATTTAAAAGCCCTTTTTATTGTTGCACCTAGGAATGTATTCCATTAGAAGTCATTATATGGTCCTATAGTGTGGCTAAGAGTGGGGTACCTTGCAGTATAGCTGGCACAATTGCTTGGAGATCTGTTATATGTATAAATGTGCTCTGCCTGTTGCCTCAATGCCTTCATACAGAACCAGTAAGTCAGAGTGTAAGAATACGGTAATAATACTGTATTGTTCTAACAGATATTTACAGCTCATTAAAATAGTCAATCAGTGTTGTGACAAATCCTTCTCTGGGATGCCAGGAAAGGGGTAGTGGCAATGCCCATAGCAACCCAAGGCCTGGAAAATATCATTAACAAAAACCAAGGGAAGCTCTGGTAGGCTGTGTTATTATAAACTGTGAGTGACTGGGGCTGCAGCGGAACCCACTCGACCACTTCAAACAGAAAATAAAGAAGCCAAATGAAATAAGAAGAAGCCTTCCTTGGCAACTTCTTTCCTGACGTGACAAATTGATATTGAACATATTAAAGTTGTTGAATAAATGTAGCGTGCCTCCACAATACGGTGGTCTTCAACTTAGCTAGAATGCATAAAATTCAGTGCAAACAAAGAGTTGCTTCAAAGTTGATAATTATAATAATTATTATAAAGACATTGATGTTCTGAGACAGTTTACAACTGGTTTTCATGTTATATTTTTTTGTGGTTTTTCAGTTATTTAGCTTTTTGTTCAGCAGCTCTACAGTTTGGCATTTCAGCAGCTATCTGGTTGCTAGGGTCTTCTTAACCATAGCAACCAGGCAGTAGTTTGAATGAGAGACTGGAAAATGAATAGGATATTAGGAATAAAAATTAACTATAAAACTGTATAAAACTGTGAAATCTGGAAAGAGGCCGAAGAGGAAGACAAATAATTCCAAAACTATAAATAATAAAGATCAATTTAAAAGTTGCTAGGAATAGGACAGTCTATTACATAGTAAGAGTTAATTAAAGGTAAACCACCCCTTTAAGTAATATACAAAATATCCCTGTAAAAGCAGCAGTCAGGGGCCACAAGGCTGTCTGTATGAGGGGGAAAGAATAAGAAGGTAGGCAGCATTGGGGAACAAGCAGATTAGGCAAAAGTTCAATGGTGTTAAGGTGGCCACACACGTATCGATTTCCGATCTTTCGTGCGTACAATTCGCCACTAACCGTTCAGGGCTGAAACGGCAGATAAGGAGGTAGAAACAATAGGATTTCTACCTCCTTCTGCCAATTCAGCCCTGAGGGCAGATTTTGCTCAGGGGCCTTCTATGGCGCCTGATCAAAATCTTTTAACCTGGCCGATTGGCGAGTCGACCGATATCAGCAGCTTCCTGCGATGAAACGGGGTTTTGTACGATATTATCGGTGTGTGTATGGCCAGCTTTAGACTACATTATATTGTAAGTTGAGATATTCTTATCTCTTTCTGTTCCCCCATCCACCCTTTTTTTCCTTCTGTAACCCTACCTCTCCCTTTTTCAATAAAACATTAAACAAAGATTTTGGTTTTGTTTTAAAAGGGGTAACAGACAACCACAGACAAGATTTTGGCACAGGCTAGGCAACAATAAGAATAGTCAGGAACAGGCAGAAAGTCAGCAATCTGATAATCAGCAATAACAGAGCAATACAGAGCACCCAGGACCTAGTAAACTAGGATCTATAATTGGGGTTTGACTCCTGGACCCTGATGTTGCTGTGGTACCCTGGGTCATGGTGACATGGACACTCTCTGTGACATCCCAGGGTCATGCTGAAGGTATCAGTGTAACCATAAAGCAATACCTTTAGTTTATTTTTGAGCAAAATGTCCTTTGGTAAGTGGCAGAAAACTGGTTGAGCCTAATGTTGAAGCACCTATATCAGTGATCCCCAACCAGTGGCTCATGAGTGACATGTTGCTCCCCAACCCCTTGGATGTTAGTGACCCCAAAACCAGGTAGTTATTTTTGAATTCCTGACTTGGTGGCAAGTTTTGGTTGAATAAAAACAAGATTTACTACCAAATAAAGCCCCCTGTAAGCTGATAGTGTGCATAGAGGCCCCTAATAGCCAATCTTAGCCCTTATTTGGCTCCTCCATGAACTTTTATGGTGCTTGTGTTGCTCCCCAAGATGCTCCAGATGTTAGCATAAATCTTTGGCACCAGCAAGATAAATATCTAGTCCTTTCCTTGACAAGCCATTGACTATTCTATATTAAGAACAAATTGGAAAATGGGCCTTTTAGGGATAAAAAACTTTCTGTTTACATTTAGAATTAACATTTGTGTAATTTTGTCTTGTATATTTAATTAGAACATATTGGCATATGCTATCAGGTACACAGAACAGTGGGCAAACACTACTGAAACTATTGTTCCAGTGTTCATGATAGATCTGTATAATGTCCCAGGAGGTAGGCTTGGAGGTAATTATTTCCCTCATCACTTAAAATCATAGGGCACAGAGAAGTATTTAATAAATAGCCAGTTGTTTAATTTTACTATTTAATCACAGTCGCAGAAGGTTTTTTTGAGCTTTGTAGGCTTTGTGTATATTGTGTGAGGGAGAACCTACAGTTCAGTGATAGCAGAAATACAGTATATGTCCATAACCTCTGTGCTCATTGCACATTGCTGAAACTTCTGTAATTAGCAAGCAGCCGCAGACATTTCCATTAACCCTAATTAGATAAGCACTGTTCTGAAGATGGAATTACCATGAAACCACAGACATCCTGATTAACACTAATGAGGAAAACATTTGTTTTGGAGACAATAAATATTTAACTCTTAGTCATACAGTATCAATGGCCACCAGTGCGCCTGAAATAGCTTTTCACTTGACCACTGGGGCTGCATAAAACAGCCACTGGCTGGCAGGGATTTTCCCTGTCCTGAAATAATAAAGTTGCACAAAGAGTTTTTCTCTCCCACCCACTCCTAAAATGCCCATGAATTAAAGGCCCCTGTTCTCAGAATTGATTCACACTAATAGAAAGATTTTAGCCAGTGCCCAAAGCATAACAGTGCTCTATTATTCTCAGTATCCCAGGCTTGTATAAATGTCCCTCTGTATCCATATGTTTATCTGAGCAAATGAGATATAATTGTCTGGATGTATATGTAAGCGATACGTGTCACCCACATGTCAGCCTCTTCATCTCTTGATTGGCCACAAACCATGTGCTTTATTTGGATAATCGAGCAGAGCTGGTTTTAGGGAAGGGCAAGGAGAACGTGTGCCCTGAGCCATTAACTCCAAGATTAGGAACATGAAAAAAACACAGTGTACAAATAAATATCATGTATTACACTGTGTAATTGTTACATATTTTTATTATTTACATCAGAGAAGTCCATCCCTTGGGTCTCTGCATGATGAGCTACAGCCCCCATTAGCCGCAGGCCACAGTTGCAATGGTAAGACATCCCTCATTTCAATTAATAGCTTTTTCCACTAACCTTGAGCTCCCAGCCCCCCTGCACTTCCATCCCCCACCCCATTCTATTAAAGGGGAACTAAACTCAAAAAAAATAAATGCAGGATGAAAGAAAATGTAATTATATGCATCTGAAAATTTGAAACAGTTATCATAATTGCTGCATTCCATGTGTCCCTTTCTATTCTCTGCAGTGCTGCTGCTGATTCTAGAAACAATATAGCATAATCTAGCTCTCATCCAGACAATACTCCAGTTCTGATGCTAACACAAACTGATCATTTGTCATTTTCTTTGTCTAATGTGAAAACATCAGAATTTGTATTTTATACAGAGAAATAAGCTGGTTACCGCTTGGTAAAAAATACCAGTGCCTACATCTCTTATGGAAACAGGAACAGCGCTGAAAGCATTTTTCTGTGCAGAATTCAAAAATAAAGATCAATTCCCTGCACCAAGCTTTGAGTGTGTGTCAACATGGGTTCAGACCTAAAAATCAGAACTGAAAGTCAGTGTTAAACACATAATAAACTGATGAAGACCATGGATACAGACTGTAAGGCAGACCACAGTTAAGCTTCCATTCTGGTGAGCTTCACACAGCATGCTTTATAGGCTTAGCGTGGACTTTGGTTGCTGGTTTGCTTCTTTACATATGAAACAGAATATAAAAAGTTAGAAAAATAAGCATTTTGGCTATATTAAAACATGACTGTTGCTTTAAATAAACCAGAGTCTCCCCAGCTGAAGTGGCAGTGGCACAAAGCACCAATGTTCTGGCCTTATTCCGTTCTGCATGATGAATGCCTGGTCTGTATTCTGCCGATAATAGCTAACAGGCAAAAGGTCACCGCTTACACAAATACTCACTGCATGGAAACTGTTCTAATAAGAACCATTTGTTTGCGGGTCCTGTTCTGTATATTATATATATAAAAGATATTGAGAATTAAAAAAAGATTTACCAAGAAGAGTTTTTACTGAAATGAGTAGAATTATTTTGTGGGGGTGTCAGAAATAAAACACTTCTCATTCCTTATGGGCATCTGAAACGTTTTACCCCATCACAAGCTGTTTTGTATAAACTACAACATCCTGGCAAATCCCAAGACTCATAGATCTGCTGGCTGTCTACTTGGTTCTGCAATGTTGCGCAAAGATACCAGGCCGAACATTGCCACTAGTCTGTGCCTAACAATGTTGTTTTTAGGCTACGGTAATGCTTTATGATCATTCGTAGGTTTTTAAAGGATAACTAAACCCTAAAAATGAATATTGCTGAAAATGCTATTTTATATACTGAACTTATTGCATTAGCCTAAAGTTTTAGTATCTCCATAGTAATAATGATTCAGGCCTTTACAGTACACAGGAGCTCCACATCTTAGATTCTGTTAGAAGTGTCAGTGACACTGCACATGCTCAGTGTGTTTTGAGAAGCTGTTCAGAAGCTAAGCTTAGGGGTTGTTGCTATTATCAAGGAGAAAATTAGGCTGGCCTTCCATATAAGCTGATACTATAGTGCTGATTATTAGATTTGCTATTTACACTGGTTTAATTGCACTGGTTTCTGAGCTGCCATGTAATAAGAATCTGAATTAGTCGGTGCCTAAGCTCAGTAAGTGACAGCAGCACAGAGCATGTGCAGTAAATCAGCAGAAAAGAAGATGGGGGGCTACTGGGGCATATACAGAGGCACAGATCTTCCCTGCTAAAGGGCAGTAGTGTACAATATTTCTATATGTACTAAGACTTCTCCTTCTCATCTTCCATTCTCCCTTATTACTGCATGGTTGTCGGCTAAGTGGGACCCAAGTGGCAAGTAACCAGCTAACAGTTTATTTCCAAACTGAGTAGCTACAAAGCCAAAATAATTTAAAAACAAAAAATGAATAATATAAACAAAACTGAAGACTATTCCCCCTAAAGAATAGATACGACTTGTTCAGAATGTGAAGAAACCCTTTAAAGGTGAATCAACACTGCAGTCTCTTCTTAGTCATTCAATCTCATCTTAAAGGGTTCAGGGAAGTGTAAAAATAAAAACCTATCCCATATTTCATGGAAGAATGTTCCCTTTGTAGAAAACGAGGATTATACATGCTCATTATGTGCCAGTGAGGAGGCTGGTGTATCTTCAAATACGCAGGATTCTGTGCAATAACAGAATTACAGGTTATGGCTGCTTTAAGTTGAGAGCTGTTGAAAGAACTTCTATGACCTCATTCAGATGATTAATGTCATAGAAAATGGAACAAATCAGGAGAAGTAGAGGACATCAAAGGAAAAGGGTCAACTTGCCCTGTCATACGCCCTGTCAGAGCCATTCCAGGCCCATTGGGGTGAACCTGTTACATCATACTGTAGCTGAACATCCATGATGACATTTATAAGCATGTTCCTTCAGCAGGGATAAAGAATTTGGGTGGTATATATATCTACAAAATTGGCATTTCAGTATATAAGTCTGGGATGTTGCATCCAAACATTGTATTTATGGGTCAGTGGAGCTTCTGGGCCTGCCTCACAAGCTGATCCAATGCTGCGCCTACTTACTTCTTACCCTACTGCGAATGTGCGATGTCAGAAGAAGGAACGCTCGCCCGAATACACCTCAGCTGGTGCAGTTTTCTACTAACAGCCAGGGGTTTCAGGTAGGCAAATGCAGTCACTGGGGGAGGAGTGCCTAACATTGGCACCCCTCAGTGATGTAGCCTTTCCTTCTTCTTTCATGCAACAAAACTCTGTGTTATATGTCATTTTATTCACCATGTTACCTAACAAAGCCAATCATGTTAAATTAGGATGAACTGTCTTTTCACCCTTCACTATTGGTAGGTCCAAGCACTTTGAACACTGATGGGTGTAAAACTGTATTTGCTATTAATGTAACACTACAGATTAGTGCCAGTTGTTTGCACTTTGCCCCATTGTAAAGGAACCCAGTTGAGTTCCTGTTTAACTGGAGTTGCCATATGGCTCTGATATATTCAAGTTTTGAACCTTATAATGCTCTAATTGTCTACAGGTTGATCCTAACCCAGCCCACTGCAAAGTTTCTTACTGCCAAAAGAGTGAATATATTAAAGTGCCTAGGCAGTGGTTTCTGATGTTTTTGGTTCAAACCCATCTTTGAGGTCCAACATTTTGTTAAACCCCCTTGGCTCTGCTGGTGCAGACATTCAGAAATATTTCCATCTTTACAGGTAAGATAAATAATAGTTTACCCCAAATCTCACACTAACTGGACTTCAGGCTGAGCATTCCCTGCTGAAACTCTAGGCCCCCTAGGGGGGGGACCAGTGGCAGAGAAGCACATTAATAAAAAGGAGGAGATCCAAACCATGACACAGAGAGCTATTCAGTACTGGATTACTATAAACTGTGTTTGAACTGTGCCATGACAGTTTGAATTTGCCGTCAAATCAAAGTTGGCAGTTTCATTTGCCATGGCAGCTCAGTCTCCTGCCAGGTCCAGTAAAGGATGCAAGAAAGGATGAGGGGGAATTCTTTGTGCACGAAGGTGACTTTGATTTACTTTAATTGTATAGCTAAAAATAACCTTTTATTTCATTACACAAATTAAAAAGCAATATGGCTTAAAGTAAATGCTAAGAAATCAGTATAGTTTCTGTCCGTTAGAAATCTGGTAAAAAATCTGGTACAAAACACTGAATATTGATTGTTTCAGTACCAGTACTGGTAATCAGAGTGTTTCAGTTATATTCTGACATATCCATGTGTTCAGCACTTCTCGAGCGGAGCCCAGCTCCAAGCAAGTTTACTAAGGCTGAGGGAAATGTGAGCCTGTAATCCTACTGTATATGGTAAACACTGGGTTTTCATTTAGCAGCACTGCTCTCTAGAAATGTATTGAAAGGGAGGCACCAAGCTTTCCCAGAGGAAAACCCTAAGTGATTGCAATTCCTACTCGCAGTCAATTGGAAACAAAATTGCTAGAGGGTGTGTATAGGAACAAAACAGAGCAGCAACACTCTTTGCCTCCTTCCACTAAGGGTCATTTGAGAGTAACGGTTGATTTTGTAAGAAATGGAATCACGCTCAGGGTTACATCTTGACATTTATTCCCCAAAGGAAAAATGTTTAAATGCCAAATTTTATACTACAAATCAAAACAACGTGGCTTAATAGCAGAAAGCGTCACTTGATTTTGCCTTGGTACTTATCTTGCAAATCTAATTACAGTTCTTTATGCCTCCACTGCTTAATTATAAACATGGAAAAAGTTAATAACCATTATCAGCATCTGGTTTTTATATCAACACAAATACTGAAGATAAAGCTGTAATGGAAACATTAAACCTTTTTTTTAGTTTTAGTTTTGTTTGGTTTAAATGTTTACCATCTTATTTACCATCATTAATGTATACCTTAAGCCTTCATATCTACAGCAGCACAAGGAGATACTGAATATCTATAATAATATCTCTAATAATATTCTAGGACAGAAGCAGAATTTGCAGCATTCTAGACTTGAAGATGGCCCAAGCATTGGTCAGTTACATTTAGTTTTATAAGAAAAGATTTAAATAGGAAAGTGGGAAACCTAATAGACCCTAAAAGAGGCATGCTGAGGGGTACACCTATAGGCTTTCATAAGTCTGGAAGATATTGGGTTTCTTGAGGCTATGAGGTCTACATCTGGTAGATCCTATCTGACTGTGATGTCCTGGTAAATCTCTGGCTTGGCAGTTGAGGCAATCTGCCTGCCAGTTTTCAAGGGCGTGAATATAGATGGCTGATGGTTGGACATTGTGGGATTCTACCCAGGTTAGGATGGGACTGACATCCTTCAGGGCTTGCTGACTTCCCCCTTGGGGGTTAAGGTATGCTACAGTGGTGGCACTGGACCCAGGCTTGATTGCTTGGCCCTTTAGCTGGTCTTGCCAGTGATAGACCACTAGGTGTACTGCTCTTAATTCCAGGATATTAATCTGAAGAAGAACCTCCACCGGGACCACATTCTTTGTGATGTGTTGGTGTTATGGTTTCCAAGAACCACCCCCAAGTCATGAAGGCTGGCATTTGTAGCCAGTAGGTGCCATTTTGGTTCTGTTAAGGACCTGACTCTGGTGAAATGTATGCTGATGAGCCACTACAACAGGGTCAATCTGGTCCTATGGTAGAGAACTAGTCTCTGACAAAGACTTGTGTGGTTCCAGAGGTCCAGAATGCTCTACTGGAGATCCCACAGATGGAATTGGGTAAACTGAACTGCCTACATAGAAGATACCACTGAGCCAAGCACTTGCATTCCAAACCTGGCAAAGGATGACATGCTTGAAAAGTTGATATACCAGTGAATGGATCTGTACCAGCTTGTTTGCCAAGGAATAGCATGCAACAAAGGGGTGGCATTCTGTAAACTGCCTCAGGGAGGTGCTAGAGGCCGAAATGCCCTGGGTAGAGAGTGAAACTCTAGGTGGTATCCTGTGGAAACATGTTTGTGTACCCAAGAGTCATGGGTGATACAGAGCCAGGCCTTAACAACTTCAGTTTGCCACCACAAGAACACAATTCTTCTTAATAGAGTAGTCACGTCGAGTAAGTTTTGTTAGAGTGTTTTGTCTGGGAGTATTTACCCTGCTGCCTGAGGTGAATGTATTAACTGTAGAGAGGACAGTATCTAAGATGAAAAGTTAGGTGCCCCTTAGCTGTCATTTCGCAACTCTGTCCTGACTCTTGGGGGACACTGAAAAAACTAAAGGGTTCAGAAAGTGGTGAGGGGAAAAGCAAAAGGAAGGAGGAGTCTTTTTTTCCTTCAGTGTCCTGCTTCCTGGTGGTAGATGCTATACCCTATGCTCCCTGTGTTCAGTATTGGCACTTAAAAAAATCCAACATTCCCTCCTAAATCACTGTAAACTGCAGCACTTGTAAACCTACTATTTGTGTCTCACCTGCCCACTTATATAGTAAGCTCTAAGGGACAGGGACCCCCTTTCCCATCTTAACACTTGGCACTGGAGCTGTAACTTCTTGTGGAACATGTTTTACTCGCAAGGTGCAACTTTCTCTTGGAGGGTGATTTTTAACAGTTTATCTCGGAGCAGCACACTGCATTTATACAACTTTCTTCTAAACAAGCTTGTCTCTGAGCTGTTATATTTGAAGCAAAAATAAGGTGGTAAACAAAACCCGTTTTCTCCAAATTCTGTGTGTTCTGCAACACCCTAATAACATTTTTCCTAATTAAACCCAACCCTGACTCTTTGCCTCTGAAAAGTTACTCTGTAACACCCTTATAGTGAGTGTATAAGGATTCAAGTGACATATAATTAAGCCTGGCTAATCTCTAGCAGCCCACTCATCATAGGCTTGGCACACAGGAATAGCACAGCAGCAGAATGGCTAGCACTCAATCCAGTCTGAGCATTGGATCCCATTTAGCTATCACATCTGTGGCTACATTAAAAGCCAGCATACAGCCACACTAACACATACACATACATATAAATGATAGATCATCTTAAGCTCTTTGTTAAATGTAAGCTTGGAATAAGCCTACATTGCATTACATGAAGAGTCTCTCTGCTTTATAGGTGCCCCATAAGGGGATGATAAAATTGTAAGCTTATTGTACAGCGCTGCAGAATATGTTGGCGCTTTATAAATAAATGTTAATAAATAAGCTCACAGAGCAACAGATGAAAAGCTAAAAAGATGCAGAAGTGGCAAATAATTCAGAAAATTTAAATATTAATAATGAAGACCAACTGCAAAGTTGTTAGGAACATACCTAAAGTTGACTTACAGGTGAACCACCCCTTTAAAACAGTATCCATTGCAAGTCTGTTGGATCTACTGTAAGATCAGAATTTGCTTTTCCCTTGGATCGATTCGGCAGCTAATCGGCCCGTGTATGGGGAGAGCAGAGCGGCCTGGCCGACCGATATTTGGCCTGAAATTGGCCAGATCTCGATCGGCCAGGTTAGAAAATCCGGTCGGATTGGGGACCGCATCGGCTCGTTGATGCGGTCCCCGATCCGACTGCCCCATTGCCGCCCACATAATCCGATCGTTTGGCCCCAGGGCCAAACGATCGGATTATTTTTTTTTTTACCTAAATGCTCCCCGATATCGCCCACCTGTAGGTGGGGATATCGGGGGAAGATCCGCTCGCTTGGCGCCATCGCTCGTGTATGGCCACCTTAACCATTGAAGAGGTTTCACTACTCTTCCGAGCAGCTTCTTCAGTTCAACTGACTGGTATAAAAGTCTTAGACATATATGAGACCTTTCTAATCTAATCAGTTATTGTTCAGTTGCAAGAACCTTTGTCCATCGGTGCCTGTAGCCGTGATGTACCTGGGAGAAGCGGAAGTTTTGAGGGAATTTCCTATGATACCTCTTCCAGGGTGCAACACATTGCATTTCAACACCTATGACTCTATGGCTGCATCCAAATATTCTGGCTAATAACTGAATGATCTAATGCAGCGGTTCTCAACCTGTGGGTCGGGACCCCTTTGGGGGTCGAACGACCCTTTCACAGGGGTCGCCTAAGACCATCGGAAAACACATATTTCCAATGGTCTTGGGAATAATGGTTTGGGGGTCACCACAACATGAGGAACTGTATTAAAGGGTCAGGGCATTAGTAAGGTTGAGAACCACTGATCTAATGGAACAGCATGTTTTCAGGCCTCACGAAAAAGTAATAGTGGAGTTAGGCTGTCAGTAAGGTTTAATAATAGCACCACCTAGTGTTATGTTTATAAAATACACAAGGCTTACTAATACAGTACTTTATAAAATGTTAGGAACAACTTTTAAATAAATAAACAGAGATGTTACATACAAATGCTTAACTCCTCAAAAAATATGCATGAGACGCCCCTTGCACCCACTGGAATGATGATAGTGTGTATGTACCATGTGTATGCAGAGCTGCCAATAGCTAAATATTAAGGGCCCCTTTCCAAGCACTGGGCAGCCAGAGCATGTCACACTTATTGCACCCCATCCCAGAACCACAGCACTGAGAGCACACACAGGTTTTGGGGTGTACCACACATCAGTAATATATATACACTGATATAACAGTCACCCTACTATACTGTATTTACAGAGTATACTGGCATGAAACACCCCAAATCTCACCCTTTCTGTACCTCAGGCTAAAGAGGCCATCCCGACAGTTAGGGAAACTGTGCCAGTAAGCTGTAGTTGGGTATGCTGGGGAGTTACTATGTCCTGATATAGGGAAGCATATATATAGTTACATAGTAGATAAGGTTGGTCTAAGTGAGCCCCTGCCTACTGGCTAATTGATCCAATGGACAGAGGTCCATGTTTGTATATATATATATATATTTATACAAAAAATTGTAAAGACTGATGCACACCAGACTTATCAAAAAATGCTAAACCATTGCTTTAATTAAAGGAGAAGGAAAGACTAAGTCACTGAGGGGTGCCAAAATGTTAGGGTAAAAGGTAAGATTATAAATTCACTGGGGGTGCCTAACATTTGGCGCCCCCCGTGATTTTTACCTTTCCTTCTCCTTTAAGTAGTTTAAAACAATATACGGGTTAATGTTTCGGGCCCGACCTAGGACCTCTATCAAAACATATATATATATATATACAGTATATATATATAGTATCTAGTGGAATTAAGGCTAAAACAACTGGACTTTTTCTTGAAATGTTTCAGCACTCATCTGAGTGGCTTCTTCAGTTCAAATGAGTGGAAGGGAATTCCCCTGCATTTAAAGCCTTGAGAGTAGTACAGTCACAGACATCCAATCACAATGATTCCATTGAACTTAATCTGATAGGGAAAATGCATCCCTAAACAAAGCAATCTTACGCCGGCGCTTTTACAACAATTTGCACTTCCAGATGTGCAGGCTGACCCCATACGCACGGGGCCCATGGGCTTTGGCCAACCTCAGCACACTGGCTTGCAGATTTATACACGTGCGCCTGCGCATATAAAGAGGGGAGAAGAGGGTTAGTTAGGGTCGGGTGTGGGTCGAGAACCCGCTTGACTCGTACATCATTACTACCTACCTGCACAGCTGTGAGTTTCAGCCAACACCTACTTGAATAAGTTCAATGGAACTTCAGTGGCCCCTGCCCAGTGAGAATTCAGTTTCACCTAGGTTAGCAGTCCCCCTAAACACTGCCACTTCTGCCTTTACATTCCCAAAGAGAAAACCACCTGTAACGCCAACAAGCCCACTAATACTCATGCTGAAGGCACTTGCTTACTGCTGTACCAGTTTCAATCTCCTTGTTAACACATCTCTTAATCTCCTTGCTAACACTTACTTTACAGTAAACCAGAGAACACAAAGCCTGATGAGAAATGAATAATGAAATAATAATTTAACACACGTCATTAATTTGGTAGTCAGAGAAGAGTAAAAATGCTAGCTTGCCTTGGCAATGGAATGAAGCCCTCCACCAGACAAGATCAAGTATTTGTATTCTTTTATATATTTAATATATATCTTATGGCTTACCATACCATCCTCACAGACAAGAGTTATGAACCCTAGTATGTACAAATAATGCAATGTATTTACAGCTTAGTACCTGTAGATTTAATTAGCACAACCCCCCACCAACTTAACCATACAGCAGCTATTCTCTATCAGCCAGGAACACTCACAATCACATAGCAGCCTCCTAACTCCCAGCAACATCCTTACTCGCGAAAAATCCACCACACTGAAACACAGGTTAAACTGCCAGTGTGTAAAAGCCCATAGTATTTCTGTAAATTTCTTTTATTTCTATACTGTAATCACTATCCATTAAGGCTATCCTTTTATTAACACTTGAACCATGTAAAGAAATCCAGCAATGGGGAAACCCTATCTCCGCTACAGGTTCCTCTGGGCCATTAGAACAGAGCAACTTCTGTGCAGCCATAACCTTCAGTGTGTCCCATAACCACAAAAACACTCAAAAAGTTATGTGAGCGAGCACAGCAATGTGTTAAAGTCACGTTTTGAAATTCTAAAACTAGAAAAGCGCCCTGTGTATAGTGTCAGCCTATGAAACCCATGAATTAGAATATGAAAAGGGATTTTCTGTACATTAGGCTTTGGCTAATGAAACTGTGATGTGTGCTTTGGAGGAAAGTGTTATGCTTGGCTGGGTTTCAGGAACTGTTCCTTCCTAAATGCTCATATTCTTGTTTACACACAGCACATTTACACTTACAATTGACCCCAGCAGTTGTATTCCCAGTGAATGGAATGAAGTAGTGTCCCTGAAGGTGGCAGGCCCCTGGTTTCTCTTGCAGGCACGCTGCCTTGTGTGTGCCAAATGGATTGGAGACATGGGAATCTTTGCAGCTAGTAATTCATTTGCTTTAAGAACAGCATGGAGATTGTCCTCGGATCCCTAAATGGCTCTGGGAGCAGGAGCACAGGAACTGTATACGGTGTGGCCTGTTGCGAGGTTCCACATAACGGAGCTGTCAACCTCCCCCAAGTCATAAAGGAGATAATGATCCAGTTTTTTTTAGGCCTGAATTCCTCTATACACTAACATAAAATAAGGTCTTAAAGTCAATCATTATTCGGAAAGGATTTTTTACTGTGAGAGCTGTGAGGTTGTGGAATTCCCTCCCCGAATCAGTCCTAATAGTTTATACATAAGATAACTTCAAGAAGGGGTTGGATGGCTTTTAGCAAGTGAGGGAATACAGGGTTATGGGAGATAGCTCTCAGTACAAGTGAGGGAATACAGGGTTATGGGAGATAGCTCTCAGTACAAGTGAGGGAATACAGGGGTATGGGAGATAGCTCTTAGTACAAGTGAGGGAATACAGGGGTATGGGAGATAGCTCTTAGTACAAGTGAGGGAATACAGGGGTATGGGAGATAGCTCTCAGTACAAGTGAGGGAATACAGGGGTATGGGAGATAGCTCTCAGTACAAGTGAGGGAATACAGGGGTATGGGAGATAGCTCTCAGTACAAGTGAGGGAATACAGGGGTATGGGAGATAGCTCTCAGTACAAGTGAGGGAATACAGGGGTATGGGAGATAGCTCTTAGTACAAGTGAGGGAATACAGGGGTAGGGGAGATAGCTCTCAGTACAAGTGAGGGAATACAGGGTTATGGGAGATAGCTCTTAGTACAAGTGAGGGAATACAGGGTTATGGGAGATAGCTCTCAGTACAAGTGAGGGAATACAGGGGTATGGGAGATAGCTCTCAGTACAAGTGAGGGAATACAGGGGTATGGGAGATAGCTCTCAGTACAAGTGAGGGAATACAGGGTTATGGGAGGTAGCTCTCAGTACAAGTGAGGGAATACAGGGGTATGGGAGATAGCTCTTAGTACAAGTGAGGGAATACAGGGGTAGGGGAGATAGCTCTCAGTACAAGTGAGGGAATACAGGGTTATGGGAGATAGCTCTCAGTACAAGTGAGGGAATACAGGGGTAGGGGGGATAGCTCTCAGTACAAGTGAGGGAATACAGGGTTATGGGAGATAGCTCTCAGTACAAGTGAGGGAATACAGGGGTAGGGGGGATAGCTCTCAGTACAAGTGAGGGAATACAGGGGTATGGGAGATAGCTCTCAGTACAAGTGAGGGAATACAGGGGTATGGGAGATAGCTCTCAGTACAAGTGAGGGAATACAGGGTTATGGGAGGTAGCTCTCAGTACAAGTGAGGGAATACAGGGGTATGGGAGATAGCTCTTAGTACAAGTGAGGGAATACAGGGTTATGGGAGGTAGCTCTCAGTACAAGTGAGGGAATACAGGGTTATGGGAGATAGCTCTCAGTACAAGTGAGGGAATACAGGGTTATGGGAGGTAGCTCTCAGTACAAGTGAGGGAATACAGGGTTATGGGAGATAGCTCTCAGTACAAGTGAGGGAATACAGGGGTAGGGGAGATAGCTCTCAGTACAAGTGAGGGAATACAGGGGTATGGGAGATAGCTCTCAGTACAAGTGAGGGAATACAGGGTTATGGGAGGTAGCTCTCAGTACAAGTGAGGGAATACAGGGTTATGGGAGATAGCTCTCAGTACAAGTGAGGGAATACAGGGGTAGGGGAGATAGCTCTCAGTACAAGTGAGGGAATACAGGGGTATGGGAGATAGCTCTTAGTACAAGTGAGGGAATACAGGGGTATGGGAGATAGCTCTCAGTACAAGTGAGGGAATACAGGGGTATGGGAGATAGCTCTCAGTACAAGTGAGGGAATACAGGGTTATGGGGGATAGCTCTCAGTACAAGTGAGGGAATACAGGGTTATGGGAGATAGCTCTTAGTACAAGTTGATCCAGGGACTGGTCCGATTGCCATCTTGGAGTCAGGAAGGAATTTTTTCCCCTCTGCGGCAAATTTGAGAGGCTTCAGATGGGGGGTTTTTGCCTTCCTCTGGATCAACTAGCAGTTAGGCAGGTTTTATATAGCCATTATGGTTAAATGTGACGGACGTACAGTATGTCTTTTTTCAGCCTAACTTACGATGTTACCCTAAATACCCTATTTGTTATGCCCTCCCCCGTATAATGTGACTTTTATTACATAGTCTCCAAGTAAGTATGTCAGTATGTAGACAGGGCAATGATGTGATTTATTTTAGTGAGCCAAGCAATAAATCCATGGTGCCACGTGGAAGGGTTATTACAGTACATAAAACCTGCTGTGTGGAAATGTGGAATGCTGATCAGATACAGTTGTGAGTTTGTGTGTGTGGGTAAATATTCTCTTGCATTCTCTGAATGTTATCCCGCTGCTTAGATTTCTTGTTTAGGTTTCCTTCTCATGTTAGTCACGTAGGACTGCAGCCATAGGCCAGTCGCTATAACAAATGTTGATTCTTGTCCATTGTTGGACGGAGGTATGTGGGCCCGTCGGGGGCTGGCACACCTAGGGTATGCTATCCAAGGTGCCCAGTGGTGTAACTTGCAAGCACTGCTCCCCCCACACATGCAAAAAAAATATTTGTAGGGGCCCGCTGCGAACAGTCCCTCCTCACTACTTGCTTGCTTACTGTCCCCCTTGTAAACTTTACTGCTATTTTTCCAAAATTGTGAGAAGAAATCTGCCAAGGTGCCTTAAACCCAATGGGCAAATTGTTTAAATGAAACTATTTATCCACTTTATTGATTTATGCCACTTATTTGATTTTCTTTACCATGAAAGTCAATGTAACCCTACAGCTATTAGCTATAATATTATTCTCAGGTGTTTCCACATTTAAGAAAATTCAAGCAAAAGATTATATTTACACACAATCTAAATGAATTTGGCTCTGTTCTTATAACAACTTTAGAAAAACTAATTATAAAACTCCAAAATTCAAATTTTGAAGTCTCCACATTTATCCTATAAACTGAAACATTTCTTAGCTCACCCATCAAGGTGATTGATCTGGGTCTATAAACACCAAGTCCTTCACTTCCAGACTGGACGATATTTGTTTATTCCAAAAAAAGAAAAGAGAGAAAAGAGAAAGGCTCACACACCATTACTATAATTGACTGTATTTAAAAAAAAATTTCATAAATATGAATGGTCCTGAAGTTTGGTGCCATATAGGCATATAAGTAGTCAAACCATGTAGTATGTAGGGACCCCAAAATATGAATAACGCATACTCATTTCTACAGCTGACACTCAAACCTCACATGCACCACAAATACACATTTACTGCAAAAATGGCTTTTGCCCAAATAGTTGACCCCAAAACCAGCTTGCTCTGGTGGTGCTAAGGAGTCACTCAGATCTGTCCTCCTGTTCTAGACTCCCAAAAGCAATAACTAACCTGTTGCAATCTAACAACTCCCAGAACCCAGTGTAAATATTACTTTACAAACCATCATAAGACAAAATCAGAGGAAGACAGTGGTGCTGTTCTGCCTCCTCTAAGGGCCAATGCCTCTAAATAAAAGATGGATGCATATTCAGGTTATAGGCAACTTTATTGGAGTGGGAGCCCCTCCTTGTAATCAGCTGTTTCTCTGTCTTTGCAGTATTTTAGCGGGTGGGACAAAAAAAGTCTGTAGCCATGTAGGTTAATGCAAATGCAGATGTCCACTACCAACTCCAGTGAGGACATCAACATGTTGTAATACTATAATATTCTTACTTACTACTTAATATCAGCCAAGGTTTCTAGTATCTGCGTATCTGCCAATATACAGGAAATAACCCCAGTGGGCCCTGGTCTGGGCAGATCCATAGCAGAGCAAAAGTATTTACTTTTTATTACCTTTTCCAGGTACTTTGTTAATCATGTATGGGTTGACAAAAAGTCAACCGTACTCAATCTTAACCTGCTTGCTCCCAATCCTCACCCAACCCAATGAGCTATCAGTATATATAGGGTGAAGCAAGGAAGAATGTAGGGTAGCATCCTCTAGTATAGCAGACACATTGTTCTAAAAGGCAGTGCCTAACTGGCTATATAAAGAAATAATATGAACCATCCATCTCTCGTGGCAATATCAGGGTTGTTCTTAGCGCAGAAGATAATGTTTTAAGGCTGGCTAGTGGTATGGATGTGACATCTGCTAGGTTAACGATGGACTATTCAGAAGGTGACACAAATTCATATTTCACAAGGCTACAGTATGAGAACACACATAGCAGCCACGTAACACAATTTCAAATGCTGGGAAAGGAAATTAAAATCTTCACAAAATACAATAACTCACACTCAGAAGCACTAAATGAACCAAGGAGAAACAGTGTCACACATTTGAAGCTGGTTAAGTTTGGCATGGGATGAAGCCTGGCACAGGGAGCTATTGGAGAAGCAATCAAATCCATTACTGGAGCTGCTGGGGAAAAGAAGCTCTGCTGATCCATTAGATCCATTCACACATGGCACAGAAATGGCTGGAAGATGATCATGTCTGTTCCTGTACATCTGCTGCCTCACAATCCCTACAGAAGTACTGTAAGAAAAAATAGAACTGTGCATGAAATAAGCTGAAATCAAACACAGGTCTTAATGCAAATATAGAATTTTATTTTACTGCAATTTAATTATGAAAGGTGTAAAATGATGCATTACAAAACAGAAAACTAGGTTCATGAACTGCATATCTTAAATACCACTGTACATTTGAAAACAATCACAACAAAAGGTAAGTGGGGAACCGGAAATAAAAGTTGGTTGGTGAGAAAGCAAAGCAGACTTAAGAGGCTGGTACATTATTGGCAGAATAGGATGGGCAAGTGCCGCCTGCTCCTGGACTACTAGTCTGGACTACTGACTGGCCACTACCCTGCACCTCATAACCCTCACTGCTTCCAGGGTGCCACTTAAAGGCCATGGGGGCATTCATGGGAGATCCTTGTAAGGTAAAAGTAGTCATTCCCAATGAAATGCTACATATATCCAGAGAGGCCCAAAGCTAATGGCACATTAAGGCATTGGTGAGTTGATCTGAGCTGCAACATTTGCAAGAGAAATGCGCTGAGTGCTGCTGGCCATTACCAGGAGTTATGTATTTATTTCAACTGCTGTACGGTAAACATTAGGATAAGCTGAGTGTGTGTAACCCATGCATCATTGGCACTTATAGGGAGAATGCGGAGAGCGGATGGTACGACTGTGACTAAGCATAACAGCCTGCTCCAGACACTAAAGCTATGTACCATGTAAAACACCATTTATGATTTGTGTTATTTAGACAAAGCAAAGCCAAGTTCCCCTGCTAGTTACAATGACAGCATGTGAAAGATAAACAGTGGGCCTGCAGATGTTGTTGGCCAGAACTCCCAGTAGCCTTGGCTGTGGGTGGGATACTGGAAGCTGTAGTTCAATAACATCTGTAGGTCTATTGCTGAAGTAAGAGATGCTTGATATTAACCATTGCAGTTATGGAGAGAGCTATGACACATTATAAAACTATTATGTAGCTGTTATTGTGTATTTGTATTGGGTAGAGCATTGTCCTGTACATGCAATCCAGCCATTTCAGGAATGGTTACTGGCTGGCTTCTACTGCATGGGTATAGGAGAACTACAATAAAAGTGGATGCAGAATAGTTTGACCTAAAGATAACTGCATTCGGGTCTTTGGGCAGTGTCCAAAACATTCTGATTTGTTTCAGGAAGCCAAAACAACCTGGTACAGCAATCAGAAGAGAATGTCAAGGGCAGCTTGCTAGAAAAAAAGAGATATGAAAAAACCACCACACAAGGTCCCCTAAACTTTTCCTTACCAAACCCTCCAACAGCCCTTTTATACCTTGGGCACCTGCGGCCTTTGGCTTATAGCATCGACCACCAGCACCCAACTTTGTATCCTGTTGCCAGAGAACCAGATAACATAATCATTCTAGTAAATAAACGGAAATAACATAAATAACGTTTGTGTCGCTGCATTACACGATGAATAGATCAATCCATCTTTGCATTTTGGACAAATCATATATAAATGTTTCATAGAAATGTACTTCAGAGATAAATTACTACATATGATATACTAAAAGACTAATCTTCATTACAATACAAAATCTACAATAAAAACCATCTCTTATTTTTTGTAAAACACATGATAAGTGCATGTAAGTGTACAGACTGATTTCAGCACTTGAGAACCAAAACACAGAAATAGGGAGGACTATCATTATTCTGGGAAAGAAATGGAGGTTTACATGTCCCTTTTTAGCAACTCATGACCAGTAGCTTCCTCTTGTATTGTAGGAAGGGAGGGGTCCCAGTGATGTGCCCAATGTCACAGTGTTTCTGAAAGGGTGACTAGAGTTATAGGGAGAGGATGAATGGAGAGCATCCACACCTGGCTGACTGAAACTGCATTATGGGGGGGGGGGGGAGCGAATAAAAAAAAAGACTGCAGCAGGTAACAGCATAATCACAACCTTATCTATAGAATATTACAAGCCTGAGAGCACATAAATACACAGATTTTTTTTTACATTTCTCTGACAGCCATTAAAAAACCTTACATTTTGTGGAACAGTCACTCTAGTTAATTTGTTAGCCGTTTCTATGTTACATGGCAAAGGCCAGTTGTGACTGCGCATTAGCAGATATGTCCATTCATACTGACAGGCAGATAACTGCCAGTGTAGCTACCCACACTGGGAGCCACACTGATCCCTGCCAGGGGAACCATTCATCCTTTTTCACACATATTAGTCTGTTGTGGGGTACTAAGTGGTTTTCTACTGTGTGTTTTATTAAAGGGAAAAAATATATATATCACTAAATGGGACACCCTAAGGGGGAGATTTATCAACATTTGAGTTTGATTCAAGTTTTTTTTACATTACTGTAAAGATTTGCCATCTGAAAGCTTGTGAGTTTCTATAGAAGTCAATGGGAGTTGTCCCAGGCAAAGTCAAGACATATTTTCAATTCAAGATTTTTGAGGGTTTTTTTTGAGTTTGTAAACTCAAAAAGTTGAGGTAATCGATTTTTTTATCTGGACAAGTTTTCCTTATTAATCAATAAGCAAGCATTCAATATGAGAGTTTATTCAATTTAGAAAAACAAACTCAAATTCACTAACTCAAAAACTGATAAATAAGCCCATAAGTATCCTCTATGTATTATTCAGAGTACTATTTGCACTTATGGGGGCTATCCTGCTTTGTATTGGTTTAGGCATACCCACCTATTTTGTATCACTGCATGGTACTTGACTGCAATAACGATACAGGTAATTAATATGCCTAATTAATATACCACCCCCTAGCCATGAATTGATAAAAACAAACAATGAAGAATTATATAGAATGTGCACATACGGTACTATTATCTATCTGAAAGAAAAATATACCTTATTTTTAAGTATGGACAGCAATTTTTATAAATGCTCAGCAATACACAATGATGTACCAAACTGTGCCCCACCCACTGCATGATAGTTGGAAACACCAACTGCAAGAGTTTCAAAGTTTCAACCATTTCTGGTAGTGGGAGGTGAGTTGGTACTGCTCCCTCAGGCTACTAACAACTGCCATTACCACTGACTCCTTAATGCCTTTCTGTAACCATTAGGGTATGGTTGAAGTATGAGTTGAAGCTTCCATGGTAGGAGAATGTTAATAAAATAGTCCTTGTGATTTCAAGCATCTTATCTCAGCTCCATGGGGGAAAAAAGCTCTAAATTACCTCCCCGTTCATTTAGACATATGGTCAGGGCCTGCAAGTACACAGAGTTGTAAGGCAGTTGTCAAATAGAAATGCTGCAGCCATGCTCCCGGGCGTTGCCATGCAAGTGAATGAAGGGTCATTATAAGAGTTTTGCACCATTCCCATAGAGCTAATCCTCATAATATAATTGCTCAAAAACCTTGTGTGTTATTGCATTTTTTATAAATATACATTTTGGATATAGCAAATAAGGGATAAAACTTTAACTAGTCATTAAACTGGTGCTTTCCCCCTGCTTGTTTAACACAAGTTTAATGAATAGGGACAGAACATACTTTTTGCCTACCTATAAAGGCAAGACTGTAAAGGTATTGCATGGCATAATGTGTTTGTTGTAGCCTAGCTGAGGGTTTCCAGCAAGGGAAGAATCGTCATTGGCTTTAACTGCAGTGACAGGCCAGTAAATGCACATTTAAGTGTTTTGGACTAAAATCCAGCATTGACTGTCAGTTTCCATTATAGCCAATGACAGATTTGTGTGCTTTTCCACTGGCTTCAAAACAGTCAGGAAATATGCCCTATATGCCATCAGCTTGAATAAAATTGCTTAGCAGGCTGAATTATTCCTAACCACCACTCAAATCTTCTGTCAGGCCCCTCCTTGGTGCCAGGATCAGTCTGTCAATAATGAAGCAGCTGCTAAACTGTTATTTTGATTACATCCAGACTGTTCATTCAGGGTATCGTTCAGTATCTCCTGCAGCTCTGCACTGTTAGAACATTTCCTGCCAGACTGGGAACTGTACTTCATGACTACTAAAGAGGTGATTCAGTTCGACATCCCTATGTTAGATACATCTGAATTTTTAATGAGCATTTTTTTTTTTTTAACCAAACAGGGCGAAGAAAATTACACACAATTCATCATACAGGTCTGTGATCCTCAAAAGTTTCAATTAAATGACCAAGACAGAGCCAGTGCAATGTTGTATTTCTCCACTCCATGAAAGCCAAAGGGCTACTAAGAACCTGCTAATTAGTATACATGTAGGAAAATGGAAAATAATATCAGATGGACTGCCACTGGCTACACAAGCTACAAGTAAATCCCTTGCAATGGGGGAGATCACTGGGCAATTTCCAAGCAAAAACAACTGCACAGTGTGACAGTAAAAAGTTCACAGAAAGTATGTAAGTTTGTGGGATGCTGGGACAAGGCACTACTGCACACAAGGGGATTTCTCAGAAGCCGTTAGCCTTGGGCTAATGCACATTTCCTATGGCAGGTATTCTGACTAAACTGCACAGTGTGATTAAGTTATGTCAGGTTTTGGGATTAAAATATAACTGCTTTTAGAGCAAATCCAAATAATGTATTATTAAAAAAATAAACAGGCATAATAATGATAATAAGAAACTGGCTGGTGATTAATTCATAGTAATTTAGTCAAGACAGACCAACGTTTAGTATTTTAAAAGTTCTGGTAAAAAAAAACAAAAAAAAAAAAAAACCAACAACTGTGCTCTCAATGATATATTAACTGAATTTCCAGAAATGTAGCCCTTAAATATACCGCTCCTGTTACACAGCGTGTCACCAGACAAGTGAACGTAAGTAGGAAAAAAAAAAGTGCAAACCCATAAGAAGAGCTGGTTAAGAAGGCTTAGTCAGTTACGATCCCAAGGAGACAACTTGAATATCTAATAAAAAGAATGATCCTATCGGACTATGGGGATTCATTCAGATGTAAAGTGGCATGTATTAAGGCACTAACTGTTTGTATGTACACCTACCGTGTTAGGTTTTCATTTTATGTTGTTATTTTGCTATGGGTTCGTGCCACATATCAGTGTTGGCAGCAATCCATGTCAAAGTTCACACAAACCTGGTCATTAAGTTACTATTTAGCAAAGGATGAGGTCAGTGGTTTCAGTCTATGTAATATACAGAATGATCTTTTTCCAAGTCTGTATAACTAATGGTGGATGTCCTTTTTGTCTATTTATTTAGTTTAAAAGATGCAAGGTCACATATATCCGTAGGCATGAATCCTTCACTACCAGACAAGCTCCAGAGCACTGGTTCATAATCAGTTGCAGGTCTCTGAAGATAAAAAGGGTAAGGCAATGGCACATCGTAGTCTTAAAAAAATGTAAAACATGGCTTCACAGAGAAATGTAGGTGGTTCTCTACAAATACCCATTACTGGCTTTCTTTAAACAAAAAAATTGCCCCAGACCTTTGTCTAACATTTTTGGTTTTTTTCTACTTCTTGTCCAGTAAATATAAATGTAAATTCAACTGGGAAACGCCAACATTTCTGTTTTCAAAGGACCGAAAAAAGTGAAATTAGTGAAGGTATATGTTCAAGTCTTTCCGCTTCCCAGGCGGGCTCTTTTGTCTCTGTAAGCACAGACTGTGCTGTGCTTGGAGTCCGGATCACAGCTTGTCAGAACGGAAACTGTCCTCTATGGAGGGGTCAGGCAGAACCATGTCTGGGTCACTTAACATGCTGAGCCCATCAAGGCTCAGAGGTCCAAGTTTCAGCTCATCATCCAACTGAAATGTATTGTCGGCATCAAAACCCAGCTCAGAAACCCCCGCAACAGCATTGCTAATGTCCTTTGATAAACTGTTGCTTGAGTCATCTGCAGGAAAACAAAAAAACACATGAAAATTTCTACCACTGGGAACTAAAATACACCCCACTAAATTAATAAAAGAAAAAAATGCTGGTCACATAGTGGGAGCAGTAAGCAGACTGAAATGAAGCCAGCTGGTGACCCACCTGTAAGGATAATGTTCGGGACGCTCCCACCGCAGTTTGAATAAAGGTAATTGGGCCGCAGATGGAAAGAATCCTGTAGACTTCCATGGCTGCCTCCTAGACCCATTAATGATGCCTGAGAGTACTGGAGATTCATATTCGGATCAAAGAATGCATTAGTATTGGGAAGGGAGCTGCTTGGGCTTCCAAACATGTCATACTGTTCTTGCTGCAAACACATGTAAAAGTTAATAACAAATTTTAGTGACTGAAAATATATGCATGATAAACATACCCCTGGTTGCTAAATGTTGTTATCTATGATATTAAATTCAGGAATAAATACATAGCAACTCATCTTACCCCAGAATGTAAAGGACAGAAGTAAACTCTAGCACTGCATTATCTGTGTGCACAAACAATGTTAATTTTGCCTAGCTACTAAGGATCAGCAATGCAAGTATCGCTGGGGCAGATTTTTGCAATCTCATTATTTTACTTTTACCTCAGTGGCTGAATACCAGATCATAGCCAATGAGGGTTGGGAATGGCAGATGGGTAAAGGATCCTTTTTAACTACTACAGCATGCTGATGAATTTCTCTTTAATCTATCCAAAATAAAATGCTTGAAAGATCTGAAGATGGAATCAGTCACATTCTAACCTAGCACACTGTAGCCTTTGGGTGTGGTCAGCTGTATATCTTCCAGACATCTGCCAGAATAGGCCATGCTATGCCCTGAATATAGGTGGTGAACTTTACGAACATCTGAGGTTTATTACCAAAATATCCATAACCCTAAACCAAAGCATGTTGGGCACAACAAATGTTACCACAGCAAGGTCAAGTAAACACTAAACAGATATGATTTGGCTAAGTGCATTTGTGTCTGTATGATTTCAACTGTATTTTGCCATGAAACATACTGAGGTCTTATCTGCACCAGACAGTCACCCGTGGTTTGTAAAAGAATGGGAGTTTTAGACACCCAAGTAGCACTATTTTAATATTAAAAAAAGGTCAAGCTGTAGAATTGTGGAGCTGAAACCTTTTAGAAGAAATTAATTTTTTTGCTTTTAACACTATTACTGCAGATGACCAATAACAGCTAATTGCTAAATTACTTATAATGGTTGGTGGCAAATTGACCCCCCCCCCCCCCCATCACAATCTTCTTCAAACTTGTTCTTTCTTCTACTGCCCTGTGCCAGCACACAATTATACGTCACCATTTCACTCTACTGCGCATGCATACCATCCAAAAAGGAGAAAGAAGCATAGAAGATCGTAATGTGGAGCTTGAACAGAACTACACTAGGCCAGTGCAGTTTTCTGTTAACAGGAGGACTGGCCTGGGGTATCAGATAAGCAATTATAATCATTCAGTGATTTTCATTTTCCATCTCCTTTAATACAATGCTGGCATTTGCAGAACAATATTGTTACATACCTGCTGCCACAGATATTTCCCTTGTTTTGTAGGTTGCTGCTGATCAAAAAAAGAATCTCCAAAGAATCCACTCAAAGAGCTCTATAGGAAATGACAGCAATTAGCTAAAATAGTTTGCTGGGGCTTAGTTTCATGACAGACAGACTGATAGACATTGTCAATTTGCTTTTGTAAATAAGAAATTACTAAAATGTTACATGCCCTGAAATATTCACTTTTTCTATTGACCATGCAAGTCAAAAAAAGGCTTATTTTAGATTGTTTTCCAATACCATGTTCAATATACCCCTACTAAGAAGAAAAAAAAAACCAAAATAAAATCTTCCCCATATAAATGATTCCAACCTAGACATCAAACAAATATCACCATACTGAAAAAACTAGCAGCCTGCCCTTATTTGCATAACCAATTCCCAAAGAGCAAAAACTTGTGGATTACCCAAGTAAACAACATAAATTAATACAATCTCATTAATCCTGGAATATCTGGATCAATTACATAGTAGTTATGTCCCAAAAAGCCCCCAACTTACATTAGCCAGGTTCAGATCAAGGGGTGGGCAGGGTACTGGTGAAGGAGGCTGATAGTTTTGAGAGTCCAGAGATTCATGCATTTGTTGCTGTGTATGATGAAGATGAGGTTGGGGTTGATCTGAATATAAGGGATAAGGTGGTGGAGGCTCCAGGGGTGGGAGAGAAAGTGGACTTCGGTCCATAGAAACACCCTGCCAAAAGAATGAAGTACACTGCATTTTACCATTTTAATAAGATACTTCACCACTTAGCTGTCTATTTCTGCCTGAACTGCAATACAGAAATGGTAAAGAGTTCAGCTCCCATGCAGTGTTAGAACATGCCAAATTCAAAGATGAACTACACATATATATGTACAAAAATAATGTACAACTCCTATTAAGAAAACTTGTATTCACACAATACAATGTTATCCTTTTCGTTGCAGGTCCTATGTAATACTGCACACTTTGGAGTGTATTAACACTGGAGACAAATATCACTGGTGATGTTTCCCATAGCAACCAATCAGATCTTTGCTTTTGTTTTTTTAACTTGTAGATGACTGTTTAAATCTAAATGCTGATTGGTTGTTATGGGCAACATCACCAGTGATGTCTCCAATGTTAATAAAAAACGCCCCTTAATGTCTCTGCTATTAAAATGCACCACACTCTACTGGGTATAGTTAGTGTTTATTATTTACTATTGGGTATAGTATTACTACTGGGTATATTAGTGTTTATTATTTGCTATGGGTTAAAAAAATATTTAATAGCACACAAGCCCTATTCATTGAAATCATGTTGAACAAGGGGGTATACTGCCCCTTTAACTGAAACACATCCAAGTGATAAATGTGACAAAAACGACTAGCAGCTTTGGGCAGTGCTGTGTGTTGGTACGCTGCCAACTGCCTCTTTAGTATTTCCTCTAAGCATTCAGCCTGTAGGCATTAACTGTGTCCAGACTGTGAGTCCATGTAGAGGAGGGATGTTTGCTTGCAGGCAGTGCATGGAAGACTTACAGGAAATACCGCAGTCTTCAGGACTGAACAGAACTGGAGAAGGGAAGTGGGCCTTTTTGACCTCCAATTCGCTTTAAAAGCTGCATTAAGTTGTTTCGTGATAAATAAGACCTATGTAAGCATTTACCCCTAAGACATATAAATATATGCATGTTGTTTCTTACCTGTGAATTTGGTGGCATGTTCATAGGACTAGTCGGTGAGAACTGGTTGCTGATGCTGCGGTTAGACTCACTACCTGGAGTTAAAGTCAGAGGGCTTACAGGAGTGTGCCTGCGTCTCGGGGAAGTTCCAAGAGCAGAGGTAGGAAGAGAAGGGTTGCTGAGAGAGGAGAGACGCAGAGACGGATGAAGTGCTGGGTTGTTGCGGCCTGGGGGCGTATGGCTGTTTACATTAGAAGCAAGAGAGTTATTGTTCATCGTTGCCTGGATGGAAGGGTTACTTCGAGTGTTCTGCATACCTGCATAGAAAAACAAAAGTGGACATGCTTGGGTTCTTCAGCTGAAGTAATACTACCAGAAGAACATACATGGATTAAGGGGTAATGCTAAGTTAGTGGGTAGGAAAACTGTCCATCCCACAACAGATGAATATTTATTCCAGAAATTAATCCTTCAACAGAATATTGCACAATACCAATGCTAAAAGGTGGGGACCCCTCCCACCGCCACCACTTTCTATAGAAAGGGGCAATTAAAATTATACAAAATTTATTTAGTATTGATATACCATAGCATAAAAATTAATTTAAAAATTGGCTGGCCAGCCTATCATCATTCACAACCACATATAATCACATTAATACCATAAGTGTACTGTATAGCAGGAGGTAAAAAATTAAAAATCAAGAAAAGTCCAAACAAATTATAAAAATAAAATGAAATTAAAGAGTCACTTTTCAATTCAAAAACAACAACCAAAAAATCACTTGTATTGATTGTTGCTCCTGAAGGAGAGAGGTGTTATATGATTTATGCAGGTTTCCGTGGTATTCAACTTGGTGGGGTTAATCCCAGCGTTCTTAACTTGCAGAGTTAACTTCTTTTATAATTCAGGTGAGGTTTGTGCATAATGATGTCACTAATAAAAGTTCAATTTTACTTATTCGTGCTGCTGCTGTACAATGCGCAAAATTACCACAGTCTCTAGCGGTCAGTATATTTGCACAGATAATAGATGTTATTTAGGTGATTATTTTCGATTTTAATGTGATAGTATATCAATACTAAATAAATTTTGTATAAGATGAATATTTATGTTTTGAACAAAAAGAACTTAGGTTGATGGCAAGCAGAAGACAGAGCATGCAATACCAGACTCAAACCATGATCAGAACTATCTGTTGCAGTGGCTGCTTCAAACATATGAGACCTAGATGCACCTGCTATAATCAAGTAATCACAAATCTCCTTATTATATTTCACTGCTGGTTTGTGTCTCAAAAAATGTTCCTGCTAGAAGTCATTTATCCTGGCCTTTTTTTGATGACATGAATTAGAAAGCGCTCTCTCCTGCAGACAAATCACTATTCACAGCTATATAATGGCTGCATTATCAAGGACTGCTTGTGGAACTCGAATGCTGGTGTTCTGATGTCAGGGAGTGGGCTGCCTGGCACAATGATCCTACTGAAAGAGGGAAACTTTCCATGAGCTTTTTTTTATTATCATTATTATTTCTGGCTCACCCCTTATCCTGCTCTAGTCCAGCCTTATACCATTTAGTTGCCAATCAGCAGCAATGTGTCCTCAATTTTACATTTAAGGATTGTGTCGCTTATTACTCCCCAGAGTGGAGTTTATATTTATATTATATTTTTAACTTTGCAGGCTGCTATGTCAACACCGGAAGCTTTAAAGAAGGCTCTCCATTTCCTTACCTACATGTGGAAGCTGAAGCAATGCAAATGAGCAGAAAGACTGCCACTAGGAATATTCTCCCATTCCATGCAAGCACACTGACCTAAGATGCTACAAGGGCTATTCATCCATATAAATCCTCCCTATCATTTCTATGCATACACTGTAATGTAACTCATTAAATCAACGTATAAGATTAGGGCCCTCAATGTCTAAGAAAACAGGAAAAAACAGATAGAAAATGAGAAGCGGATTGAGGCTAAAGAAGATTAAACCCAAAAAGTTTCCAGATGGAAAACACCCTCAGGTAATGAGACCGCTTAGTTCAGTTTTAGTCAAGTTGCTTTTCTCAGACTCGCTTTCATCTGGTAAGGTTCCTATGGATTGGAGGAAACCCAGTATTTAAAAAGGGATTATTATCTCAACCTGGCAGTTATATGCCAGTAAGTTTGACATATGTGGTGGGCAAATTATTTGAAAGCTTGTCAAGGGATCACATTCAACATTATGTTCTGGAGAATGGCATTATGAGCGGTAATCAGCATGGCTTTATGAAGTATAGGTCATGTCAGACAAATTTGATTGCTTTTTATGATGTGGTTAGTAAGAAGGTAGACAATGAGGGTGCAGTAGGTGTGATCTATTTGGATTTTTGCCAAAGTGTTTGATACCATTCCCCACAAACGACTGCTTTCTAAACTAAGGTCTGTTTGTACATGGATAGGAAACTGGCTACAGGATTGTGTATAGAAGGTGGTTATCAATGCTACATTCTCTACCTGGAGTAAGGTTCTTAGCGGGGTCCTGCAGGAGTCTGTACTGGGTCCACTTTTATTGAACTTATTCATTAATGACTTAGGGAAGGGTATTATAAGTAATGTTTCAGTGTTTGCTGATGACACAAAACTATAAGCCACTTACACCCTTTATGGAACTGCGTTAGGCAAATCCATAGTGGAGAAGGACCTTGGAGTCCTTGTAGATAAACTTAGCTGTAGCTAAGGGCAAACAAGGGCAAACAAGGTTTGAGTGTTATTAAAAGAGGTGGAAAGAGGGGTTCATTTTTCCACTTTATAGAGCACTGGTAAGACCCTACCTAGAATTTGACAAGTAGTTTTGGTCTCTAGTGCTGAAGCTGGATATCATAGAATTAGAGAGAGTCCAAAGAAGGGCATCTAGGCTGGTAAAGTGTATGGAAAGACTGAGCAAGTTAGTGTTGTTTACACTGGAGGCACTTAAAGGACATGTAAAAAGCCTACATTTACCTACAATGTATATCAGTTGGGCTGTCTCCCCCACCCAAATGGCATTGTGTGTACTACATATATCCCCTCCGTTTGCCAGCACCATCACATTTTCCTAAACCAAATAGCAGCTTTTACCCGGCAGCCATTTTTCACTGATTACATTTTTGTGTGTGGGGTTTACATGTCCTTTAAAGAGATACTGACACCAAAAATCGAACTTTTTTACATCTATCATAACAATGTCTTTGCATGCTATAGCAATGCAACACACCTCCGTAATAACAAACACCTGTAAACCAATTGTCCCAAAAAGTGCCAAAAATTATGGTGCTCTCAAAGGGGGATTATGTATAAAAAGTGCTGTAATTTCTACATGTTGAAACTGAAATGCATGCAAATAACTAAATAAATAGTCAAGTCTACAATGTGCTTTTTAATCACACCTGAATTGTTTGATTTAAAATTTGATATTGAGGAGCAGAGGGGTAAATCAAAGAAAACACGTGTCTTTGACCCAAACATTATGGAGGGCACTGTATATATAACTGAGATAATTGAGGACAATGGGGTGGGGCATGTAGTAGGGATTAATGATGCTTTGTGTGAGGACAAGGGTCGCTAACAGTGTCATAATTGACCCCAAAAATCTTGGACCACATTTAATAAAATAATTACTTTCCCCTAGTCCTTTCTATGCCATTAGCTATTCCTACAAATATGTGCTAACTATAGAGAACATACACAGGTGTATTTTATCTCTTTGTACTGGCTATGAGAAAACCTAGGGAGTTGCCCGTATACTGAGAGTGCCATTTTACTGCATTCCAAGACTGTTAAGCCAAGCCCCACCTGGCTTCTTGGAAACTTATGAAAATAAAGCAAAAGAAGAACTGTATTCCTGTTTAGGTGTTTCCATTAGACAATTATTTAGCAAAAATAAAAAAATGAAGGTACAGATGGTTATGTGTAATTTGTTTTAGGGCACCACTGTTACACATCTTAATAACAATGACCTGAAGGTGACCATTGCTTTACATACAGTGTTAAGCAGTGAAAGTGTTACATGAAAGCTATTTTATTTGGTATAGGAGGGTAACCACAAATCAGTTACCGAAGTTCCACAATGATATAGACACAACAAAGTACAGTGGGAGGGAAGATTTTTTTTTTTTTTTTACAAAAGAATGAACACAATAAGAGAACCTGCTGTAAGGCAAAATAAAGCAGGAAATAATATTTACCCCCCCACACACACACAAGCATGAGTCAGTGTGAGAGGACACTGTGTACATCCTCTAGGACTGATAGAAGCATGTTAGCATTACTTCAAAATATTCATTAGGTAAGTTTTTGGGAGAAAATATCCATTAATACATTTTTTTACATCTGCTATTAACACATAATTAGATTATTTCAAAAGGATGCTCACACCATACCACTACATTGCTGCTCTTAATTCCAGTGTTCTCAACTGGACTGATTAGAGCAGCATTGAAACGCATGAAAAATAACACAAACCTGGCGAGCCGCTGATGCCAAGATGAGTCATGGCAGCAGGGAGGCCTGAGCTGTTCTCAGCGCTAATGTTGGCATAGGCTGTATCGTCTGGATCCAAAGGGGTTGGCAGAGGGGATGGGAAATGCAAGTTTGTGAGATCTGGCAGTGACCCTCCTGTATTAAGGCTCCCCTGAAAATGTGACAGGCTTGCATTTGAATCAGAGGAAGGAAAAACTCTAGAGAAACGAAAAGTTCCGAATTACTGTATAGTCCATTTGAAAAAAATAAAGAAATAAAACAAAGCAAAACAAATTTCTCCCTCTTCTCAACCATATATACTGGAAATCTCTATTATTATGACATTTCTGGGTCAAGTTTGTCTTCTATGAATCATTCACAGCAGGTGACTAATTTCTAGTTGTATTGGACTCCATAATGGGTGGGGAGG
Source organism: Xenopus tropicalis (assembly GCF_000004195.4). Lineage (NCBI taxonomy): Eukaryota > Metazoa > Chordata > Amphibia > Anura > Pipidae > Xenopus > Xenopus tropicalis. The sequence continues at coordinate 106,790,148 of NC_030679.2, forward strand.
TTGCATAATGTTTTCTGGTCAAGAACAAAATAAAATTTCGAATAAAAAAAAAAAAAAAACAAATAAAAAAGGTAATACTGCCTAAAACATTGTCACACCTAAGGGCTCATTAACATGGACATATCTTCCTCCAAACGAGATATATTTTTCTCTTCATTAAATCTGGATGAAAAACAGTGCCAGTCTGATCCTATGGAGTCCCTATGTAAATCTGTTCCCAGGGACTGTTTCTCTTTTGGACTGGCTATAGGCTGCATTGATATATTTAGGGGGAGGAAATCTATACAACCATAATAAAAATGGAGCGTGGTTCTTCATTCAGTTTAGGATGTTTTTATTTCAATAATAGAACAAATAATGTCACCAAGCCCTAATGACATGGCAAGCACTGAACAGTGACAAGCATGGCACTTACTTGATGTTAGGCACCTCACAGGACCTTGGTCGGGACGTAATGCACTGGACCTATGAACAAAAGCAACAGTAACAGGTCAAAAGAAATGCCATTGCAGAGTCCTTCGCAGCTATTACAACTTGAGGGGATATTGTACCTCCCAACATTCCTGATTGGAAAATTGGGACAATTTAAGTCACTATTAGTAATGAGCAAACTTTTTCACTGGGTTTGGCATGAAAAAACTCCCATATACTCCAATGGGTGAAAAAAAAAATTTGGGTGGTAAAAAAACAGTCCTGCAGTATGGAAAAAGTCAGCGCAAAAAAACGCACATTGCCTTTAATGTGTTTCACAATTTTTTTGCCAAAGCGAAATAGGACAGATCCACTCATCACTAGTTACGATGAAATATAGTCATGTGGATAAACTCCCTGGAAACCATATGCTCTTTTGCAAGCCCAGTACATTTCCTGTTCCCAAATCAGGGCGATCTTGGCAAAACAATAACAACTGGGAGGTATATTAGGGAAACAAACATGTACACACAGGGGGTGCAGATATATTATTATTATTATATAAATGTTCATGTGGACCAGCACTCCATTTCTTGTGATAATCACAAGAAATGGAGATCTGGTGCTCATGAACATTTTTATAATATAATTTGACCTAGTGACTGCATGAGGCCAGACTGAGTGTGGACACTTTCCAAAGTTATTTATCTTAGCACAGAGAAACACATAAAAATACTCCACCTTTTGAGCTTCCCATATCTGCTTGGGCAGTGGCTTTGTGACATTCAGCATGTTCTCCTCCGTCATAGCATTAGGGAAAGAGAAAACTGAAAGAGATAAGAAAGCAGATAAAGAGTATGCACACTTGTCCAAAGTTATGCTGTTTTCTTCTGGCTTTAATTTACTTGAACAAAGATACAGAAGAGGGGCAGGCAATATATGATTGACAGCTGGGATTTTTAAATGCCTTTATAATGGGTATGGATGTGTCAGTGAAAAAAGGAATTTGAGGTTCATGTTTAATTTGAAAAGGACTTTAATTATACAGCTTTTTATGTCTGGGTGACAGGTCCCCTTAAATAGTTATATTAGTTTGACTCAACAATTGCTGCTTTATATTCTAATTTTGGTAAAAGTAGTACCGGCTTTGATATGTGAATATGATATTCCCCGGTGTAACAGATTGGCCTTGTTTGAGCATGCAGGGCACTGTAAGATGATAAGGTCACCTAACAAAGAACTTATGTGCAAACTGTACCTTCTCCAAAGTTGTCAATTTCACCATCTTGTAAACTTGCTGCAAAGAGAAGCAAAATTGAAATTAAGGTTGGGACGTCCCTTCCACTAAGAACATTTTACTTAGCAGCAGGCTGTGGGGACATTTTTAATGGCGTCACATTCTCCTCTGTGAGGGATATAACCCCACATCAAACACAGAACTCTCATAACTAACAAACACACCATGGTACGGAGTTTGTATTCTGTTTAACCACATGTTTAGCACAGAAATCCCTGGCTATGCATGTTGCATGGTTGAACAATATGGTGGTTTGGCAAGAGAAGTGGCTGATGATGCTCAGTGTGAGTACATGTAAAACCAGCTAAAGTGCAAATACAAACAAGCCCATTATAAGTTAGAGACTACTGTTTAGAGCAGGGGTGGGCAAACTTTGAGGCTCAGGGGCCACATTGACTTTTAAAATTTGACAGACGGGCCAGGCCTGCGCTTACAGGCAGTCTTGATGCCAAGTCTCATGTGAGGAGACTTGCGGAGTCGGACAAAGCGAGATGCACCCATCCTTGGCGGGCCGGATTAAAAAGACCAACGAGCCGTAGTTTGCCCACCCCTAGTTTAGAGAAATTATAGGGATGCGCTGAATCCAGGATTTGGGCAAGATTCAGCCTTTTTGAGCAGGATTCGGATTCAGCTGAATCAACGCTCCTGGACGAACAGAATCCAAATCTTTAAAATTACGAGACTTTTTGTCACATAAACATGGAAGTTAAAAATTTTCACTCCGTGCGTATCCTAATTTACAAATGCAAATTAGGGTTTGGTTCAGTATTTGGCCAAACCCCGAATCCTTCAAACAAGTCTCGGCCAAATACCGAACCAAATCCTAAATTGCATATGTAAATTAGGATATGGAAGGGTTAAAGTTAAAAAAAAAATGTCAGCCTCTGTGTTTAAGTACTCATGCAAATAAGGATTTGGTTTGGTATTCGGCCGAAGCTTGGATGAAGAATTTGAGATTCGTATGCATCGGTGCATCCCTAGAAATTAGGAATGTAAAGGTCTGACTGATAAGTGTCAGCAAACATCCTTTTTCCACACTTTGGATTGCCTGGTTTTCCAGTTTTATTTTATAAAATTCAAGGTATCCAAGTTTTTTTTAATTGCATTCGTTTACCATATTAAAAAATAAGTGAGCATTCGACATGCAAGTTTATTCGATTTAGAAAACTGATAAAAAAAAATAAAATTGTTGATTAGCTGTGATGGGTTGCAGGAAAGGGGTAAATATTTTTCTGTTAATATATTTCCAGAGATGTATTAAACTGGTAGGATGTCCTTTTCTGACTAACTTTTAATTTTTTTATTTTGTATAATTTTTTACATGGGAGGGTCACTGTCCCAGTCAGTTAACTGTTGAACTTGATCGACTTTTTTTTTCAACCCTATGTAACTATGTGATTGTTACTCAATATTTTTTATGTTTTTATTCAGCACTTCTTCTATTCATCTTCAAGTCATTCACACCACTGCCTGGTTGCTAGGGTGAGTTGGACCCCAGAAACCAGATAGCCGCTAAAATTCCAAACTGGAGACCTTCTAAACAAAAAAAACTAAATCTTTTTTAAAAACACACAACAAAATAAACAAATAAATAAATGACCACAATTGCAAATTGTGCAAATCCCTGCCAATATCATACTAAAAGTTAGTTGAAAGGTGAAATTTCCCTTTAATAACCAAATGAATACACTGTAGCAGAGATGTCAAAGATGTGGCATTGTGATTCATGGCTCCAAACATTTTCAGCCAGCAAATGTCTGGAGTTGAGGTTATATTATGAATGGAGCTAACATCCCTGTACCAAAGCTAATAAATTAATAAATACAGGGCCAGCTATAAGTCAGGAGCATTCCCTGCTAGTGAAGGAGCAGCTGAGGGTATCTACTAAGCATTTGGCACAACAGAGGATACCCGCTAAATTCCCTTTGAATAATTACTTTATAATACAAGGCAATAACAAACTATAAAACTATAACACTGTCTTCCTTAATAATTTCAGTAGCTGCACGCAAGACCATTTTTCAACTGGTATCTCTCTGCTTGCCACACAGCTCAAAAGTTTAAAGGAAAACTATACCCCAAGAATAAATATTTAACCAACAGATAGTTTATATTATGTTAAGGAGGTGGCCCTTAATTCTTAAAATGGCAATTTTCTATTTAGAGTACCCAATAGCACATACTACTAAAAAGCATATTTTTATGAAAATGGTTTATTTAGATAAAGCAGGGTTTAACATATGAGCTTGTTTATATATATATATATATATATATATATATATATATATATATATATATATATATTTTATTTTATTTTTTTTTATAGAGGCCTACATCGGTTGGAGGTGTAGTTTTCCTTTAATGCAAAGATGCAAAGATTTTTCAGCTTTCCACCCATTATGGCTGCAGGATTTGAGTTTAAAACAGCCCATAAAAGCAAGAATGAAAATATTTACTTTGCCTTGACATAGTATTTATTTTTATCCTGTACATGGAAAAGAATGTATTACTACTTAAACTATATGTCTCATCAGGGGTAACCTTACCTTCAGAAAGCAATGTAAATGGAAAAACATGGAAACATGTCCCTGTTCTTTTTAAGGGAGAATACTAAAAAGTGCCTAGATTGTTGCCAGTAGTATGCCTGTGCATTTCTGAAGCAATGACTTCACAAAAGGTTAGATAAAAATAACAATATCTGTAAAAATTGCAAATGAAGCCAGAGATGAATGAAAACATGGTTCACACACAGGTTTACTAGACTGTACAGCTAATGCAGAATTCATAGTCAACACTAGAGGGAGCAAGTGCTAAGAATTTTCCATATGAAATATAATCTGGCTTGGCTCAAGCAACAGGACAGGAACCCCAGAGTAAACGTCATTACTAGTACATGTATGTATAGTGCATGCATATATATGTCACGCTGTTGGTTTCTTTTTTGGGAAACTGACAACAACTCCAGAAATGCAACCTACAGGGCCAAGAAAAATAAGGAAGTATCTACTGCGACAGCTGCTACTTAGCCTGTGTAGCCTTATTGCTCCTTATGTGGAATTAGGTTTACCTTCCTTGCAGTACAACATTCTACCTCAGCAGGCAATCTTACATAACAGTCCCTGTCTTGTGAAATACAAAATATACCTATTAGTAGCCACCATAGAGGTCATTGGCCTGAATAAGAACATTTAGACTTGTGCCTTTATGTGATTTTAGGACACCCAGGCAATGTATTATATACCTATATAGTGCAATAGCAGTAAATTATTCTTGGTTGCTTACACTGCCAGATTACCAAGAGACCAGGCAAACTGCTGAAACTATAGGCAGAGCTACACACCCTCGGATTTCTTAGTTTTCTTATTAGTGTGCTTTACTGAAAAAGTGAAGGATAGCAAGTGTGTTTAATACTTAGCAAAATTACATATTATGTTATTACTCCAATGAGCGTCCGGCTCATCAGTGCCTAGCACTGACATCTACCCCACCCCGTCCCCCCCAACCAAGCTTTAACTTGCCAAAGTTACCTGTAACATTTATAATTGGCTGTACATGGGCCAACAACATCTGCCCACTTGACCTATTCAAACCAGGCTGACAGCTAATTGACCACATTCATGAGACCAAAGCAGTGATTTCCTAATCTGATATCTGGTAAGGTTTTGGCCTTTAAATCCCATTGAGTGATTACCACATCATCCACCACCTGAGTGGCCAAATCACACATATATCTCAGCAAAGAAGCAGATTTTGAGTGTATGGCTACCATATTAATAGTGTGTAGTCAGGCGGGTTTTCTAGAAGTTTGAGACATCAGCAATCTAGAAAACCAAACAATACTGCACCCCAATAACCCAGCTGGAAAACTAAATACATGCCTCACTAGTAAACCATGTACTAAAGTCATTTACCAGGATTTCTGTACAGCACATACAAAATCTGCTAAAAAAAATAAGATCAAGCTTACTGTTTCTTTGCGGGGGTTTGGGGGCCCGCAGCATAGCTTGGGCACCTCCCATAAAAGGATCCTGTGATTTGGTACTTGAGGCGCTGGTGTGAAGGGCTGAATCAGAATTTGTTCTGAGAAGGAAAGAAAGAGGTTATTGAGTTAAAGAATGAAATCTGTTTGAGAATAAAGAACCCAATGAAAAAACATTCTCTATATAGAACTGGCTTCTACTACACAGCAGCTTATAACCAAAAACATTTCCGCCTAGGGATTTTTAAACTGTTATTATAATTGTCTCATGATCATCATTTCCTTTGCATTTCTATTCACAACACACATAGACACACTGAATAACTATTGTTTTGGTGGCCATATTCCATCCCTTCTCACCAAGAGAATAAAAAAACATTATAAAAGAAAATAATAACCACACACAAAAACAAACTGGTTAATGCCTTAGTGCTAAATGAAATCTATAGAACAACAAAAGCCTGGCTAATGCCTGAAACTGAGGGAGCTGCTGCCATCAGGAAGTTTCTTCAGTGATGTATCTGGTGGAGAGCACATATGCTGTTAGCTGGAAAATACTCCACTTTTATTGCTTTATATCTAGCCAATCGCTGAGAAAAACAGATGCAACAAACCTCTAACTGGTTACAGGACCAAGAAAGCCAAACAGTGAGAACAATTTCATTTGTATTGGCATGAGATATTACTATCCAGTACTTGTCCAAAATATTTTCTTTGGAGCCCAAATACTAAATTTACTACAGAGCCTGTGTTTTTATTGCAAGTGAAATATTTGACAGAAAATACATAAACATTACAAGAAAATAACATTGTGAAGTCTTTGTTATAAATGAGAATTGTTGAAGCTTTATCCTCTTCATAACTGAAGGGGCAGGTATTCAGCATCATTCTTCCGGTGTTAATAAGCAAACAGAATGCTCTCTGTAGCGATCATTATAAATGGCAGTCCCCACTATTTACTAGCACACAAGGATAGCTAGCAGGATATGGTATGACAAGCAATACAAATATGCCCTAAAGGAACTGAAATTCTTGGAGTTTTATCAATTTTAAGATTAATGTGCCAAAACTTTACATCAAAAATTGAACTAGATGGAACAGAACACACCAAATAATACATACCAAAGGGAATTTGAGCCTGCATGTTGTTAAGGTGAGGTGGCTGGATGGTAAATCAAGTTTTATATAGATAACATAAGGATAATTTGTTTTTATATATCAAAAGAATCTTCGGTTCTTGCACAGTAAACACTATCTCGGCTAGAAAACAAATATTCTACTCTGAGCATTAGACAGAAATAATTCACCTGTTGAGAGCAGATAAAAGTCTAAATCCTGGCCGTTTCTCTTCGTTCCAGGGAGCCTGCTGCCTTCAGAGACAGAAGTAAGAGGGGAAAAAGGGAAGAAGGGACATGTTTGACATTAGTTGTAATCCCATTCAAAAGAATGAACATCTGTACATGGTGTTGGTCTCAGGTAGCTAAGAGTTCTGGCAAGAAAAAGCACCAGAAAGAAGAGTTAATAAAGAAGGTGAAATGGGAATCATTTGAAGATTGTGGCACATAGGACCAATGAAGAAAATATGTGCTTGATTTTAAGGTGAATGGTTTTAAGAAGAAGTCAGGGTAGAAAATGTTATTGGAGGGTCTTCCAATGCAATAAACCGCATTGCAAGCTTATGCACTGAGAGTGTTAGGAAAGTCTGACATTCATATTAGTAGTAGTAAAGGCCAGTGATTAAAGAAAAGCATGTGTAGTCAACTTTTTTTTTTCTGGTCCAATTTGCCTCTTCGGAAGCCAGCCACTGCACGGCCATCAGACTGAGGCCAAGTTGTTGTACAGCCATCATACTGAGGCCAGAACCCGTACAGCCACCATACTGAGGCCAGCCATTGCACAGCCATCATACTGAGGCCAGCCGTTGTACAACCATCATACTGAGGCCAGCCGTTGCACAGCCATCATACTGAGGTCAGCCGTTGTACAACCATCATACTAAGGCCAGCCGTTGCACAGCCATCACACTAAGGCCAGCCGTTGCACAGCCATCATACTGAGGCCAGCCGTTGCACAGCCATCACACTGAGGCCAGCCATTGCACAGCCATCATACTGAGGCCAGCCATTGCACAGCCATCATACTGAGGCCAGCCATTGCACAGCCATCATACTGAGGCCAGCCATTGCACAGCCATCATACTGAGGCCAGCCATTGCACAGCCATCATACTGAGGCCAGCCATTGCACAATCTTCATACTGAGGCCAGCCATTGCACAGCCTTCATACTGAGGCCAGCCATTGCACAGCCTTCATACTGAGGCCAGCCATTGCACAGCCTTCATACTGAGGCCAGCCATTGCACAGCCATTGCACAGCCTTCATACTGAGGCCAGCCATTGCACAGCCTACATACTGAGGCCAGCCATTGCACAGCCTACATACTGAGGCCAGCCATGGCACAGCCATCATACTGAGGCCAGCCATGGCACAGCCATCATACTGAGGCCAGCCATTTTACAACCACTATTCAAGGCCAACTCTTGTACAACCACATCTAATGACAAAGGACACATTCTCCTTCTGAGCTGCATTACAACCTCAAAAGAAAAACAGGCAAGAAGAGCTTCCAGTGGCCCAAAACCTCTGTAACAAAACATATGCTTCAGGAGCAACTTCAAAAGATGTACTACAGAAGGTTCCAACACCATTTGTACATTCTTTTTATTATTTCTGAATGATTCCAAAAGAACACAGTGGCTCCTTAAACTGTGTACCACAGAAGAAAAGGCTACCAAATTACTGCAAACAAAACCAATCATTTGCTTACAAGCAGATTTTGCCAGTGTAGAAAGAGAGATACTATTTTAAGAACCATTAACTTAATTAAAGTGATAGATTTAGAGTTATCTGTATACCATGCAGGCAGAATTTTTACATTTTCTTCTTAAAGAAATTCAACAGCCTATTTGTGTACAAAAAAAAAAAAAAGATTTTAATGCACAGCTGATTTTAAAAAGCTGCTTTTGTAGCATGGCAATACTATTAGATCTGGGGACCGTACAGAAGCACTTTTCTCTGCTGTTGATTTATTTTCTCTGTAAGTTCTTTGGCAAAGACACAGTTGCCAGTGGGAACAAGTGACACTAGGCATCCAGAGCGTGGGACACAGAGCCACTTGTCCAGACCAGTTGCACTACTGACCTCTCTCACTGGAAATTATTTTATTGCAATGGTTCACTGACCAGGGATACTGACTTTTACCATCCTAAGCCTGGTCAGAGCCTGGTTTTACTCATATTTTAACTCTATGTGGGACCTATTTCCATCAAACAGTGTGCAAATCAGGTAATGTCCCTAAAAGGATAGTAAAAGTAATAAGCAAAGGGAAGCCAGTGCTTTGCATAATGTGTAGAAAGGAGAGGGCTTATTGTAAAACAACATTTTATTGCTGCCAGATTACCCAGTATGAATTGTAAGGCTTATGGCACATATACCCCCAAAAGCAAATCAGGGTTAAGTAGCCAGACAGACACTCAACATTCAGAAAAGTTTTCTTCATTAATAGAATTCATATATATTATATTAGTATATATACTTATATACAGACACACAACTTGTTTATGTTTTAAAAGAATTGGAAAGCAAATTAGCAACTGGCCTTTAATCAGGCCAATGACAGTACCAGGCAGTAGTGGACATTGGTACAAGTGGAACAAAAAAATGGATATCAAATAAGAGGTGACAATGGATCAGGAATGTGACGTGAGGAAATGGCAACTAGACACAAAAAAAAAAACCAAAAGGGTTGAAGTGTTGTGCAGAACTTGTTCTTGTGAATTGGCAAATAACCACCCTAGCCACCTTTTGAACTGGCAAATAGCTGGCCCTGGCTTTCAGAAGTAATTAAAGTGTGTGAGGTGGATGGAAAGAAACTGGTTAAGATTATGAATGCAATGGTTATAAGAACTGGAATATGGTGCAAACATGAGCAAAACTGTATGAGTAGAAGGACTGAAGAACAAATAGAAGCTGCTGAAAAATCTGAATGCAAATGAGTAACGGGTAGGAAAAAACAACAGATGACGGGAAAATAGAAAAGGTGGAAGGATGGAGAGATATATTATGTAGGAAATCTAACAGAAAGAATGAGAGTGGGGATTCTAGTTTTGGCTGTGATAATTAAACAGAATCTCCTAAAACAGTATTCTAGCATTGGGCACAGTCACATAGGAACCCTGGAGCTACCTCCGGACCAGACAGTAGCTCCAGGGTTCCCTGAAACCCCTCCAGGAATAGGGAGAACACATCACTCGCATGGCAAACACTAGAAATACATCAACCAGACCCCTGCACAATTGGTGTTACAAACAATGCTGGAATTCTGGGGGAAAATGCTACATTACGGGGAAAAAAACATGCCTATTGTGTTTGAGATTGAATTTGCTTACTGCACTTCAAGTCTTAAATGACCTCTATTGTCTTTTAAAGCATTTATTTCTCAAGTACAGGTTTAGATCAGCATATTACAGAGCACAAAAGCTCTTATTATACAACAAGCCCCTCTCTCTATATTGAGTTTTCTCTGCATCTCAACATTTATCCATTGCTCCCTTTCTGAGTTATGTAGAAATCAAAGTTGTAATGTAGCATATTAAGATCTGATAGGGTACAATAAATCAATAAATACTATTTCAAAGGGAAATAGCTATAATTGGCCAACTGAAGGCCTGAAATAACAGCCATGACATCATGGTCTGGGGCCCCCCTATAGAGATCAGATAAACTGTAGATATTGCAAATATACCCATGATCTTTGTACTGCACTCCCCAACTTGATGTGGACATATTGGAGGGCTAGAGCAAGAAAATCTAAGAATGAGTTCAATCTATAACATGAAAGGTAATGTTATTTTTGTTTATTCTTAATTTCAAACTGTGGGAGCATTTCAGTAATTTCATATATTCTGTATGACTTCCCTCTAGTTTTAAAGGATAAAGAAAGCTCTTCCGACTTCTTGCATTAGAACATTCCAGGCAGTGTGCAAGGCTACAGATTAGCCCCTGCTGACCCTATTTTTCCCTCAAGTCAACATCAAGCTGCCAGAGGGAAGCCGCAGCCACCTCTGCACTATACATCATTGCACACACAAACACTTTCCAGGTGTACTGACAGGCTTTGATTCACTAGGAATAAAACTAGAATTCTGGCCAAAGTCAATGAAATTTGGACTTGATGTCTACACAGATGTCTAAATCGGCAAAGCTACATGTTCAACACCTGGAAACAAAGAACAATAGGCGCTCTGAGTTCGCAGCAGGCTACACTGAATATGCCTTTGGTTTTTTTAATACTATTCCCTCAGAGGCAAAAGAAAAATCATGCTAGGCATTAGGAATGATTAAATCTAGAGATGGAAAGAACAGCTGTTAGTAAGAGAAATGATAATCACAGCGATTCTGATTCATATAAATATATACACGTGTGCTATTCTGGCACTGCATGTGTGCAAACCCAATTATATAAACATGTATAAACATGGCAATATGTACTTACGTGCATATCACTTACAATTTAAACATTTGCAATTGCATCTAGGCAGTGTTTATATAGGTGTTAAAACCTAAACATTTGCATTCACATACATGCAGATTATATATACCCTCACTTCTATAAACATGAACATTTGTACGAATATGCAAGTTTCCCTAAATGTGTTTAGTTACAAATACTAGTAATCACATGTATGAAAATAATAAATAAATGAGTGCAAAACAATTGTAATCTTGTAAAAGCATTAGAATAATTTTTATGGAAAAGAAAGCTTCTAGCTCATTTACCATTTGCACTTTAGCAGTAAATCCACAGCAACCAATCAGTAATTAGCTATTGCAGGAAGAACGATGAAAGTAAAAATGTGACTGGGTAAATCTGCACTGGGGCAGAAGCCCATGCCAACCAAAAAGAACCCCACATCTAGGGGCACATTTACTAATCCACGAATGTCCGAAAAGCGTCCGAATGCATTTTTTTCGCAATGATCGGTATTTTGCGACTTTTTCGAGCGCTCAATACGAAAAAGTTGCGACAATTCGCGAAAGTCATAATGGCTATGAAAAAGTCGCGTCAATTCACGAAATTTGTAATGGCTATGAAAAGGTCGCGACAATTCGCGCAAGTCATAACGGCTACGAAAAAGTCGCAAAAAATACAAAAAAGTTGCAAAATGTTCATTTTCCAATCCGAATTTTTCCCATTCGGATTCATGGATTAGTAAATCAGCCCCCTAGTGTTCACACTTGAAGCCAAATAAATGCATAACATAGGTAATATAGACTACAACCCCCTTTATCCCTCCTCTTCCAAAAATGCATATGAATATTCTAAGCTAGAAACAACAGTGACTATTATTACTGAAGATAAATGAAAGGTCGGTGCACTTACCTTCTCCAGTTATTATCCGGTGGGGGCGAGAGATACACAGATCCATATGGAGAGCTGTCACAGTGATTTCGAGTAAAGGAAAAGTAGATGCTTAGCTATACAATGTGCATGCACAGACACAGTGTTGTTCTGCTGGTATTATAGCCTAACCCAGGAGAAGAGAGTCATTAGAGGGCCACCCACTACAAACCACTGGTGCAGAGCAGCTATGTAACCAATTGATGTTACTGCATGATCTTTAGCTTTCAAGTATATGTATTAGCAGGCATTTCTTCACATTAAACTTGTTATAGGTATGGGATCTGTTATCTGGAATGCTCGGATGCTTCTGGAGAAGGGATCTTTCCTTAGTTTAGATCTCCATGCTTTAAGCTTACTAAAGAAAACTTTTAAACATTAAATAATCCGAATATGATTGTTTTGCCTCCAATAAATACTAATTATATCTTAGTTGGGATCAAGTACAAGGTACTGTTTAAATATTACAGAGAAAAAGGAAATAATTTCTAAAAATTAGAATCATTTGTTTAAAATGAAGTCTATGGGAGATGGCCTTTCCGTAATTCAGAATTTAACCTCAGTAAGGCCAATTGTAACACTGGCTTTTGAAAGGCAACAAATGCTGAGAGTTACAGTGATCCTGATAAACTGTGTTTAATGGACTAGTAGTGAGGATCACCATCGCCATTCTCAGTCAAGCTCACTTTCTACCTGTGTGAATATTACTCAAATAATATACTCAAAAACAAACTTTCCTCACTAATCTCTGCAGTAGGTAATGTAACAGGCGTAATCTTGATAACGGTCTATAAACCAAAACAACCAGATATTTCCCAACAATAAATAAATGGTACCCAATGATTGTCTGCCAGCCTCCATTTATCTTGTATAAACTAAAATGCACACCTATCTGAAAAGTATGTTGCAACAACTATGAAAAGGAATGCAGGAGTGTGGCAGGCCTGTCAGCTTTTTCTACGCACAGGTAATTGCATTTTTGACGTGCACAGAAGCTTAACCAAGTTAACCTACAATCTAAATCACAGTCACATAGCCAAATAAGGATCAGTTTCATTGGGAGCTGATCAACTTGCCTGCAAGTAGACCAAACACAATGTAGGTAGTGTCCTGGTTGGGGACGAACCAAAGATCCCAGAACTGTGAGCCAGCTCTGCCAATGTAAAATAAATCAGGAATTCTCCCTAAGTCCTTTCAGCCTTTGTAGTGTCAGAGTTTCAGATTCCCAGCTAAATACCCAGCTAAACTACCTTGGCACAGTAAATCCATGTGCACACCTCTAGTTAGTAAATGCCCAATGAAACATATAGTATTATGTCAGCAGCCAGAAAGTAATCATCGTTAAGCTTTAACTTCACTTTCCACATGCTTTGTGCATATTACAATCCTGAATTTCTGCTTGATCTTCAGTATGTAACGTCTTTGCTGTAATAAAATGCCCGGTTGCAGCTGTATAGGTAGCACTGTAAATAGTGCATGTTTGCAGAAAGCATGGCGAATGTATACACTACTTGTTCTGTAGACGAATCAGGTTGGGGTGGGGTGGCGGGGTTGAACTAAATCTGTCCTTATTATGACAAATGGAGAAAATACACTGCATGACTTAACTGAACCAGAGTTATCACACTGTCTGGTAACTGAGCAATACTAACAAAGTCAGAATTAAAGGGGAACTGGCACTATGACAATTCTACTTAAAGGAGAAGGAAAGGTAAAAATCACTGGGGGGTGCCAAATGTTATGCTCCTCCCAGTGATTCTAATTGCTTACCTTATACCCCAGGCTGGTGCTCCATTTAAAGGTGGCCATACACCTTACAATTATGACCACTGGTCTCTGGAAAGATCGTTCCCACCCTCCACAGACATTCATAGCTGAATCGTCAGATACGGGGGTAGAAACAAAAGAGATTCTACCTCCACCTGACTATTCAGCCCTAAACGCAGATTTTGCTTGGGCGCCGATCAAAATCTTTTAACCTGCCCCATCGACGAGAAGACCAATATCAGATGCTCTTGTGATATTAGTTGTCTCGTCGATCAGCCATACACGCACTGGTAGAACTGCACAAAATTTTGTTCTGTAGGATATTTGGTGCGTGTATGGCAGATTGAAGAGACAACACACGGGCCGATTAGTCGACACGCCTACGATCATGGCAACTATTGCGGCAACTAATCGCTGCTGAAAACCCATTATCTAGAAAGCTCTGAATTATGGGAAGGTCATCTGCCATAGACTCTATTTTGATCAAATAATGCAAAATGTTAAAAAATATTTTCTTTGTAATTATGAAACAGTACCTTGTACTTGATTCTTAATATAATATAATGAATTCTTATTGGAGGCAAAATAGTCCTGTTGGGCTTATATAATGTTTAAATTATTTTTTAGTAGACAAGGTATGGAGAGGAGGATTAATGTGAAAATGAAGCTTCTATTTTAACTGCTTCTACTGGGTCCCGGAGTGCATGTACTTCTGCTGCCGTTCTGCCGGTCTGTTAAAGTATGGTGATCCAATTTACTGAATGACACCTTATATGAAAAACCTCAGGTCCCAGGCATTTTGCATAACAGGTCCCATAACTGTATTTAATAACTTTGAGTTTCCCCACCCAACATTTTTTCCTGACTGCATACAATAAACTGAGTTGCTGACAGATTTCTCCTGGTCCAACTGGCTGATTCCAGCATGAGCAATGCACTACTGACACTGACAAACTTACTGTGTGTTTGCAGTAGGAAAAAAATGTTTGGTTGGGGAAGCACACTAACTGGCCAATGTCACTATATATCTTATAAACTATTTGTAAAAAAAAAAATAATAACTATAATGGCTCACATTTTTAAGTTAGGAAGAATGCTCAGTAGGGGCTGAAGCTGCTAAGAAATGTATAAACTAATGTATTAAATTAAACCACTTAAAGGTGCAGTATATCCCCTTGTACAACATGAAAACAATGATTAGGGTTTGTGCTAATCATACTTTTTGCCTATTGCTTTAAGCATGTAAAATCTGTGATTCCTGTTATTTTTGAGCTAAACGGGAAACCAAAGCTACTCCATGTTTGGTCCTTGCAAGGTAGATAATTAGATTCCCAGTGCAAGATAACCATCTGCATAATGGACTCCTGCTAACGAAACAGTCATAATAAAGTGAGAATGGATGGGGTTGTATACAGGTAATATAATTATCTATCTAGCGCCAAAAATAACAAAAAAACATACATTTTTCATGATTAAAACAACAGGCAAAGTATGTTCAACACAAGCCCTATTCGACGCATTCATGTTGAACAAGGGTGTACTGCCCCTTTATGAAAGCTGATTTGGCTTAATGAGTTTGCATTGGGAAACATGGGAGGAGGAGGAGGAAAGAAACACGTCTTTAAAACTTATGGTGTAAATTAGAAAATAAAAAGCAACTGCAATAAGACGGTGCACTATTAGAAAACGAGAATCTACATCTATATAAACAACTTAATTAGAAATTGCTAATTTACAATAGGGGGCGCTCCAAATTCATAATATTGTGATGATTAGTTGAAAACAGAATTAAAAAAGGGTTTGGAAGGTGAACTACTCCTTTAAGTGTTCTTTCAAACAAGTATTTCAGCCAGTCGGTTACAGCAGCAGTCATGCAGGCACACCCTCTGTCCCTGAAGCCCGAGACAGCAGCATTAATCTTACTGTAGGGTGTTACATGACAGAGCTGAAATGCTATATAAGCGACCAGCCAAACATCAGCAAAAATATCTTTTAAGACAGCAGCTCCTTGTCATTCATAAAACCAGTTACTTCAATAGAACTGTATGGGTTAACATGTTATTACTATTATGATGATTGTGAAGATTACGGCTCTTTACGTAGGGTAGCTATAGTCTGGTTCAATAGGACACTTGGGTCACACAGAATGAAGGGCAAACTCTATGAATTGCCTAAAGCTTGTCAGTCAACCTAGTATCTATCTCTACTGCAATGTCAGTGTTTGGGCAGCAAGAGGACTTACAGTGTGTCTGATCAGTCCCCACCCTAGGAATATAGTAACAAATCCACACATTTAATACAGCTGCTTTCAGCACTAAATATTTGTGGGTGTGGCCTGTTATATTATACTAAATTAGACAAACCAGTCTTTTTGAGAATATGGAAACATGGCATTTTAATTTTGGCTAGTATGGATGTTCCTATAGTATGGATATTTATTCTTACTTCAAAAAACAATCAGTATGTCCGTTCCCACTTACACAAGCAGATAGAAATGTTCAGAGGAATAGTGCTCTGTATGTAAAGTAACAATCACAAAAATAAAGAAGAATTACTGAGCTTTAATTAGAAGCCAAAGATATTTTTTCTTGTGCTAGCCCAGTTATTTTTTGCTGCAAGCACAATCAATCATAAGGCAGACACCTGTTGTAGAATATATACAAACTCTTGTTTCTCTGCACTTGTATATGACAGTACACTTAAAGCATTACTTGAGTTAAGTAACAGCCACGTGGTTGCTTCTCTTTACTCTGCATTTGTTTGACTTCCTAGAAATGGCACCCTGCTCTACAGGACAGCAGCTCTGAAGCACAAAACTGGCCGTATAAAATATGTCAAGCCAATAAATGTCATGTTTAACCCCTTGCCAGCCAGAGTTCTTTGATCTTGCAGAGAGGCATGCGGTACAGAACAGATCAAACTGCAACCCGGAAATGTAAAATCTATGGTGCCACTAGTCAAGCTGCAGTGACATCCACTGTAAATTTTATGATCTATGGCAAACGAGCAGTTAAGAGGATAAATTGTTTTTAGTGTATAATAGAATATTAGCAACACTACAGCTTTATCTAGGAGCCTGCATTTACAGCCGCACACTGTCAGAATACTGCAGACATACAGTATAAAAAGCATTCAGCATCTGTACAGAGCTTACACTCAGAATCTGAACCACTTAACTGTTCCTCTATACCAGCGGTTATCAACCTGTGGGTCAGGACCCCTTTGGGGGTCAAACGACCCTTTCACAGGGGTCGCTTAAGACCATCGGAAAACACATATTTCCAATGGTCTTAGGAATAATTTTATGGTCGGGGGTCACCATAACATGAGGAACTGTATTAAAGGGTTGCGACATTAGGAAGGTTGAGAACCACGGCTTTATACTAATATAATCTAATCACACTAGGCAGATTAACACACCGCACTTAATAGGAGCATCCCGTCGCTCCTAGACTAGAACCAGAAGAGGCTACTTCTATAGGACCAACTAGAACATTAGACAGTAGGCTTTCAATCAAAAATCACATCAAATATTGCATACAAATCAAATGCAAATTAAGTACAGCCTTCAGTCAGACATGTGCATCCTAAACATGCATTAGGCCTTAAAAGTAATTCTTGGAGATACAGAGAGTTTTTGAGGGTGGCTGCTGTGCTCTTTGTAAAGCAGGATGGCAAAGTATTAAAAAAAGAATTTAAGGAACCTGGTTATCAGCAAATACAGATAAAAGTTATTAATTCAGCCCTTGTTCTGATTTTTATTTTGGCTAGCCTTTGCCTCCACCCCCATGGACACAAAGTAGCAGGGATCAATGTGTTAGCCTACCATCTATTTAATAGCAGCTATAAGCACCACATGGAAGCAGTGGGACAGCAGTGATTACGTGCCCTTAGAGTTCTGCCCTCCTTACCAAGTTTTTAGTCTCAAGCATTTGCCTAATGTATGGCTAGACCTTTTCATTGGAGGTACTAACATACTGGATGTTGGCCTAGGGTAGGTGATGCCAGCACCAGACAGAGAAAGATGCCACTACTGCAACACTGCTAAATACATGAGAGCAAGAAACCTGTTGAGTATCCAGTCAGAATTTGCAAATAGCACTGGCAAAACAATGTTGTAGTAAAACAAGTGACCAGCAGGTACAGCTTTAACCTTACAGCAGCATCACACATACAGATCAGCAACCAAATACAACCTTTTTAAAGGGGAACTGAGGCTTCCAAACCAAAATTTGTTAAAGCAAGCACAACACAAAATTCCCTAGTATGGGAGGAGGGACTAAAACATTGATGTTAGAAATTGTAACAACTTCTTTACAGCTTACATACAGCATACAGGAACTACATAACCCACAAATGCATTTGCACTGTGATGTTCCCTTCCCTATTGGCATCATGTGTGCAGGAGATGCAGGCTGCATATTTGTAATTGATATGTATTGCAAAGTTGCTTGAAAATATGTTTTCTTTTCAAAAAGCTTCTTTTGTGTTTGGGTGGAGTTCCCCTTTAACAAATACCAATTATTTAAAATACATTTTGCTGGCTTCGTTGTTGTTATACAAAGTAATGATAACAATGTCGATTTTGGCAGATTTTACAATAACTAGAATCCGTGCAGCACAAGGTATGAGCAGGCAAAAATCACTCACACTGCATTGCTGCTTAAAATACAAGGAGCAGAAAGATGGACAGCTCAAGAAGGAAGGTTAATAACAAGCACTGCTATCCACAATACCATGGATAAAGCCCTCAGAAGCAGCATGGTTACCACTAATAAAAAAATATATATTTGGCATTGATTAATCAACTTTTATATAAAGGTGAATGTCCGACTGTCACACATGTTCCAACTTCATAACAAAAAATGAGTTTAGTCTGATAGCAGCAGCTGCAATGGCAGCAGAACATGTTGTACGGACATTGATTACAGAATGGACTGAGGTGTCAAGTGCCACTGGGAAGACAGATGGGGAGCTATTCTGAAAGAGTTAATAGTTGCAGAAAAAAATACCCTTATGTGCTAATACCCTTATTAATGCCTGACAATAATTTATATAATTCAAAATAACAAAGACTGCAGCAGGTATGGTACGCACAAAGTTTACAATCTAAACAAAGCCAAACAAGCTATGGGGGTCACAGTGCCATGGACCACCAAGACTCCAACTGTAACCTGAGGCTAACTCCAAGGATTTAAGCTTGTGCTGTGAGCATATTACACAAGCATATCAAACCATCATTCTTGAAAGTGCTACCTGTCAGGTTAATTTATGCATGTTGCTTTGTCTTCTTACCACCTGCTAACATAAGAACACTGGCTTATATTATAAACAGGGAGTAACATAGGTTCTGACTTCCAACTATCTCTGAAAGATAAGTGCCACTAATGCTATAATCACTCCAAACATCCACCACTGCCTTTCACTTTTGGACATAAACCCCTTAGCCTGATAGACTGAGCAGATATCATGTAACTTTTTCCTCAAAATGTTGGAAAGTACAGGGAAAAAATTCAATACATAGAAGGGGAACTCCATATTCCGAACTAAAATTTGTTAAAGGAGAAGGAAAGGTAAAAACTACGTAAGCTTTACCAGAAATACAGCCATAAGCACTCACAGAACTTCTGCTGTGAGTCCTCAGTGTAAAGAAACAATTTTTTATTTCTTCTATTCTGTATACATGATCTTCTGTGTCTGTGACTTCCTTCTCTCAAAAAAATACTTCAGGGCAAGGCACGAGTCTGCTCAGTTTGCTCCTCTGTTCCTCCTTCATTCTGTTCTCTCTCCCTCCCCTCTCTGCTGTAATCTGAGCTGAGAGCTGTTCCTTGCCTGAAATTGAAGTCAGAACAAACTAAAATGGCAGCTGCTATCTTAAACAAACAGAGAGAGCTTCTAGTTGCTGTTTTTTTCGGGTATGGTAAAGCATTTTGCAGAATAAATATTGTGTTCTAGCTTGCACTATTGTGACTAATTTATTGGCAATAAATAAAGCAAGTAGCTTTCCTTCTCCTTTTAAGAGCCCCACACAACACAGAAACCTCTAATAAACCACTGTATTCTGTTTCTTCAAAAAGTATGAATAAACGCCATTTTTATATGCTGAAATCCAGCTGCAAAAAAGTTTCTCTTGAAATCCTGGCAGGGGAGGAGAGACTAAAACATTGATGTAAAAAATTGTAAAAACGTCTCCACAGCTTACAGACAGCATGCAGGAACTACATAACCCACAATGCATTGCACCGCAATGCTCCAATCCTTTTTAACATCACATGCACAGGGAATTGGAGGATGCAGGCTGAGGACCATTCACTAATGTTACATTTTATTTATTTATTTTTTTGGAGTCTCAAAGTACAGTAGACAGCAAGATCACCAGGAGAACAGGTAACTGTTTCAAACCATATTATTACATTAAAAATCATGAAAAGGCTGCATTCAGCAAAGTTGCTTGAAATTATGTTTTCTTTCAAAAAACATACAAAAAGTTGTTTTTGGTGGAGTTCCCTTTTAATTTTCTTCTGTACTCTATCTTTGCATATATAATGTAATTCATAGGGGTATAGGATCTATTACATTATCTTTTTTTTATATGGTAATTTTAAAGCACTTTACATTGATTATACTTCATTCATATCAATCAAATTCACACGCAGTGAGGACACCTGGAGGATACCCACACAGACACTGGCAGAACATACAAACTCCCTGCAGACAGAACCCAAGTCAGGACTGCAGGGCAAGAAGTGCTTCCCACTGAGCACCATCTAAAGCACTTGAGACTTGGCTTTGCTCAGATTTTTCTGTAATGTGGAGTAAAATGCAATGCCAGAAAGAAACTGAAAGGTTCAGCTTACAGGATGACAAATACATTAGCTATTGACTTCCTGTGCAAAGCATTGTGGGCCCTTTCAGCAAGGAAGAGGTTGCTGCAGCAGAACCAACACCCACACATTGTGAGACAGGAAGGAAGAGTTTAGTGGATTCTGAATGTGTTCCCACTGAGGGCTCCAGCTGTGATGCAGGGATTCGGCTCGAGCTGTACAAACAAGGAGTGTCTTTGGCAGCCCAGATTTCATTTTTTTTTCTTTCAGAAATAGCACTCCCAGTCATTGCTATGTCAACACAGGCTGGAGATTTTGTTTTTGTCTGTAAGAAAGTTCCTAGCAGACTGCACTGCAATGCGCATTCATGTACAAAGCCCTGCATTGGCCTGATGTGCAGAAATCTGCAAGCAAAGGACCCGTGGGCATCTGGCTGGAGGTGGAGAAGAAGTAACTAAACAAACATGTTTTACAAGTCTGTACAAAAAAGCATGAACCTCCCTAGAGCAAAGAATTTGCCTCATACCCAGCACACAATAAGGACAGTATGTCACACTCTCAGGCCAGCCTCACTGCACTTCCCTCAGCAGGAAGATATCAAAGCCTTGCACTGCTAACAGACTCTGTCCCTGAATTACACCCATACACTGCTAACATCTCATACACTGCTAACATCTCCCCCCCCAACATTGCTATGGAACGTTTCACTGGGGAAACTACCGTTTTCAGTGATGATCTTAGCAGGCAATTGCCCATCTGACCTCTGCTTTCATGCCATAAACTGTCCGCATGCGCTTGATATTTTATTACTTATTTAAACATAATTTAATGTTAAAACTGTGAATATGTAAGTTGGGACTCCGTAAAATCAAATAAAAGAGAATGGGATGATTCGCATCATTTAAACCCTATATTTAATTGCAAATAGTACACAGACAACAAATCAGATGTTGAAACTGAGAAATGTTATTGTTTTCTGAAAAATATATGCTCATTTTGAATTTAATGCCAGCAACATGTTTCAAAAAAGCTGGGGCATCAACAGACTGGAATGTTGTGTAATGCTAAAAAGAGCAGATCCCAGAGAGGCTGGGTCTCTCAGAAGTAAAGATGGGGAGCGGGACCCCCACTCTGTGAAACACTGCAGGGGGAGGGGATATTGCTACAATTTAAGAATAATGTAACTCAATGAAAAATTGCAAAGAATTTGGGGATTCTGTTATCTACAGAACTGTTTGTGGACACAGTTCATTTTTGCATCCACACATGTAAGTTACAACTCTATTATGCAAAGAAGCAACCATATATAAACGTGATCCAGAAACAGCACCACCATCTCTAGGCCCAAGCTCATTTGAAATGGAGTGAGGTTAAATGGAAAACTGTCCTTTGAACTTCATTTTAGAAATCATAGACACTATCTTTCAGGATAAAGAGGAAAGGCAACCAGCTTGTTATCAGCACACAGTTCAAAAGCCAGTATCTGTGATGGTATGGGGGTGCATGGCATGGGGAGCTTGCTGGGAAGGCACCATTAATGCTCAATGATATGTACCGGTTTTGGAGCAACATATGCTGCCATCCAGACAACATCTTTTTCAGGGGAGGCCTTGCTTATTTTAGCATGACAATGCCAGTATTCTACATTAATTAATACAGTATGGCTCTGTAAAAGAGTCCCGGTACTAAACTGGTGCCCTGCCTGCAGTCCAGACCACACACCAATTACAAATTTTTGACAAAGGAGACTGTTAAGCAGCTACTATCCAAGATGTGAATTACTGTGAAATGTTAATTCTATGATATAAATATCTGTAGACCCCCTCCCCACCACCCTTTCCTTTATCCTTTTTCTGTACCCCCCCCCCCCTATTAAAATGCTATAAATAAAGATTTAAAAAAATAAAAAAAAAACTGTTAACCAGCTGAAATACTAGATCAGGTAAGAATGGGGCAGCATTTCACTTTCAGAACTAGAAGAATTGGTCTCCTCAGTTCCCACATGTTACAGAGGGCTGTTAATAGGAGAAGTGATGCAACACAATAATTGTTTTCAGTTTCAACATTTGATATGTTGTCTTTGTACTATTTGCAATTAAATATAAGATTTAAATGATTTGCACATCATCCCATTCACTTTTTATGTATGTTTTAAACAGTATCACAACTTTTTGGAAACAAAGTTCTAAAAAAAAAAACTGTATAAATAATGGCATTGTTTACAGTACATTGCAATATTCCTCATGAACTATAAAGATAGCCAGTCTCCTCCCAACAAGCATAAGAGATACATTCCCATGCTCATGCCAAGATTTCCTCTGAGAAATAATATGTTTTTGTGAAGCAGTCTACAAAAGCTAAGGAAACATGTACAGAACAATATTTGGCTATCAGTGAATAGATTTTTGCACAACTTGGGAAAATGTAAGCAATTTTTCAATAAAATATTTTTGCAAATGTAATTACAAATGGAAACAGTATTTTCCACTTTCTACACTGCTGGTTCTGAATTTTCAAAGCAATGTAGCAGAAGCCAGCTATCCTCCAGCCAATATTCAAAATGCCTTGCATGTGTTTTTCATGTCTGGTATCAGCTGGATTGCCAGAAAGAGACTGCTTTCAATAGCAATTACATTTACAAATAGCTTTGAAACTGTAGGTGTTTAGAATGACTTTTTTTCTTTTATTATGCAAATACATTTTTGGGTGGAGATCCCTTTTAAGGTTTAATTTAAATCACAGCTGGGCCATGAAACAATAATCAGTCTTTTAAGAGTCCCTTGAATTACATCGAGTTCCTTTACATGACAAGTGATGTATAAACAATACATAAATAAAACATATCAAGTTGGAAAATATACAGATTGTCTGCACTTTTGAAATGTTAAATTAGCAGCCATATAAAGGATTAAAGCAAGTGATTATTTTCTTTGCAACATTCTGACTGGTTTCCTCCTGGGCATTCCCTCTCACTAAAGGACTTTTACTGTGGGAAATCTTGCGAAAGAAAAAAAACCATGTTTCTCTGATGGGCTATTTATTACTGAATAAGGAAGGATTCAAGTCTGTTGTGTAGGTACAACTTTTATGGTGCTCAGGCATAAAACAAGATGCTAAAGGATTTCCCAGGCCTTTCTATCTGACAAGGGGTAAATGTCAAGAGTCGGAATATGAATATAAAAAAGGACAGTGGTATAACTAAAAGTTACTGAATAAAATTATTTAATCTATGGAAATAAAACCTCTTTTCCAGTTAGTGCCCCAGTATGCTCAGAATTGCTTCAGAACTAATAGGTTTTCATATCTACTTTTCAACACCTTGTTCACATATGTCGAGTAATGCATTCAAAGGTTTTGGCCACAGACCAAAGGAAATAATACCATACGAGCAGTCATACACTGTATAGCCACAACGAATGTGTGGTTGGTGAATTTCCCAAACCATGTCTTCTCTATTCCACCCCCTCTCAACCAGGGACTACCAAACTGGAAGACCCAAACCAGCACCCAAAGATGACAGACGGGTCCAGAAACTGGGCAACACTATCCCACAAACAAAGTAATGGATGGGGTCTTTCTTTTATTCCATTCATTTAGACAAACAGCCTGAATAATTGGGAATTGTTTCTCATCTGCATGGCCAGCTTTAGAGCTTAATGACATTTTGCTTTGTGTTATTTCTTGTTTGGAACCTTATTAATTGTGCTCTGAAATAAGGCACCAATAACAAGAAAATATTTAGGATTTCCCTAAGGCCTCTGACACATGAATGATTTAGAATGCACTGGCCACACTCTCATGCTGCATCCTGTTATTTTGTAGACTTGAGGAATAATGGATTAAGGTAGAAACCAGTACCTGTTGTACTTGTGTGGATATGCTCTGTAGGTAGAACAATCATTTTTTTCTGAACATTGGACTGTTAGCTTGATTAAGCTAACAGTCAAATGGAGAAAAAAACCAAGAGGGCATGTTATAGGCGGCTTACAAACCCCAGAAAGCCAGAGCAGCAGAGTATTAAAATTATTTAGATTCTGACACTAATCCATGTGACTAAATCATAAAATGCAAGATATAGAAGTCTGAAACTCAATTTCTCTTTTCACATCAGCTCCATAAAGGAAACAGTAAACATATGTAATCATTAGGGCAGGTGTCTGATAAAGACAAAAGGCAAATAAGTCTTAAGTTTTCAGCAATTCCTAGTATCAGCCACTAAGAGTGCATGCTTATGTTCAAAAACAGCCTGTTCTTGTGGTGTCAGGTGGTTTCAACCACTACAAATCTACACCAATCAACAAACACAATGTTATGATAATCAATGAAATATCACATATCAGTGTATGAATTCTCTTATATAATAGCAGGTCTATGAGCCCATAAATAAACTGTTAAATATTTAAATAATATATATACACACACACACAATTGTACTATCAAACAGATTTATGTAACATCCACTGCAGTTTAGAGCATAACCCCTTGAATGCGTGCAACATTCATAAGGACATGTAAAGGCCAATAAATAGCTAGAAACATTCCTTGAGCCAATTTGCTTTTTTGCTCTTTTCTATAACCTGAAAGGATATTTGACGTCCATGCTTCTCTATGGGTCTGTGATGAGAAGAGTGAAGGCGATTACGGGAAACTCTCTCCACAAGTCCATGGTGGCGCATACCTCGTATATTATCCGTGGGGTGAAAAGAAGGCTGCAAAACAAAGAAGATAAAGTGGCAACTGAGACTGTAAAATGAGACTTTCAGCCACCCCCTAGGATGCATGCTCGTATGACCCATGTTGTCCCAGAGTGTACAGAGAGTGCTGGGTGGTTTAGTGAGTGTTTGTACCCCAGTAAACATGCAGATTTGCAGCTTATACTGTTATGATTATAGGCACATTTATAAAAGCAGCGTTAAAAAAAGTGGCATAAATCTGACTTATGCATTTTATAAACATGCAGACCAAAGCTTTTACATACAGAAAATATACATCTGACATCTTTATACATATGCAGTTTATTTGGGTTTTAATTAGCAACACAGTTGTTTTATTATAAATATTCCCTATATGTTTATGTTTTTGTTCGTGTGTGTTCTCGAAATGTAAAACTGCGATGTGGCCTTTAAATGTCACTGTGATTGTGGCTGTAAATGTGTGTGTTAAAATGTGTGTATTTGTGTTCTGCAAAGGCGCTTCTGAGCAGGTATTAACTTTCAGTGTGTTTTTCTGCTTAGTGCAAAGAATGGCTTGTGAAGGGTGGGACTTGCTACTATTGCTATACACTGGGATAGCTCAGCAGTTTGCATTTGTGTTTATAGGACTGTGTGCAACAATGTGTATGTAACTACAGTGTATTGGATGTATTCTCTTGCTGCTGTTACATTTTTTTTGTCAATAAAAGAAAAACTTTGTATCTGTAAACACTATATCCAAAAGCTGCATAGAAAATCATATTTTATATATTTATGTCTGAACAGGCAGAACGTATGATTATTTGTCGATAATAGTTCTCCTGCACTTATTGTACTAATGGGCACAGTGCTTCGGCGTAACCATTTTTGGTATGGCTTCCCCAGCTTTATAACACAAGGGTACTCTCATGCTTAAGGACTTCCTTCTTACAAATGGGCTGCTTAGTTAAAGCCATGGGAATGTTACACCATTTTCCATGATAATTGGGTCATTGATTCATGTTTTATCCCAGCAGAGCAAGGAGTGTGGTGGCACATACACCAATAAATACAGATAAATATGGCTCTGTTTAAAGGGAAAGTATACCCCCCTTTTGGACATGAGTTCATTCACATTTTTTTTTGTAAAAATGTAAATAAACACTAATCTGTGCTGCCAAAAATAAATATTTTTAAACAAGACACAGATGATTCTTCAGAATAAGTGGAAACCAAACATAGGGTGTCCTAGGCAGACCAGTTAGGAGAGGACTGCACTGATGCACTAAAGCGGTTCTCATCTGAAAGGATTTTCTAACTTGTCCAATGGATATCTACATGATTTTCACCAGATATCAGTCAGACAGGCCATAAGGTGGGCCACATAAATGAACCCATAAGTTGCCAACCTGGTCTATCAGACTAAATTTGCAGGTTTTACCACCACCTATATATACTGCTCCTGCAGGAACCATTTCCCAACACCCAGTTAGGGTGTCAAAGTCAATTATCTCAATCCTCACCTTGCTGCATGCTAAAGTTCTGGGACTAAAAAGCCCCTCTGTTTCCCATGGAGGGGAAAGCACAGATTCTCTGGAAAGCAGAGGGATGTCAAGTCCCAGACTTGATTAAGGGAAAAAAAGTACACCACCTTCAAGCAGGCTTTGATAGTATGCTATGCACAATGAAAATTTGCAATACCATAACAGTCCAATGAAGAATAGCACATTGTGAAATGTAACTTTTCCTCGTTATGTGTTTTACCTACAGTGATTCCTACAACTAGCAATGGAAATTAATTCTGGGCCAGTTTTTTAAAGGGATACTGTCATGGGAAAACATGGGAACACATGTTATGCATCAGTTAATAGAGATTCTCCAGCAGAATACTGCATTGATATTCATCCAACAAGATGGCAGCTCCCAGTAGCTATCAAAATAGCACTCAATAGTAAGAAATCAAAGTCTGGCTTGGGACTCCTCCAGTTACATGGGAGTAGGAAAAACAATAGTTTACTTGAAAGCAGTTTTAATGTGTAGCTATGGCTCCTTCTGAAAGCTCAGACTCAGGTACAATGCACTGAGATGGAACCTACACAACAATATTACAGCTAAAAATTACTTTTGTCGGTTCATGAACAAAGTTTTAAATGGTAGAGTGAATTATTTACTATGTAAACAGTGTAATTTATAAGTACACCATGAAAATCATGACAGAATCCTATTAATCCCTATAACACAGGCCATTCTTTGCCAGCTTAATCAAATGTTCACTTCTTCAAGACTTTTAGTGCATCTGTGATGGTTTCAGGACGTAACATTCTCCAGTGCTAAACAGATTCTTTCTATTTAAGGCTCTATTTACATTGTTTTAAAACTACACCCACACATATATATATATATGTATGTATGTATATATATATATGTATATATATATATATATAATTTCCAGTGGATAAGACCTCTTTAAAGCTGTAATAAATTGCACTGGATAAAATTTAAATTTTTAAGATACAACTTATCTCTCTCACCAAGAAACTTGATGTCCAAGCTAACCTGGAAATTCTGCCTATTTCCCACTTTTTTTCTAAAAAATATTCATTGCTTGCCTATGTTTAATTCCCCAGCTAAAAAGTGGAAATAACTCTTATAGTTATACCAGTTATGGTAAAGACTTCCTCTGTCCCATATCTAAAAAGCAAAGCGGCACATTAACAGGGTGATGCACTTTTAAGTTAACTTTGTCATGTCATAGAATGACCTATTGTTTGCAAGTTTTGAATTCTTTATTTTTACTTAATTTTTAGCCTTTTATTTCTGCCTCTTTCCAACTTTCAAATGGCAGTTACTGATACTGGCAACTAGTGACGTGAGGCCTGATCAAGCAGTTGGGCCAATTTCCACCACACAGTCAGACTATCTGAGCATGTATGGACAGTCATGTGCCATCCAGGCGAATAATATGATAAAAAAAAAAAAGAATCCAGCAACACTCCAATATGTTGTGAAAGTTGAGCTCCTCTACTGTGCATTCCAACTGAAAATACTGTGATCCTGGTGGATCAGTGATTATAAAACTTGCCGAAAGTATGTAAAGAGAAGCCACAGTCTGAACTGGGCAAGAGCTCACTGCCTTAAGGTGGCCACACACGTGGCGATTTGCGATCTTTTGTGCGACCATCGGTCGCACAACAGATTGTTAAATCCGCCACTAACGTTCAGGGCTGAAACGGCAGATAAGGAAGTAGAAACAATAGGATTTCTACCTCCTTCTGCCGATTCAGCCCTGACGGCAGATTCTGCTTAGGCACCTTCTATGGCGCCCGACCAAAATCTTTTAACCCGCCCAATCAGCAGCCTCCTGCGATATCGGTCGACTCGTCGACTCGTCATACATGCACCGAATATCGTACGAAACGAGTTTTGCATGTATGGACAGCTTTATGTATATCACTAGAATTTTAGGCCTTTGCTTTGTCCTTTTTTAGTCTAAAGGTCTTCTTAAAGTGATATACAACTTCCACTGCTTGTTTTGCCATGCACAAAGAATATGTACTCACAATCACTGCACTGCAGGCTACTTCTATATTTACCAATTTCTATGTCCAGGCAAGACCATCTTTGCAGCAGTCATGGCTTAACCAAATTAAAGCCAATCAGAGCACTGAAAATGTCCAAAATGGTCATGTCAAAATGGACAGCTGTATTCAGTTGCAGGCAGAGGTCTTTGTGTACTAATGACGAAAGCCTCAGCATAAGGGGATATTATAGCAACTTGGTATTGTAAAATAATGATTTA
The DNA here is from genome assembly GCF_000004195.4 of Xenopus tropicalis. Lineage (NCBI taxonomy): Eukaryota > Metazoa > Chordata > Amphibia > Anura > Pipidae > Xenopus > Xenopus tropicalis. The sequence continues at coordinate 106,819,355 of NC_030679.2, forward strand.
ATATGAAATAATGCAAGTTATCTAAAATCAAACAATCAATTCAGGTGAATAATATAATGAAAAGCATTTAGGAACCATAGCAAATAGAAAGCTAACAGCAATAATCATATCAATGGTACCTCAGTGGCTAATAAAACACTAGAAAGCATAAAACTGCAATATCATTTTGCCCTTAAATAAATAAATTGTTGTTTGAACCACATCAAGGGATACAGGTGTCTTTATCAGCATTCACTCAGATACAGAAACTTACAAAGAAGAAAATGACCAGAGTCCCAGCCAGATTACTGGAATAGATTCATTGACAGCAGAGGAAAAGGGATTGCCCTATAAGCACAGTGCACATTTTGGTGCTGTAAAGGCAGTACATAAGAAACTTATCCACTAAAGGCACTGCAACCCACAATGAATCACAGGTAACAACTCCAGAAAATACCCTTCCTTAGTAAAGCTTTGAAACCACCCCAAGAATGTTAGTTAAAGCACATAATGGACTATATATGCTTACCGCTGCATTTAGGCTCAACTAGGATCTTTTATTAACATATTTGGGGAAATTAAAGTAATATTCAATAACAATTTGTAAGTGGATATATTTTTTTATGGCTTTAGAATTGTTTAGCTCTTTGTTCAACTCTATAGTTTGGAACTTCAGCAGCTATCTAGTTGCTAGGGTCCAATATGCCATAGAACCAGGCAGTGCTCTGCTGGGGTCAGTGACCCACAAAAACCAGACAACATTTTTAAACTACAAGTCTGAAAGAAATATAAGCATATTATAATATAAAATTATAATGCAAAAGCACAATTTGATAAATAATTTTCTAAAAATCCCATAAGAGTGAATAGAACACAACCTTTGCCTCCTTTGAATCCTGTTATAAGTGTGAAAAGTCTCATATTTAAATTAAGCTAATTTAAAGTGCCATTTTGCAAAAATAGAAAAAGAGACAAAAACAGGTGGGAAGACAGACAGACAAATTGGTTGGCTGCAGCAATTGGGGATTCAGCTGAGGCACTCAAGAAAGGCTTATATACCAAACTTTAATACTGGCAAATCAGTGGGCAAAGTAACCCATGCAAAGCTGGTCTTCAAGTATTTGTAACCCTTTATTCTGTGGTGAAAACTGACAAATAATGGACTTGACAGTCACACAACTGTGACGTTACTTTCTAATGGCTTCTAGGTTCCCTTGGAGGAGCAGTGCCAGCTAGTCAACTACAGTATGCTGCTTTTACACCACACAAGCTGTGGATTGGTCTTTAAATCTGAGAAAGCTAGATATAAAATGGGTAATTCATACTCATATTAAGATCAGGTTACTTTTTTTTTTTTTTTTGAGGAGTCTGGCCCCAGTATTGCAGCTTAGGTAAGTAACGTAAGAGACAATGCATTCCTTTGGCAGAGCATGAATATGCTTCCATTCTGCTCAGACACATAGGTGAAACATATATTTCTCTCTATGAACTGAGAATATAATTCTTGTTCAGCTGTTCAAATATTTATACAAAATATGGTTATTCAAAACGTGAATGTGTAACTTCCAGTCTTCAAGTCTTAAATGTACAGCTAATTCGGTCAATTCAAAGTGGTATCTGCACTGGTCTAGAATTAAGGCCATACTTACACCATTAAACGTGAGATCATCACCTTGGCAGCACCGTGGGAATTAGAATGTAATCAAAATATTTTAAGTGAAAAGTGAATTGTAAATGGCAACTGCCAAGATACACAAGTGCCAAATCCAAGAAGCTGGCCTTGCAATTAACCATGTTGTTTGTGTAGGTCAGTGAACACAATAAACATTGCCCCCTTTGCATGCTACTGAAGAACAGCAAACTATTATTTTGAAGTAGAGACAGAAGTTCAGGGTGCAAAAAGTCTGAATAATGGGTAGTGTATATTGAATAAAATCACTTCACTGCATTTAGTTGATGTTGTTCTGCTGGAGATGTTGATTGGTGAATGTATTTTTGTTTGTATTTTTCTTTGTGTTCACTAGCTATTATGACAGCTCAACTTGCAGTACAGGTCTTGCCTAAGGGCAATGGCACAGATTGCAATTTGTTTCCCATGGGAGATCGGCAGTCTTGCAGGAGACAAAATCGCTGGAAAATACCTTGCCCATCTAGATCCATTAAAATCATCTCATGTAAAACACTATACATGTTGCAATCATGGCTTTTTGCGAAAAAATGCCCATGTGGCACTACAGATGTTCCTCAGGCAACAAATACATATGGCATTGCGCTTAGGCAGGGATCCCCAACCTTTCTTACTCATGAGCCACAGTCAAATGTAAAAAGACTTGGGGAGCAACACAAGCACCATAAAAGTTCATGGAGGAGCCAAATAAGGGCTGTGATTGGCTATTAGGGGCCTCTATGCACACTATCAGCTTACAGGGGGCTTTATTTGGTAGGAAATCTTGTTTTTATTCAACCAAAACTTGCCCCCAAGTCAGGAATTCAAAAATAACTACCTGGTTTGGGGGCACTGAAAGCAACATCCAAGGGGTTGGTGAGCAACATCTTGCCCCCAAGCTACTGGTTGGGGATCACTGCCCTTAGGCAAGACTTTCAAGTTTAGCTATCATAACAAGCAGGGAACACAAAAATATACATTCACCAATGAATCTACTAAGCAGAACAACATCAACTAAATGCAATACCTTACATAAAAAAGCGCTTAAAGATAAGCTGTTTAAACTAGTTATAGGGGTATGAATTGATTTTACACTACACCAAATGAGTAAGTGCTGGCCATATAAGCAGATATTAACTTAAACGGCTTACGCTGCCAGTTGCTTACAAGTTGGCAAGGCCTGATGCCCACAGGAACAGGCACAGTGGAGACAGCTAAATTATACTGGCAAAAGGGCAGGACAAGTTGGGTTAGAGGAGAACTAAATCCTAAAATGAATATGTCTACAAATGCCTTATTTTATATACTGTACTTACTGCACCAGCCTACATATCAGCATCTAAATAACTATTGTAACTTGTAAATTGTAACAATGGTAAATTGTAATAAACTTGTAACACGAGCTCCCCATCTTGGACACTCATATGCTTAGTATGCTCTAAGCAGCTGCAGAGAAGCTAAGCTTAGGGGTTGTGGCAAATTTTCAAGCAAAAAAATTAGATTTGCCTGTCATATAAGCTGATGCTATAGGGCTAATTAGAGCTGTCATGTAGTAATTATCTATACTAATCAGCCTTATGCTGTGTATATAGAATATAAATGTCACTATATATTGTGAGGGGGTCCCTAAGCTCAGTAAGTGACAGCAACACAGATCATGTGCAGTGAATCAGCAGAAAAGGAAATGGGGAGCTATTGGGGGCATATTTGGGGACACAGATCTTCCTGCTAAAGGGCTGTGGGTGCTTTGGGCTGGTACAGAAGCCCAAAACATAATGCACAACATTTCTGGCCTACTTATTTAGTTAGAATTTAGTTCTCCTTTAACCTGGAAGCTCAGTTAAGGAGAAGAACGGGAACATAATAGTGATGTGCAGGATGGCCGATACGCACGGGTTTACCTGGGTCAGGTGGGTTCGGGCCAACCTCTGCACAACATTTTTCGCTCATGGGTGGGTTTTGGTTGAGCACTGTCCGACTCTTATTTATAGATGTACCACTGCAACCCCCCTTTTGTGACATCAGCGGTGGGCAGGTCAAACGTGGGTCTATAAATAGAGGGGACTAGCCAGGTAGGGTAGAGTCCGGTTCGAGCTGGGAGTGGGTCAAGAAAAACTCGACCTGCACATCACTAGAACATAACTTTCCCTATGGTTTCCATTTCTAAGAAATGGTACTGCAAGTCCTATCCCTTTATAAAAAAAATCACAAACATCAGAAAGACAGATATTTTTTCCTAACAAGTATAGAATAACTAATAAAAAATTAAATAGCAAAGGAATGTTTGCTTCTAAATTCAAATCTAGATTTCACGTGATTCAACCTGAGATTTAATTTTATCATTTTCCCACTCCCTATACACTATTCCCAAGTCACCCCATTAACCCATTTTCCCTGAATGTACACTTTTCTGCAAGTTCTGCATTCTAATGCTTGTCTCCAGAGAAGTGTGAATTCAAGGTTCTAATCTATTATGCATGGCACCATGAAGTAGATGAAAGATTAAATATATTTTTGATGACTGCAACTCAGCTGCTGGCTGCAAATGTGCAACCCAGCATAGCAAATGAATCACATCTCTATCAGGGGACAATTTGGAAGGAAAACAAACTAACATATAAAAACTGGATGCAATTCCATGTGAAACTAATGAATGGTGGCTCAATAGTGGACACTGCTGGCTTTTGGGGTCACAAGTTTGATTCCAGTATAAGCAAGGAGTTTGTATGTTCTGCCCAAGCTTGCATGGGATTTACTCAGGGTTAAAGATGCATCTGAAACCAAGGGCATGCTCAGCACACAAATCCACTGTGGAAAGTCTTGCACATACAGTGGAAGTAATTCTTCAGCTGCTGTGCTATATAACAAACATAAAATAGAGATGTGTATATTTTGGAGCCATATAAGCATGACTTAATACTCATAGGTGTTAGAATTGGGCTGCTGTTCTAGGGGCTTCTTAGTGTATACAGGCTTGAACCTGTCCAAAAAGGCACAGACAACTAACATGAAGTTGCAGGTAAAAAGTCAGTATGAAATCACTTGGGGAACTGTGAAATTTAAACATTAAAGAAGTGAAGCCTTAGCAACCTTTAAGGTTACTGGACATTATTTAATGAAACCCTTAAAAGTTTGTTTTTCATTCCTATATCATTCTTTCAAGAGGCAGTGGGAGATGTTGTGCTTCTAGTTTCCCCAGCTTCGTGTTTTTTGCAGATGTTTCAAATGCTCTCCCACGCATTTTTTATCATTATTATATTAACTAGCCCAGATGCAAGTTCTTGGAAAAAAAAGGCGACCTCTGATGTGTCACCATCTAATCTTGGACAAGAACATATATTGTGTATATTTCCCATTGCTCAGTGCTGCACCTGGATTTCAGTTACCATTTAGTGTTACAAAAATAAAGGTTATTCTCTGTATATTACCTTTCTGTGCATCAGAGAACCTTGCTTCTTGCATTATTGGAAATTAGGTTTATATATGCCTGGTTGCAAATGTTGGATTGCTATATTAGCAAACGTTTTAACTTGGCACAAATTTTTTTTCCACTGCAGATACTACTATTTGCAATGTTTTGATCATGCCGTTATTCATCAACTAAAAATGACTTGGGTAAACAAGGCACCTTTCTTTGGCCCAGCACAATAATAATATGAATTGTGGGACCATTGCTTATGCATGTTTAATGTTAAAGTGATTTTTATGGTGGCCATACACAGGGAGATAAGAGTAGCCGAGTATGTCCTTCTGGACCAAGTCTGCAGTCTATTGGCCCATGTATAGCGCCAGCCAAAGGCCCTAAACAACGGATATCTGGCCAAAGATCAGCCACATGTCGATCGGGCAGATTTGATTCTCCAGTCAGATAGAGGGTCACATCTGTGTGTTGATCCATTTGCCGATCTGATTCTACATTGCGACAATTATGATTTCAAAGTAGGGATATCGGTGAAAGATCTGCACATTATAATGTATGGCCAGCTTTACACCTAGAACTAATTATATCACTGAATAGAAGGAAAAGGCTCACCAGTGGGTTAGATTATCAACTGTTACTGATGACTGATTCTGAGCAAGAAAATACTAAGTAAACATTAATGGGACAAAAACTTCATAGTCATTATTGGACAACAACCAGTACATGTAATAGATGAATACAACAAATAAAATAAAAACCAAGACACCACGCAGAAAATAGACAAAATGGGCAGTCACACTGCCTAAGAGATGTGCTAGTACAGCTGAAATGCCCTATTATTTAGCAATCACGTGTGAGCTTTAGGCAGGCCACTTATGATAGACTGACCCTGTGGCTACGTTTCGACTACAAATGTGTGTGCTCTAAAAGGGTTATTTATCTGGAAAGAGTTGATTATGTGAGTTTCACAGCAATTATGAAATGTTCATCAGAAGACAAGGGGATTAGTCCTGCAACCCCTCAATGGTGAAGCATCTTGCCTTTCCTCTAATGAAAAGAAACAAATGTAGGATTGTTTTCCATAACTGCTTTCATCTTTGTAATGCAGCCAATGGCTTCAGCACAATATGACACTCATAATGTGTTTTATGATTTGTTAACCAGTCTGACTGCATGCTCTCATTACTTCTTCCATTTATTTTTGTAGTAAAATATTCCACATTTTCCCACATAGTGTTAAAATATACAATTATTTTTTATTTGTCTTTTACAAACCAGCTGTTACTATTTCCCAGTGCTCATTTCTTGTCTCAAACATGAGACAAGGATATCCCCATGAAGTCACTAAATGTAAAAATAGCAACCTGCAAATTTTTAGGGGTTGATGAACTATGGATTTTGTGAGCTGTAGAAACCCACCACCTGAAGAGCCACACGTTCCTTTACCGGTTTAAAAACTTACCTGGAAATCGGTCGGGCTGCTGCTGATCTGGTTGACATTTGGCAGAGAGCCGCCATAATACTGAGCCCTAGACTGTGCAAGTCGCAACTGTTGCAGCTTTTGGAACTGGACCTGTAAAACAGACAGAAATAATGGACAGGCTTTATACACAGGTTTCTAACTAAATGCAATACCATAAATTTCCCTTTTGCTAATTACTGAATATTAGACCAGCATTTAAATTAAGAACAGCAAATATACAGTTAACAGCTCACAAATGCAATAACACAGGGTAATGACACAATTTGTCTGCTCCCCACTGATTTCAATAATCATCAATAGGAAGCAGTATATAGTGGCACATGTACATTTTTATTGGCCAAATTGCTCCAGCCAGTGTTTCTAGGCAATAAATGCTCCATGAGGGAAATGTAAGATCAGTTCAGATGCTTGATGGCTTAGATTGCTAATGCTAGTGTGCTGCTGCAACGACTGGAAGTGAAAATACCTCAAATTGCTTGAACATTAAATCAATTTCTCTGTTATTTTGAAAGATCTGTATAATTTCTATAAAAAATGTTTTTAAATTGTTATATCTGTTCTTTAATTTTAAACCTGTATATGGGTTTTGTGCAGACAACCAAGAAATGACTGGAGACAGCAGAGCTGATAGCACATATAATAAATATAAATCAGTGCTTCTGCTTGAAATAATATATTTTGAAAATTCAAACAACATAAATAGCTCAGTTTGTATTTTTCATTTTTTAGTTAGTTAGTGACCCCTTGAAATTGGTGCCAAAATATTTTTTTTAAAAGCTAATGTAAGAGAAAAAAAAAAAAAGAAAGAAAGAAAGATGTTTACCCTAGTCCAATAACCCAAAGCTACCAATCAGGTTTGTTTTCAAACAGCTGACTAGTTAAATTTCCTGCAAAGTTGCCTGCAAGAGCAAACTTTGCGCGACTTTGGAAAACCAAGCAATGCGTAAGCCTTTCCACTGGTGATTGCCGCTGTTGACGGTGCAAAAGCATTTTGGGGCTATTAGCCATCCACGATGGCAGAGATCTATAGCGAGCGACTAAATCACTCTGTGAGAAATTAGCCTAATGCTACAAAAAAAGTGAACCATTGAGGCCCTATTTTTTTTTTTTTAAATACAGAGATCAAGCCTTAGCTACGTTTTTTGGTATAACAGTAACTGCTACAGGACATGTATTTTAGTAAAGACAAGTAAGCTAACTTATAGCATAATAGATTTTGGCCTAAAAATAAAATATTTGAAGGTAACCATAACAAAATGAAAATTTTAAAAAGCGTCATCACATGGAAACTTTATAAATATAATCAAACATTTTGTACAGTTACAGTTTACTACGCCCCTCTCAGCAATCTGTTTCTTTACGTGCAGCTTTGTGTCAGAGTTGGTTGTTTTAAAGTTCTAATACATGATCTAGGCAAAGGGGGCATGAAAACCTAACTCCAAATGCAGAATGTAGAGAGATAGATTTCTACAAGGGGGGATACTAAAGAGTAACTTTCAGAAATAGGACAGACTGATTAATTGATGGTATTTAGAGAGTTCTTATTTCTAAGAGATTAAGCTCATACTAAATTTTCTTTACAGTGGCAGTTCCTTTATTACATTCACCAATATCTATATTCCAAAATAATATACAAAATGACCTAGAGGAAAGCAAATAAAATCCCCAGCAGGCCAGCATGCCCCAAAATGGCAACCAAATGACTCCAGTTAAATACTACCTAATACTATTGTTTAACACCTCATCATTTTGGCATTTTTGCAATCTTGAAGTTTGCTAATTAGTTGCTTCTGGGTTTTATTTTGACTCTGCTTTTCTATGCTCCTCCCATGCCTGTACTAATTTACTCCAGGTACTTGGGATTCCTCTTACAGCTCAAAAATATAAGGGCAGGTAACCAATTCCTGATGAAACTGACCCTATTGTATTTGTGTGTAGTGTAAATGTGATAAGAACCTTAGATTGTAAGCTGTTTCTTATTTATTTCATGTAAATAATGATCATCACTACATAACATGCCAGTTCTACAGAAATCCTGAAGAACAGAATGCCTTTAACAAGGATTTCATTTAGCTTAAATAAATGAGCAGTAACACTAAATATATTAATAAACTGTGCATATAGTGCACTTTTACCCTACATTAATAAAAATTGTATTTTGCTCCAGAAACAGAACCAAGAGAGTATGCTGACCACCCCTGGTTTGTCCCTGATGGCAGCAGAGGCTGTGTGCTATTAGCATTACATAGGAAGATACACAGGGAAAAATGCCATACATCTTTCTTATATAAAGTATAAGATTTGTTGCCAAGAAATAAAAAAAAAATATTTAAAGAATAAATGATGGCCTATTAATATCATTATTGGTCCTTTTAAGTCAATTACTAAGTACTTTTACTTTATTACAGAAAAAAAGTAAATCAGTCAATAATAAAGAATTATCAGTTCATAAGGGGAAATTGCATTTCTCCACCTGGAGACTTCTGGATAATGGATTTCCCAATAAAAATTCTATAAATGTAACTTGGAATGAAAAATGAAGTTAAGACATACAAACACAGAACTCATGGGACTCTTAACCAATATACAAGTGTGTTTGCTTCTACTTTGTATTCCTGACCTTTCTCAAGATCTTGAGGTCAGTGAAACAAACTTTTGATTTAATAAATAATAAATACAAAATAAAAAGAGATGCTAGTAAAACTTCTCTGAGTGCAAATCTTTACTTTGAGAGACATTTGTAAGCCCTGGTTGTACAAGCCTTGAAGATTTCCCACTGGCAGACAGTAAGAAAGCTGAAGGACTTAAAATTGCAAACATTCTCTTGTTAAATATGGGGTACAGGAGAGTCAGGAGGCAGTAAATAACAAGCTGCATTTAGGAAAAGTTGAGAAGGACCAAGACAAATCTTAAAGTAGAATGTAGTGTAATGTACAAAAGGCTTTTTCAACAGGTTGTATGGTTGCAATATCACTATAGACAATAAAAAAAGTTAATTATTTCTAAGTTAAAAGGGTAACTGATTAAGTATTAAATACTGATTCATTTTAATAAACTCATGTGCCATGGCTAGCTATATCATTTTAATTAAACCACCTATCAGTATTAAAAATTTTTAATCTTTTACTTCAGCCTTCCTCTTCTAAGTCTTTATTTTCATATTTATGCTAAGCCCCAGGTGGCTGATATGTTTGTCTTAGGTTTGGTAATGAATGGTCAGGGCCAGTGGCCAAGAGAAAATCAGCTTTAAAAGCACTGGGGGGCAAAAATTAAGTGGCACAAGTTTACTGTTATTTAGCAGTCCTATGCAAGTATACTTAATGCATTTGTTACTCTCATAGCCATATCCACTAGGAAAATTCTTATTCAGCTTTCTTAATTCAGACTGAAAATTAAAGGTTGGTAAAATGACTTATGTAACTGCAATGATTAACAAGAAAGAAAGAAATTTCTCTACTCAGTGAAGCTCCCCAAGTTAGCACTAGCACAAACAAGATACTCCCCCTTTCAGACAAGGGAACCGAAATGTCATTAAATCATTTACTAGTCCTAAAGCCCCCTGGGGAAAAGGGAATCATGGTCATATACTTTAATCTATACTCATCCCTCTGACTCCAAATTACGTTTTATTCACGCCCTAAGGGAAGATTCTGACTTCTGTACCAAATTTCTCTACACGTAATTTTGGATTAATAACCCAGGTTTACATTGTTCATGCCAAAAAATCACTAATTCACGTGACATCTTAAACACCTTGTGTTTATTAATTATAGAGCACTTGGTTCTAACCACTACTGCACAGACCCAACATGCAACAAGCCAGCCCACTCACACTCTACTCTTGCCCTAGTCACTTTTTTCAACCTCCTTTCCAGCTAAAATGAGGCCAAGCTGCCCATATTCATAGAACAATTTTGCTTTTCAACTGAATTTTGTAGATGGATATACCACATTTATTGTTACTTTCTAATTGATTTACTATGGCGTTGGTTAATTCTTAGCTGCCACATTACAATGTAAACTTCCCTTGAAAACAATAGTTTTGATTTCATTGGGAAAATAATGCATTACAATATCAGGGAACATAACATGCTGATTCATATTTTACACAGCACTTTACAGTGATTATTTAGCATTCTTATCAGTTCCTGTTCTGGTAGAGCTTAAGGTCTAAGGTCCTGCAGGAAACTGAAGCATACACAAAGAGAACATATAAACTTATAAACTCCATGCAGATACCAACCATGTCAAAATCAAACCCAGGTCCCTAGAGGTCACCTCAGTTAACACTATGGAACTATTCCATAAAAGCATTTGGCTGCACCCTCGTGCCATATATTTTACAATAGGGAGACGCAAGTTTTTCAATTAGAAAAAGGCTGTATAAATGTTTCATGGTCTCCAAGGGCCAAATAGCATTTTGGGATTGGGTAACATCAACAGTGTGCAATGTTATTACACATATAAATAGGTACAAAATCTGCAAATAATTATTTTCTCCTGTGAAGAATAAGCAGTTTAAATGTGTTTTTAAATGAATTAATTATATATGTATAAAAAGGTTACTTTATTGATACCAGCTACACATTTACATTTTACATGGCCACCTAAAGATGAATTTTTATATCTATGCAGAAGATAAACTGATAAACTGCAGCCATATAACCACAAAGTATTCTAATGCAACCGAAAATGATATCTGGTTGCCAGGTGACAGACCCTGGCAATCAAAACCCAGACTGACCTTGAATCAATTTTATTGTTATTTTTTATTGCTTATCCTTTTTTTCTGTTCCTCTACTGTTCTATCTTCAATTTCGACTTGAAAAGTGCTTCCTGTCTGCCAAAGAGCAGTTAAAACTCCAGAGAAACGAAAATTTGAAAATAAAAATAAAGACTAACTGAAAATTCTTTTAGAACACTAGGACATCATGATTAAAGTACATTTTAAGTGCAATTACCCTTAGAATATATTTGAGCCAGCAGCAGCCTTAAAGCTTGCATATGTAGACTATGCAAAAGACTGAAAATTCTATAACTGGGGGTGGGTAAAGGCCTTTTGTGTTGGTTCCTATATAAATTGTGCTGAAAAGGTTAAAGCAATATTGCAGGGTGCTAAGCAACTCATCATTTTGCCTATTCAGAACTTAAACTGAAAGTCAATTAGATTAATTATTGCACATGCCAATCTTTTGCCGTGGAACGGATTCACACTGCTGAACCAAAGAATCTCATCAGACAAGTTTTCAGCAAAGGGCAAAACAATAACAGTTCATTAGTAGTAAAGCGGAAAAAGAAATGTTACAAGTCTAGAGATAACAGCTATATGATTTCCCACAAGCATTTGCATGCAGTGCGTGTGATAGGGCACTCAATTAAAGAAAATACACCATACCACCACTCAGCGTCTACATGCCTGTGCAAATTTCAACATGGCCTAAGAAACATCGAGCTGTAAGTAGGAGTAAAAGAATATTACAGGTATACTGTATGTATTGCTTGACAATACAATGCTCCCGATCCTTACTCTAAGGGACTGATTAAGCACAGAGATTAACATCACCCAGCAGCAAACACTCATTAACACCCTGGCCCCAAGCCTCCCTTGAGCTTCTCTATATCAATGTGTGAGCAGGATTCACATCTCACTACAGCCATCAGTTTAACGAATGATGTTTGAACTGACATGGCTATATCAATAAACAAGAATATTCATACACTGCCATGGACTGAAAAAAAATCATCCACTACTCTCACATCAGAAATTAATTCCATATTGTACATATTATTTCCACTGGCCATAAATGCAACTAAAGAGAACTATGGGGCCAGTGACAACTGTCTGACCCACAAGCACATTGTATGGCTCCAGATGAATTACATTTCCAGCTTAGAGGCAAGTTTTGGTTGTATTAAAACTAGGTGTGCTGTAGGCTGCCAGTCCACACAGGGGTACCAAAAAGCCAATCACAGCCCTTATATGGCATTCCCAGAAACTTCTTTTATGCTTGTCTTCCTCCCTAACTCTTTTTACATTTGAATGTGGCTCACAGGTAAATAAGGTTGGGAACCAGTCTTAGACCATTCCTCAGATCCACTGACTTATTTAAATTATATATAATCCCTTTAAAGAACTGAAGAATGTGTTGAAACTGTACGTTACTAGTTTTTTCCAGCTCCTGAATGGCTTAGTTTCCCATGGGACATCTCAATGAGGTACAAAATGATATATAACAAGATCAGATATATAACAAAATGTGTTGAATATAGAATCCCTTGTCAAAAATATAAGTTTTATTGCTAATTAATTAAAACGTTAACTTTTATGAGCAAATGCCTTCTGTTATTCGGAAAATGGTTGACAACAATGCACAAATCCAAAAATAATTAAAAGAATGTTTTGGTTTAGACTTAAGTATTTATCTGAACTCAGAAAGCTGCTACATATGGCACAGGTATGGGGTCCCTTGTCCACAGTGTATCGTTATGGAAATGATTATTGTTATCATTATTTACATTTGGCCAGCATTTCCTGCATTACTGTACCTTACTGAGTGAAAATGACAAGCACTGACAGCAATACACACACCACAGTAAAGCCGAAGACAAGAGAGCTCTGCCTGGCATTGTACATAGGATCGGCCACCCAGCTGTGAATGGTGGCACAGATTCTATAAGATGGACTCACCAATCAAACTAAGACAATTTGTACTGAGGTACCCATATAATTTTAAATGACATGCATTTAAGAAATGCATTCACTGTACTGTAAAAGGGGTGGTTCACCTTCACATTAACTTTTTGTATGTTATAGAATGGCCTAGCAACTTTTCAATCGGTCTTCATATTTTATCTTTTATATATTTTTAATTATTTGCCTTTTTCATTTGACTCTTTCTAACTATCAAAGGGGGGTCACTGACCCAGCAGGCAAAAACTCTATTCATATTCCAGTCTTTTTTTCAAACCACTGCCTGGTTGCTAGGTTAATGGATCCTAGCAACAATATAGCTGCTGAAATTCCAAACTGGAGAGCTGCTAAACAAAAAAAACCCAAATAATACAAAATGAAGACCGATTGCATTTTGTCTCATAATAACACTCTCTACATCATACTAAAAGTTATTTTAAAGGTGAACAACTCAAGCACATAAGGTAACCAAAAAAATGTGGTACTAAAACTGTGCCCTGTAGACTAACTTTGAAATCACCTCACCCGCACTTGCATCATCACTTTTCAGCTGATTGCCTGTTACCTGGAACATATGGCGAATTTCCCAGGCATTAACTGTCAGCATTGTGGCAATAGAGGCAATTCAGGGACACATCTAGATAATCCAGCTAGAAGGGCTGCACTGCTGGCAATGATTTAAATGCAACCAACCCTGCAACATGCATTTGCTAGTTCCTGAATTTTCAAATGATCTGGTAACCTTACCCTGCTAACCTTATTGTAGGGTAGGTAACAAATAGCTGTATAGAATCCAGAGGCTTTCGTACTTAGTGCTGATAAGCAAAGGTCAAATGTTATTAGGTTACAACACCTGTCACTGTGCACAAGGAAAAGATTTTGGCTTGAAAATGTTTGAAGTGTGCATTATCAGCCCAAAATATGCCAAGTGGTTCTCTGTATAGGATGGAAAACTCATATATAAAATAGGACTGTTGCTGCCACAAAATTATCTCACTGGTAAGCTGCAGGACAAACAAATAAAGTTAATAAAGTTAATGTTATTGGATACAAAGTATTTCCACATGGTGTCATGGACCTGCTAAAACAGTGCTTAGAACTTGATTAGGGTCAGAAGAACTGGTTGGGATAATAGATGGTCATGTTTGGCTGCAACACTGGAGAAGTCATGGATGTGGCTGAAGGAGGTTCCAGTAAGAGGATAGTAAACATATTGTATGTGCAGCAACACGAAGGACATTGTGAATGAGGACAAAATAATAATAAAAGGGGTAGTTCACCTTTAAGTGGACTTTTACAGAATAGCATGTCCTTAGCAACTTTTAGCTTGCCTTTTCTATTCTGCCTTTACAGCCTCCACTTTAAAAAGCTGCTTGGTTGTTGGGGTCACTGACCCTGGCAGCCAAAACTCTATTGCCCTGGCTACAATTTTGTTATTTATAGTTTTTTTTACTTATCTTTCTATTCTGACCCTCGCCTATTCTTTTGCCAGGCAATCTTTTAAACTACTGGCTGGTTTCCAGGGTAAATTCTCTCAAATCAGCAACCACATGTTGCTGAAATTCTGAAACCGAAGAGCTGCTAAACAGAAAAAATGAATAACACAATAATTGAAGATCAACTGCATATTGTCTCATTATAGTGCTGTCTAAATCATAATTATGGGGAATTATCCCTTTAAATTGTATATTGGAGAAAGCAACAAAACAGGTGTTGCTTTAGTGTATAGGTTGGTGAGGAAAATTAAACAGCCTCATTCAAGACAGATTGATATGGTTGGTGTTTTTATTAAAGTTTTCACAACGTGGGCCCCAAAATCTAGTTAGATTACAACTCCTAGCAACCTCTAACATAAAATTAAGGGTCAATGCATGCTGAAATGTTACTGGAACATATGGGGACCCAATTTTATAGAACATTAGGCAAATGATGGCTGAATACAGCAATAGCAAATCCACTGCTACACAAAACAGGGTTTCTACTTTAAAGAAAAGGCTATTACATACACACCACAGAAATCAGTTGTATCGCAGATTAAATGATTTTTTTGGTGTTACAGAAACAGGGGGTGGTTGCAAGGCCACTGGGAAGATTACCATAATCAGCAAGGTACATGAGGAGTAATAACCAATGAGAAGCTATAATTTCATCCCATGGCACACAGGAACCCCAAAAGCACACTGTATATATAACCATCAAGTGCAATATTCAAAACTTCATGAAATCTAAACCTGTGAACCAGCCACATCTATATCAGATCTCTCCTGGCTGAACAGTCGGCTAATCCGCACAAAGTTTTTCAAAAGGATATACACAAAGGGCAAGTAAACAAAGAGTGATTCTGTTCAAGACTTGCCAGTGAAAGGCCTACAAAGTGCTCATTGCCACTGCCATTACTCTCAAGGGTTAGTTCTCCCAGTAAAGTAGATGCTGAACTACAGGGGTATTCTATGCACCCCCCTCCCAAGGGCAGCTGTGGCCCCACAATAATTCTTACAGCAGTTCCAGGGTAAGGCTGCCATGCAATCTCTGCACGCTGCATGATGAATCTGCTGGTCACATTCACATATACAAGGAAGTCATGTGTACTGGAAAGATGCCAAGCAGCTCGTATCAACACACATGGCCCCAGCGTCATGCCTACAGCTAGTGTTTGTGTGTGATGGAAGCCTCTCTCTAGGAACTGTGTATGGGAACAGCACTGTACTCACACACACATATATATATATCAGCGCATCAGGTACTGATACTGTAACATACAAACCTGTGATTTCATCATCACTACTGGCAAATACAAAGTGTCAGACTTCAACCCTGCAAACTGTCATTCTAGCCAGCGTGACCCTTCCTTACTTATCAATGTCAGCAGCAGGGTTGCACTTTAACCCCCTGTTTCCCACAGTTCAGGAAACACAACTATGCAGCAAAAACATGAAAGGGTCCATGTTCCCAAACTACAATGATGTCTTTATGAGACACGCCAGAATTTGTTTTCTAATACAAAAGGCTGATAGAGGATGCTGGGAGTTTGGTTTTGCATGGGTTACTAATCCTTTCTAGTGTTTATCTAGGACACTTTGCCCCTGGAGAACTTTTTAAATGGGCATTGCGGCCTTACAGCTGTTGTTGCACTACAGTTCCCATCAGTCTCGATGCGGGGGAATGCTGGGAGCTGTAGTTCAGCAGCAGCAGCAGGCTAAGGCCAGGTTCCTCCCCCACCACCCCCGCAGCTGTCAGTAGGGCAGCGCTCCTTACCCGGGACACAGTCAGATCTGACATGAGCTCGTCGAAAGCGCGCGTTTCCTCGGCCTGCTTCTGGTTGTGCAGTGCGATCTTCTCGCTGAATTTCCTCGGGTTGGAACCGCTGGCGGCCGGGGTGGCAGCCATGGCGCAGCTCGGGTTCCTCTCCCTGGGGAGAAGGGATACTTCGGGGAGAAGTTAGGGGAGGGGAGTCCGGTGGTGACTCGCACTTCCTACAGTCCCTGCGGGACCGACACCGCTCAGCCCGTCATGGGGGTCCAGCTGCTGCCCCCTGGCTCAGGGGAGCGCTAGGGAAGGCTCAGGAGAGGCCCGGCCTGCTGCCGCCCCACTGGTACAACACAGCCATCCGGGATGAACAAATCCCCTAGCGGCCACAACTACAGAACCTCCCCCTTCGGTACAATCCGGTCCCTTCTAAAGTCAAACGTCCGGCGGGTCCGAGCGCACAGCCACTTCCTGACAGCAGAACTCAGGCCTGGAACTGAGCGCCGCCCACTCAGCCTCCCCCAGGAGCACAGGCCCTCCCCGGATAGTATCCGCCCCCACACACTGGCGACAAGAGACAGCCCCTAACCGGGTAGTCTCCTCCCCAAACGCTGGCACGCCACTAACAGCTTCAGAAAACTCCCCGCCCTGCACTGTCCCCACATAGTCCCCTCCCCCAGACATTGGCACCTCCCCCGGCCGCCCTCTTAGCGCTGGGAGTACGAGCCCCGCCTCCTGTGTAAAGGAGTGGGGTTCTAGTCAGTCAAACTGCGAGTGCTGAGTTGTTCCTATGAGCTGCGTGCTCAGGTGTACCCGTAGTGGGGGACGAAGTGGGTGTGTGACAATATGGGTTCTCATAGAGCCGCTGCTCTCAGTTTATGTACTGGAAGGGGTGTGAGTGTGGGATTGTGTATATAGGCAGGATATGGGCAGTGTCAGTAACGCGCTGTATGAGGGCTAGCCTGCCTAGCCGCTCTTGTTGAACTGCAACTGTCTGCGCCCACAGGGAGCCCAATGTTTTCATGGGGAGGTTCGAGGGAAGCTTGTTGGATTCTAATGGCGTCCCGCAGAATCTAGTTTATGGCAAATACTTTATGTTTGTGGGGTCTCTAGGGGGCTGTTTGGGCCTCTGTGTACTTAAATGCCAGGGCCTATTCTGACTTGGTGCCACTGACTAATCAGCAATAATGTTCTAGAAGTCAATACTAATAACAAGGAAATGACATAGACATATTAGGGCTGCTATGTCTGTTTGGGTTTGTAATTAAATACAAATTAAAGAGATGCTGGCTGGCTTATAATGGGGCTCCACAGAGACTTTGTACTTAGCCCCCCACTACTGTCACTGAGCTTATTCTATGTGTCCATTATTCACAGCAATGTGGTATGTGCAGTCTTAAATATGTCATGATTGGATCATCATATCCTTGGTGATATGGAGTTAGTTCTCTATAGTAACAACTTCATTCACACACTGCTCATCAACGGGTGCCCCCTGGTATTCATATATCCCACCATCATGCCCTCAGAATGAAGCATAGCAAACATCTCCATAGCCTAATAGTTATTACTTCTCTGTTGCTCTGCACACTGAATGGACTGCCTTCTATGTACTGTGATCAGCAATGAGCCCTGCGGTGTGTGCAACTCTTAGCAATTCAATTAGGCAGTAACAGTAATTACCAGATTACATGACTGTTAGAGAATAATTACTCCATAACCTGTATGTAATTGAAAATCATGCTTTGATTGCAAAGTATTATTTAGAATTATCACACAGTGAGTGATCCCACATACGCACAGTCATACTCGAATGGTTGCTTGCTGCTTACTTGGATAGCGTAGGATCTGGGCACATTGTGTTAAAGTCTGGGGATGATCTGGTTTATGTTGGAAGTGTGCAGCATTTTTTGGTATGTTACAGTGATTCATTTAGCTATTTACATAGATGAGGTGTAAGGTAAATAGCATAGAAAGAGAAACTCTGTGTTTTGCTGAGGAGATAGCCAGATGGATATCTGGGATCACATGCCTTGTTCCACCTCCAGGTGCCGAGCAGGTAGGTTGTTGTGCTTCTCAAGGAGTTCACAGTTCCCTTGAATAAAGCATCAGTGCATAAAAGGGCCACTGTACCTGCATTTTACTTGTAAAATCTTAAGAACACAATGGCACATAGATTGGCAGAATATTGGCCTCTTGAGACTTCAGCATATGAAAAGTGCCAGGGAATGTGAATGAAATGGCATGGCACTGACTCAGAAAGAAAGCCTGCATAACCCGGTAGGAATAATTAGCACTGATATAAGATAATCGTTTGAATTGCTCAGGAAAGATTTTGCCCAGAGGCAAGGAGAGAAGGCAAAAGGAAACTGACTGGTTAAGTGCTTGGCAAGGGGTGCCCTAGGGCATCAAGCAGGGTGGAGCAAAGCTGTTACCTTGGAGCTCTGAGAGATGGGGGGGGGGGGGAAGTGGGCCTGATGGGATCAAACACCAATTAAAACCTCACACATGAGCAAGGGAGATCAGATATCTAGGAAATTTGAATATCTGGAAGAGCATGAGGGTCAGAGTGAATACAAGGGCTGTGATTAAATGTTAGGGAGAGCTGGGGTCTTGACTAAGGAGAAGAACAGGAGATCCTACCCGCACACCCTTAGCTCTCCAAAAAATTACCGCTCGGTGCACACTGCTTGGAGGGATCGGCACCCTCCCAAATTCCAATAGCCACAAAAAAGCACTGGCACTCAAAGCTGCAAAAATGGGACAAGCCCTATAAAAATCTTTAATGCGGAGGTGCAATGTTTCGGGGCACAACAACCCCTTTATCAAGCATTATAAAGGGGTTGTTGTGCCCCGAAACGTTGCACCTCCGCATTAAAGATTTTTATAGGGCTTGTCCCATTTTTGCAGCTTTGAGTGCCAGTGCTTTTTTGTGGTCTTGACTAAGGAGGCCAAAACCAAGGGTGGGGTGGATTGAATTGATCAAATCCTGGTGTGAACCTGAGGACTATTTGTTCCCCTTATTGCCATTCTTACCACATCAATGAAAGAAAAATGTTAGGAGCTACACTAGTCAAACCACAAATGCAGGGAGTCTTAATCTAGCAGTGCAGTCTAATATTGGTGTCTGTGCAGAACAACCTATGTGATTTATTTGTTGCTAGTGAGCAGTGTGTGTGTGTGGGCAGAACATGCTGGGGAGCCCTGGTAGGGCACCCTTACATCAGTGTACTCTGTGCAGCACACCTTTAGCCAGGCAGAATAAAATGCAATCAGTACTCATGCATGTAGGTGCAAACGTGCTTCTCAAACATATAAAAAAAAAAAAAGATATGTAAGGGCTCTCAATACAATCCCCTGCACACTATGCTGTCTAGAATTAAACTATAATTAAAATATAATTGGTTAAAATTGTAATCTCTTGATGAATTCTGTGCTGCTTGATGTAATCTATTACTGTTGCTTATATAGAAAAGAATGTACCCCCCCCCCATAATAAAATGTAAAGATATTAAAAGTCACAAGGGTGTTCTATGACCATATAATTGCACAAGGCCAAACGTGACTTCACATTTTACAACAGGAGGGTACATTATTTATCATAATACCTGTTCCAATGAGTGATGTGTTCAAATTACATCACTAAACACCATTTATAAAGATTTACAGGATATTCATGGCTTGTGGTGTATTATACAAAAAATACCCCTACTTTATAACAAGGGGATATAAGAAGTCACCTCAGAGTTCAATAATCTTTTATTATAGCTCCCTAAAATGTATATATTATGAACAATTATGTTTGTAAAATCAATGAGGGTGCTTTTTTTAAGCACTTTATCAATTTACATATTTTTTTTTTGTTTAAAGGCTATTTACATTTTTATTAACTACCAATATAATGTCTATGAAGATTCTCATTCATCCAGGTCATGATATACAGTATCTAGTAGAATTAAGTCTAAAACAACTGGACTTTTCTGAGTTTTTCTTGAAAACGTTTCACCACTCATCCGAGTGGCTTCTTCAGTTCAAATGACTGGTAGGGAATTCCCCGGTATTTAAACTCTTGATGGTAGTAGATATCTGGCCTGAAATTGGTCAGATATCGATCGGGCAGGTTAAAAGATTTAGTCAGATTGGGGACCGCATCGGCTCGTTGATGCGTTCCCCAAACCGACTGCCCCACTGCCGCCATTATAATTATCTATTATATTATTAATTAGTCTACATGTTCCCCGATATCGTCCACCTGTAGGGCGGGTCGTCAAGCGAGCGGATATTCACGTGTATGGGTACCTTAAGACCTTTCTGTCATAGATATTCTTGGAACTATGGGTAAATGGCTGCTACTGCAAGGTATGTATGCTGTCACTTACCTGAGCTTAGGGACTAACATATACTGCATATAAAGAATATAAAATTCAAAATACAAGGTGGATTATTAATTAATTCAGACTCCCATTACACAGCAGCTGAAAAACCAGTGAAATTTGCATCAGAATTTAATAATCAGCCCTGTAGCATCAGCTTCTATGACATCAAACCTAATTTTCTGCTTGATTTGCGATCATCCCTAAGCTTAGCCTCTCAACAGCTGCCCAGAGCCCACTGACACTCCTAACAAAATCCAAGATGGTAACTGGCAGGATACAGACATATAGTGTAAATAAGAAAGTGTTAGGGGAATTTGAACTGAAGAAGCCACTCGTATGAGTGGTGAAACGTTTTCAAGAAAAACTCAGAAAAGTCCAGTTGTTTTAGACTTAATTCTACTAGATACCAATATAATGAATTTTATAACAACGGCTCCACCTGCTGGTCATGGTAGCATGCAGGGTTACCATAGATGACAAATCTCCGCCGAATGCCTTCCAGGAATAAAGTGAATCATCGGTGGGAAACCATATGCATCGCTTCATTTTCCAAGGTGGTTTAAAGTTTCCTGCACAAGGCTACATAAAACCATTGTGCACATATGTTATTATTGATCTCCTTGGTGAGTTTTAATATCTTTATATTTTGTAATAGGAAGCACATTATAGACAGTGACCTCTTACCTTTTATATCTGCTATTGGCTGCTTAGTATGTAATTCTGTATGTCCTGTGTATAAACCTTATTGTACTGTGCTTTGGAATATGTTGGCGCTTTATAAATATCTGTTAATAATGTTAATATTAATCTATATAGTCTCAGCCACTACTAAATCCCATTATCCAGAAAGTTCAGAATTACAGGAAGGCCATCTCCCATAGACTCCATTATAAGCAAATCATTCTAATTTTTAAAAATGGTTTCCTTTTTCTCTAAATAATAAAACAGTACCTTGTACTTGGTCCCAACTTAGATATAATTAATTCATATTGGAGGCAAAACAATCCTATTGGGTTTTTTATGTTTAAATTATTTTTTAGTAGACAAAGTATGGAGATCCAAATTACAGAAAGATCCCTTAGCATTCTGGATAACAGGTCCCATACCTATGTAAGGAGACGGTATTTTTTTTAAGAAAGATAACATATCTATATGACATTAACGCATGGCAATCCAATTTATGGAAAGATCCCTTATCCAGAACACCCCAGGCCCCAAGCAGTTTGGATAAAAGGCCCCATACCTGTACTAAAATAGATACATTTTAGAAGGGCAGCTTTAGTTGTTACTCCGTGGTCGGACAGGCTTCCAGAGTATTACAGCATTTGCTGGTTGCCCACAGCCAAGGACAATTCCCCTAACACTTTCTTATTTACACTATATGTCTGTATCCTGCCAGTTACCATCTTGGATTTTGTTAGGAGTGTCAGTGGGCTCTGGGCAGCTGTTGAGAGGCTAAGCTTAGGGATGATCGCAAATCAAGCAGAAAATTAGGTTTGATGTCATAGAAGCTGATGCTACAGGGCTGATTATTAAATTCTGATGCAAATTTCACTGGTTTTTCAGCTGCTGTGTAATGGGAGTCTGAATTAATTAATAATCCACCTTGTATTTTGAATTTTATATTCTTTATATGCAGTATATGTTAGTCCCTAAGCTCAGGTAAGTGACAGCATACATACCTTGCAGTAGCAGCCATTTACCCATAGTTCCAAGAATATCTATGACAGAAAGGTCTTAAGGTACCCATACACGTGAATATCCGCTCGCTTGATGACCCGCCCTACAGGTGGACGATATCGGGGAACATGTAGACTAATTAATAATATAATAGATAATTATAATGGCGGCAGTGGGGCAGTCGGTTTGGGGAACGCATCAACGAGCCGATGCGGTCCCCAATCTGACTAAATCTTTTAACCTGCCCGATCGATATCTGACCAATTTCAGGCCAGATATCGGTCGGCCAGGCTCCTCGTTCCTGCCCCTACACGGGCTGATAGGCTGCCGAAATGGTCCAAGGGACTGATATCGGCAGCTACAACCGCCCTGTGTATGGCCACCTTTAACCAAAATAATTGACTTAAGGTGGCCATACAAAGTAATATCTGATCATTTGACCAAGGAGCCAACGTGATTCTTGTCTGATATAATTTATGTTTAGATATGAGTTGGGCAAGTCATCGGAAGTAAACCATACATGAGCATGGAAAAATGATGAAACATGGATTTTCACTTTCGTGTCTGATACAGAAATCCCCAACATTTCCTATTTTATTTTTTTTTAGACTTTGGTTGCCCTGTTATGATCTATTTTCTGACCCAACACTTACCCATAATGAATATAGATTTCACACACAAATACAAATGATATTTTTATTTTGTTGAACAGAAGTAAAGATGCAGGCCCACGTACAAACAAGGGACCTTATCCATATTCTAGAAAACTGTAAAAAGACAAATATAACCTCAAGAAACTTTTTACTTATGGTCACTAATAAATTAAAAAAAAAGTCTTAGATGGGAAGATCCCACATTTCTAATGAATTTTAATTCAGAGAATGGGTTTATTTAGTGAATTTAACTTATATATTGCATGGGTTGTGGCATTTTAATAATCTAGGATTCATAAGATAATTTCCCTATAAATTATGTTTTTAATTCTTATATTACAAATAAATGTATAATTCTTTTTAAGGAATGTGAAATATATTTCTATTAGCACATATTGGCCTGTCTACCTATGAGAAATACATATTGCTGGATCATAGCTCATTAACACAAGCATACAAGGGAAGACAGCAGTGCATACTCTGAGTTCAGGCTCTCAGTACTACATTATATCACTCTGACCTTACTTTTATATATATATATAAATATAAATTTGTTAGCAATGTGCTAGTCACTTTTAATGCTGGACTCTGCCAAGCTATTGTATTTCTTCAAAATAAATGTTAAGAAACCTATTTCTATAAAAGGCTTGTGTCATTCTTAGAAAACTGGAACTTAATTTACAATATATTTCCTGAACGTTTAAAAGCTAATATAATTCAAGCAGTGCGCAAGCATGGCCCTAGAGACTACCTACTAGTACACAATATCAGCATTGGGTATCAGGTTCCCTCGGCTATAGCTCAGTTAGCAGAATGAACACATATTCTTTCCTATGTCTGCATGTATAAAAGGAACTAACATCAATATATTTTCTCTTTGATTCTAAATACTTATCCAGCTTAGGTTTCCTGGACAAATTGTGTTTTTGCATTATCCTGAGAACGTGAAAAAAGAAAAAAAAATAAGCATAATTTTGGGTGGCATTAACCACCGCTATTCCAAAATTAAAAACATTTCCTTTAAAAATATGTTTCCACATAAAACAATGGCTAATACATCTTTAGGCAGCTATCCTACCTACTGTATATTAGTCTGGCAATGTTGCAAGCTAATTTAAATTATTCTGATTAAAAGGCATATCTAATATAAAGCAGGGCTAATTAAAATAGTTAAACTGGGCACAGTTAAGATTGATTCCAGCTGCTTTTACTGTGGCAGCCAATCATTTCCTTCCATTGCAGGACATGTGCATAATGTTAAACAGTAACCCCCACTAAAACTGATGTCAAGAAGGCTGTAATGCACATTACAACAGCTGTATAGCATTCAATTAAAATCAAGCAGGGAAGACTACATTGTGGCTGATTTTGACTAATGAAATATAATAGTGATTGAGGACAAGGCTAAATTCTTTATTCTTTTTTTAACTTGTGCTCAGACTATTCAGCTTTTTGGTCCATCAATAAAATCAATAATAGCAATAATAATGAACAGGTGATCGGAGGGGGGGAAAAAGTACAAAATACCGAAACAAAACATATATAGTGTATTAGTGCATTTACTCTTGTTGCTAACCAGCATTCTAGATAAAATTTGTTCTTGACATCTAAACTAGATTCCCTAAGCTAGATACATTTAGCTATGTAACACTATATTTGGAAGCACCAGAGCCTTTCTAGTTTCTTACAGCAGGCCTCAGGATGACTTCTTTACACAGATGGATGCTTGCAGAGAATGGGCACACAGGCTCGTGCAGGTATAAAGGCAGTTTGTGTTGGCTGAAGCCACAGTTTGACAAGAAGGCATACATATGATGTTTATCCCAAACTATTCCCTATCTTCTCCAATGACTTCTTATTTCCCATAGAATTTCTTGTTGATGAGGAAGATGAGCAGGTTAACATTGACCTTTGCGCGATCGAACAGCTTCATGACAGCAACACCTTCATACTGTAGTTGGAGAAGATCCTGTCCAAAAAACAGTGACCGTGAACATTTTCTTACATTTCTAAGCCCTGCCTTCACCAGATATAAAATATATTTACAGAGAAAACGGATGTTAAATATAAATACAATTTTTAAAAGTAATTGCCAAACTTATGGGCCCTTTAACTTCTTAAGGCATTGCCTTTATTTCTGTGTTCTGCAATTCAGTCAGGGAGGTGAAGGAAATATAAGTAATGATTGGTAAAGCTAAAAAAGCCTGTGGGTCACCAGTGCATCCTTCAACAGTGGCCCCACTGATACATAAGGAAGTGACCTCTTTAGGCAAGGTTCACATAGGTAATGGGGAGGAATGCTTTACTTATATCTCGGTTAATAACATACTAGAACAATCTTTGTAGGTGGTATTAGAAAAGTGGTGCTTTAGAGGTAGTAGACAAATTGGGTCATAATTGCAGGTTGTGGGAATTTACTAAAGCAGGAAAATACTGGGCCAGGGTATATACAATGATTACAATTGTAAGGAAAGCCCTAGAGGTGGTACTACTGAACATAGAAGGGAACAACTAAGATATTTGCTATTGCATGGATGTCTGCTCTACTGGATATACAACTTGTTCAATCAAGGCTTGCCATCTGGAAAAGGGGGCATTCAATAGCATTGCAAAAGGACAAAACAATGACCTTTAGACATTTTAGGGTTAAGGGATCCAGTTTAAGGCAAGATGAAGTCAGGAAGGATTTTTTTCCCCTCTTCGGCAAATTAGAGAGGCTTCATATGGGGTTTTTTGCCTTCCTATGGATCAACTAGAAGTTAGGCAGGTTATATATAGGCATTATGGTTGAACGTGATGGACGTATGTCTTTTTTTAACCCAACTTACTATGTTACTATGATCTTTAACTTTGCCTGCCACAGTCCCATTTCAACCTTGCCTATCCACTCTTTGGCCTAACTACAGTGATGTATTAAGTTGAATGGATAGGTGACCTACTATTTTTATTATCAATTCTATGGGGGAGAGAGGGGTTGGCCTCTACGTAAAGGAGAAGGAAAGTTAAAAATCAGTGGGGGATGTCAAATGTTAGGAGAAAGCCACAGCAGCCTGGAGTAGCCTCTTCCTTCTTCGAACCAGTTACGCAGTAGAAAGAAAAGCCACACTTTAACAACAACAAAAAAAAGCAGCAAAAGCAGCTTTTTCACTCTACTGCACATGTGCCGGCCCTGGGATCCAGATGATAGAAGAGAGAAGAAGGAGGATCGCTGGCTCGCAGCTACTCTGGGCTGGTGTGGTTGTGGTGTGGAGCACCAGCCAGGGGTAAAAAGGTAAGCAATTAAAATCACTGGGAAGGGGGGGATGGGAGGCTGCTTCAATATTTAGCCATAACTTTGTAACAATGCAAAATTTTAAAAAGCTATAAATTGCCTAGACTTTATATTTTCAATAGTATAGAAACATTTTTCATGATTGTTCCCCTTTAAGGATGTAGATTTTAAAGATCCCTGGTGTAATGTGGGAGTTTATTTGTTTGTGATTTTTGTGTTTCAGTATGGATAGTTGTCAAAATCATACCTGGTAATGCAGCATGAATGTTTCCATCTGAACGCCCATGAACTTGGCTTTCACCTCAAAGTCACCAACTTCATCTGTGGGAGCGATTTCAAAAATCACGTTCTTGAATCTGCACAGGAAGAAGAATAAGGAACCAAATGACATATAGATGGCGAATGTGATGATGTCTGTCACAGAATGATGTATGGGTGTGCCCCAATGGCAGTTTATGAATAAATGATGCCAAACTGAAGGTTAACAAACTAGTATTTAGTACATTTTAAAAGTAGAAAACTTAGAGAAAATGTATATACATTTTCTCTAAGTTTTCTACTTTTAAAATAACTATCCACATATTTACCCCAACTTTTTCCACATGCTCCTTTCTGCTCACGTTACTTAATATGAAACAGGGGAGGGAAAGATTAAGTAGTTAAATCTGGATTATACTAATTCATTTCTAACTGAGCTAAAAGCTTTATGTTTATTTTAATACCATCTAATGCAGTATACATCTCTAATACAGATTTAAAAAAAAAATGATGCAATCTTTGAAAATGGCAACAGAACTAGGAACCTGCTGTGATGCAATACCCAGAGGGAAGGCAATATGGCTAGAAGTGGAAGATGGGTGTTGCTCAAGGCAAGGGAATATAAATTATGTAATTAAATGAAGACTGGATTTGAGAAGCTGCATTTTAAAGAGAGATGCTACTACAGAGAGCAAGACTGTAAGTAAACAAGTCATGTAAACTGTTACAGGGACTTGGAGGAATTTGTGATGCAATGATAAACCTCTGTAATAAAGAAACGTAATTGAAAAATGTTTATACGTTTAAAAGTTTGTGTCAAATTCAGCAGCAGCTGTATAAGAGGAGGATAACAAATCAAGCAGGTGCATGTTATGGTATGGCACATCTTCACCACTGGGCATACTCAGGTTTTTGAATCTAGATGCAGCCCTATTATACCAACAAGGTAAAGCTTGTTTCAAGGCTCAGATTTCCTTACATACATTATAAAAATATTCTCCACTCTCCAAATTTGCTAAAATAAGCATCTAAGTAATATTCTTTAACAGAAACTTGTTTGTTTCTAATTGCAAGCATTGCACTGCATACAAATAGCTACAGTGGTGCTTTGTGGTACTGAATCTATACATATTTGTACTCAGAACCCACAAAATGCAGTGTGTATCCTTGTTGTCCTCATGCAAACCAGGGAATGTAGCAGCCAAGTAATGAGTGATCTTCCCCTTTGGGGCAACCAGTTCTTGGCAAATATATTCTTACAACACTGTTTACATTGTAAATGTCTTATTCTATAGTACAACAATTTTTTCTATTGCCACTGTCAGAGTCAACAGAACTTACTGATTTGCTTGAAGGTCCTCAATTTCTAGCAGTACCCCTTTCTCATGCAGCCGTGCCGCAGAGTATTTCAGTGATATCTTTTTACTCTTCTTCCCTTTAGCTTGGCCTGGTTTCTTAGACAACCTGGTGTAACGGTAAAAGATGCAAAAGTCATCTGAAAACATAGAACAGCAGCAAAACTATGTATCCAAATTTAAAAGCATAATAGCTATTCTTCCATAAAAGTGAGTCTGATGTAAACCTAATAATGTAGATTCATAGAAAAATTGCTTTTAACAAACCATGTTAAAAGCCAGAGAAGGCAACCTCCTCCATCCATGCTGTCTGGTTTCTAATTCATTTTATTTTTCTAATTTTTATCTTATTGTGCTATGAAAAAATAACAAAAAGCTTAACGAAGAAATGTTTTTCTATATGGACATGTGTTTGCTGACATTTAGCCATACTGTATTAACAAGCTTAAGCAGCATTTGCTCTCAAACACTTACTTGCGGTTGCTTGCCAAGTTGTCCATACAGGTTTTGATATAACTCTTGTAATAATCCACTTGTTCCTCATAAAATAAAGCCTTAGAGTTCAACGCTGTGTGTGTCTGCTGCAGCTTCACAAGCTCTGCCTTTCGTCGCTGGCGGTATCGCCTTTGATTACGGATATCCTATATTGCAGAAACAAGAATTAGACAGAAATGCCTACTGAAGACTATACTTAGGGTTTTGTTTACTTATACAATGTAAAATATATAAGTTTCAAACATTTGTCTTTACATCTGTATTTGATTTAAATAATCCTTATTGGATGCAAAACAATTCTATTGGATTTAATTAATGTTTTATTGATTTTTTAGTAGACGTAAGGTATGCAGATCCAAATTACAGAAAGACCCCTTATCCGGAATACACTTGGTCCCAAGCATTCTGGATAACAGGTCCTATACCTGTACTGTCCAATTTGGTCATCATCATAGGGAGAGCTGTGGCAACTCTCACTTTGATATTTGCAGATGCCTGATGCGCATGAGCAGATATAATCTCACTGTAGACACACCAGAATCTGTAGGGATTGCAGGCCAGTTAGGGATATGTGAATAAATAGTTGGTAAGGGTCAAGTGAGCCATATTTACTCCCCAACTAAATCTGTGCATGGTTGAAACAGTGTTCAGTTGTTGCAGTTATGTTGCAATATGAACAACGACACTTATTTCTAGAAACATATAAAGTTTATTTAAAGGAGAAGGAAAGTCTAAAAACAACATGAGCTCAATAACTTAGCCTTAACACAGTCCTTAACATATTTCCTGAACTCACCGTGCTGTTGCTTCATCTGGCTCTGACATGGAAAAGTCTTGTCAGTAAATACAGTACCTGCTCTAAGCCTGTGCAGCTTCCTGTCTCACTGAACACAGATTGTCCAGGACACAGACATGCTCAGTGCACAGCAGAGAGCTCCGTTTTTTTTTTTTTTCCTCACAAGCAGGGGGGAGGGCGGGCTGCTGCTGCCAGGGAGATTGTTTATGGAGGGGGAATTTGTGGAGCTGCAGAAACTTTCTAACAGGAGCAGGGAGCCGGCTTGTACTTTTCAGCCCATTCAGACATGCTGGATAAGATGGCGGCGCCGTTCACTGAAACAAGCATGTAAGTTCTAGCATGTGTATCTTTGTAAATCTTTCATTAGGCAAGCCAGGAATATAGCGATTTTACACAGCAGTAGTAGTACTTTTTAATAGTGTGCTTAATAGATTTTGCCTTTCCTTCTCCTTTAATAAACCTTGGTTATTTTAGTTATTCCAATGGTAGAGAAATGCTGAGCTCCCTTATTAGGCAGCCCTATGCCACATAATCCAAAGACCATTGCAGCAACAGCTTGCCTTCTCATTTCCCTCAGTATAGCCCACCTCCTTCACTTTCATTGATTAATGCACTACCACTGTGCTGCTTCAGGGGGCACAATTTCTGATGATTTAGCATCAGCAAAGGCAAAAAAAATATTTTTTTACTGACGGTAAAGCTGCTATTGATACCATGGTTCTTATAATAATAGTCATTAAGAACTAGTTACATTAGCTCAGCAACCAATGCTACAACTAGCAATGGATTTAGCCATTTACTTGAATTTAAGGAGAACCACTTATGAAATACTACCATTTGTAAATCCTCTTTATTTTCTGTCCAGCCAATACAACCATACCATTCCATGCTATCTAATATATACTCATGTCAATTTACCTTGGCAATGTCATTGATGAGATCCTGGTACCGATTATCTGGATTAACCAAACCCATTTCTTCAAGCTTTTTTAAACCGGCTTTTATCTTATCCTTCTTTTCCTGAAGGGTTAGGTTGCTGTCTTGCCTTAGGCTCTTAGCGGTTTTCATCTTATCTGGGGTTTTTGCATCTCTCATAGCTCTCCTCTGCATGGCTCGCAGATGATCTGACTCCTGAATTAGGACAACAACACAAGTTGTAGAGCACTTGCTGGCAGATGCTTCCACATTTGACAATAGAACAGATGCTGATTACATTTCAAAACTGCATTTTCTCACATACAAAGTACAAAATTAACCTGGTAACTTACACTTGTCAAACACCTACAATTATTATATTTAATGTATACAAAAGGTGCACAAATATCCATCTCTGACTACATAGCCGCACTTGGCTTTTTTTTTTTTACCTGTTCATTGGTTGCTCGAGTTTCTAAGATTTCTGCCAAGGTTTCTCCAGGCTGGAACCGAATAACATCCACAATGAGGCGTTTTGTGCTATATTAGGAAGAAAAAAAACTGTTTTGTTTGTGTTGATAAAAGAGGACTTTGAGATATCACTGAGAATACTTTATATTTTTTCCTAACTTTGATGGCATGCAGGGCATATCCTCTGACAGCTTATTTTAGCCAGCAAAGAAGCATACAAAACATCCACTGCTAATTCTTATTTACTTGAATGGGTAACACACCACAGCGCAGTTACTGGCATTTTTCATGGTTGAAAAAGCTCTACTGAGCATTTTTAAGCTGATAAGAGACAGCATCAGGGCTGTCATGCAGTTTCTATTAGAGTAAACAAAAGTTCACCATGGGTGTTTTGGGCACTTTACCACTAGCTAAAATGCACTTGTGGAGAATGTTCCCTATGTGCCATAGCCCTAGCACTTATAAAAAGAAAAGAGTCAACAGGAATAAACGGCAAACTGCGATTTGGCTCTTACTTCAGCATGATGGTTTTTGCATCCTTTTCTGCATTTTCATCACCAAGAATTTCAAACTTGTTAGTTAGTGTAAGTGACACCTCTGTTTTTGCCAACGAATCCATGTTGGTGTCCCCTGCAGAGCCTGGTCCTTCCCCTAAATGAAACAAAATAGCGAGTTACCCTTAATCTACAGAGCTGTGCCAGGTGAGATTGAGAAGTCCCACCCATGGTAGTTCTTACAATAAGAATTCTTACAGTAAGTGCATTCATTCCGCATCTTTTTTCCTTTACAAGTGTTCACATGGCCAAGTTTAAATCAAGAGACCTATGCCAAATGCTTATAATTTGTCTATGGTATAACTGTAGCTTACCAATAAGAGACTCAATGGTTGGAACCTCTCCCAGGTCATCCAGAAGTTCATGGATTGGATCGTTATGCTCTGGTGCTACAGCGTCCTGATGGTCAAGAAGCAACTGAAATAATAGTTCCAAAATTAGTTATTCCATTTGCTGAGGTTCAGCTTGCTACCCTACAAAGCACTGAAGTTAATAAATATGTGAGCTGTTATAGATAATAGTATACCTTTGCTTACTGGCACAGTGCATGTTTCTTAACATTAAATAAACAACTTGTAAGTAAAATGTTATTAAAAACTTTGTATAGAGAAATCCCCAGGATTTATACATGAAAAGGACTTGCTACAGGGGACTGAAATGTGAGCGAGTATAGTAGTATTCTGGGTACATTATCATACTGGGTCCCATATTATCAAACAAGCTTTAACAAAAGTACATGGAACCAAACCCTGCTGGTATATCAAGACCATGAACGTTTCTGATACTGTACACTTGTACATTGTGGTTTCTCAACTAATTATTATTTCTACACTCGTCTTTGGCCAGTGCCAATTTCTCCACTGGTGATACTTATATTGTAAAACAGGTCTACAGTATCAGTAACTTCTACTTCTATACAATTATACTTCTGTGGAAGTTGACATGGGGATGTGCGCCAGGTTGAAGTTTGTTATGGCGTGCTGACTTTGGGAATCTTTTGTATAATATCAGAAAACAAAATGAGGGTCCAGCTGAAAGCCAGCAGACTACTTACAGTGTGGGTGTTAACAATTTCTCCAATGGAAATATAAATAACTGGCTTTGTTACAGTCACCAGATCTGAATATTCATCCACATTAAACTTGTCTTCGAGCTCAGGAACTTCACAAGCTGACTGGAAAAAGCGCCTGCAGAGAAGAACACAGATATAATCATGTATGAGGTTAAGCAGATACCAATATTTTTAGGGATATTTAATTGCATACAAGGGAAATACGATACCCAAATTAAAAGGCACATTTATATCATATGTCCCCTCCACCAATTGAGCCACACTATGCACACTCCCCAATACAATGCCCTAGGCCGGGACCTGTTAATAAAATACAAGAGTAGCGCAGTGGGGTTGGCAGCCACTATCCCTTTTTGCTTGATGTCTTCTTTCCAGGTCTTTGACAGCCAGGAATGTACATAGTTGAAGCCGATCTAGTTCTAACTTTAAAAAGGCCCTGACACCCTAAGAAATAACTCCAAATTATTTTCTATTGTGTTTTTCAAGCAAAATAAACTTACACTATATAAATAATATTAATCTCGTCTTGGAATTGCATAGTCACAGCAAGCAGGTAGGTGCCATTTTGTGGACATTATTATTATTATTATGGCAGGCTTTGTATCACCTGTGAAAGTAATCTAGGATTATATATATTAGTATGTAAGCATATAGTTGCTGACATACTAGTTGCTTTTACAAGAACAAGAAATCTATACTATAACAAAATGCCTTCAAGGGTTCAAACAATCAATCCATAAACTGTGTTTTTCTTGTTTCCTTTTATTTTGTTGTCATTTTTAATAAAGACATACAAAATGTATTGGTTTAAAAGGGAAGTCACTGTAATGTCCCTTTAGGGTTACAAAAAATAACCAGAAATGCTCCTCAAGTTCACAGCTACAGATATTAAACCCAACCCAATGCCTAGGTGGAGGCAACATCTTTGCTATGCCCCTATGCAAACTCTACCCTAGCTCTCCAACGGAGCCCTGTACAAAATAAGCCTTATGGCTCTCATAAAATAGGACATTTTAGCTCTGTGGAATTTCAAAAAAGACTTTTATTGGTTATCTGTCTTGAGAATAACAAAGTGCCACGTGCTCAGTGCCAGTTTTTTTTACTGCTGTATCTATTAGTTACTGTACATTGCCGGCAAAGAGGGATCACCTATTTACAGTGCCATTGATTATTAATGACCATAGTATATGACTAATAAGCTATATAATATTTTAGATATTTACAGTACATGTAGAAATAATACAAATGTAAAATCTTAAAACAGCGTTAACCAGTAGTGAACTAAAATTACATTTAATAGTGCAAATAGGGGCCTTCACAAATTGAGGACCACAAAGCCACAACTGGCCCCCTGAATTAAAAAAGTTGTAGCACTGCTTTAAACCAACGGCCCAAGACCTGGTTAGAATTCCTTATTTCGCGAGGCTGTCAGCCAGTGAAAGTAATAATGTGTGTTTTCTCATTTAACCAATTAAATAAATTACTGCACAGACCTGAACTTCTGGTATGACTGTGAAAGGTATTCATTGATGGCACTTAGATGAGCATTGTCTCCAAGAAACATCTTGTTGGATGCAGCATGCTGAAGCATCTTTGCAATAGAACCCAGGTTCCTTCGCTGATCTGTGGTGAGCTGTCCTCCAGCAGAGAGGTCAATGATGTCAAAGGCATCTGGTGCCACAATGGCTGGGTTCATGTAGCGGTAATATAGCAGATTTCCCACAATCTGAAAGAACAAAAGCACTAGTTAGAGAAAAAAAAAAACCAGCAGTAAACATATAGTCAGTCACCCAGATCCTGTGGGAGTTATGGGTGCTTTTCAGCCAGCATTATTGGACTCCACAGCTCCTGCAGTGACTCTGTGTAAGTGACAATATAATTTTCACTATAATATCCAATATCATTTTTATAAAGAAGGACAATAGTTTCAAACTCACAGACCAAGTTTGCCCTGTCAAATGATGGTTCTTTCCTGAGGAAAGACATAGAAATGGCTATACAGTGCACCAGTGCCTAACAGAAAGAGGGATAAAGGGCAGTTGAAAACCCTGAGGTAATATGTTGTCTGACTTTGCATACTTACAGTAAGCTCTAAATGGCAGAGCCCTCTTTACCTTCAGTATCAAGACAGTGTTTGATGTGTACACCCTTCTATTGCATAGTACTGCAGAATATGTTGAATCATGTTAGTAATAAAAAGATGAGGGTTAGGGAAGGGCAGGCAGTTAAAAGTAAGTGTTCAGTATGCATGCTACAGAAGCTTAGTGATGGCTTAGGAAGAAGAAATACGGGACGATTAAAAAGTCATTGTGAATAATCTGCGCAGCAAAAACTCGCGAGCGTTTAGTTGTGGCGACTTCTATTATATCTTATGGAAGAAATGTTGATGCAATGGACTTAGTTAAAAGTCGCAGCAACTAATCGCTCCATGTGTCTTCACTCTTACTGTACATGGGACAGAAAAGTGTGACACCTTAGCATGTAGGGGCTGCATATAGCTGATGCACAGCTGCAAGTACACACTTTATTATTATTATTATTAACATTTATTTATAAAGCGCCAACATATTCCGCAGCGCTGTACAATAAGTGGGTTTCATACATTGGACATACAGAGGAACATAAAGCAATCAATAAACGATACAAGAGGTGAAGAGGGCCCTGCCCAAAAGAGCTTACACACACTTGTGAAATTTCACCTTTGGTATTTGTTTAACAGATAGAGAAGAATGTATTATTATAGTAATTATGCTTTACCCCTAACTTTAGAATGTGTAACTGTTCAGCTCATAGATTTATCCTAGGCTGGCCCTATCTCTAACTGGCTATCTACATCCTTCCTCATCATCTACAATAAGCTTCCTATTGTGCACTACATTTCCAACAAGAAACTGAAAGAGGGCAGGCAAGGAGTGTGGCCTGATATTGTAGGCATGGACAGAAACTTGTGTAAGGTTTTTTTACATAGCCTGGAATGCAATATAAGATAACATTACACTGGCATTGGTAAGAACAAATGGGCTGGAAATTTTGAGAACAAAGGGCAAGGTCACATGGAGCATAGATGCGCTTTTCCGTCAGGCACACAAAGTGTAAATCCACTTCTCAGCCCAGCTTTTTTCTGTCAGACTTTTCCCTGTGCTAATCCATGTGCCTGCACTGAAAGCTGCAGTATCTGCCCAAGTGCAGGCACACACACTGGGGCAGATAGGAGGTCACCCTGAAAAAGGCAGTGAAGCAGATCTGCTTCTGTCAGCCTGACGGGAAATAGCTGGGTTGAGAGAAGCTCCATGTGCCCATACCACAAAAGTCTATTTCCCTAAAGGGGGATTTGTCTTAAATGGGAGATGGAAGGGGGTAGGATGCACAAACAAGTGAATTAGAGAGGACAAAATTGTGCAAAAAAAATAGTGAACAGGCCAAAGTAGCAATGAGGTTAAAAAGAAAAGCTGAAAGGAGAAGCCAAAATACACCTTGGGGGGACGTTAATATGTGTTGTTTATATGAAAGACGGGGAGTTAGTGTAGAACAGAAAGACATGGTATTAAAAAAAAGTGACCAGAACAGAGGACTAAAGGGGGCACAATGCTGGCAAGAAAAGTGGGTCATGAAGAACTTAGGAAAAGCTGTAAAGGAAGACAGAGGTGCGTATGAGAAATAGAAAGGAAAAAAGTAGGAGGGTGGGAGGGATAAAATGTATTCTCTGCAACAATGGGCATAGGGCACATACCAGCCATTACTGAAACCCATTGTGCTCATTTGCATGTGCTTGATAGTATATTTATGTACAATCCCTAATTTCCCTGTGGCACAAACTGTAAATAAAATAATGAATAATGTATCCCCTATTGTAAAATATAAGTATAAATTAACCCATAAGCAAAAGGCATGCAAATTACAGTGGAGGGTACAATCTACTATATAATACACAACAGCCATAAATATCCTGTAAATGATATGGTTATAGCAGTGCTTAGTGATGTCATCAGTTATAATCGGTGCTTAGTGATGTCACTGTCACATGACTCACTGAAATTTGTTTATTATTACAAAAAATAATGTAACCCTTGTTGTGAAATGAGGATATTAGAAATGTCTTCACAGTTCCATGAAGTGTATAAAAGCCTTCAGCCTCAGGCCTTTTATGGTCATGGAACTGCTTAGTGACTTATAGGGGCCGATATATTAAAATGTAAGATTAGAGCTCACCACAGAGAAAAACCACACACTTTCTATTCATTCTTATGGGATTTTTGGACCATATTTAACAATGGGTGAAAGTATATAAATACACAGTATCTAGTAGAATTAAGTCTAAAACAACTGGACTTTTCTGAGTTTTTCTTGAAAACGTTTCACCACTCATCCGAGTGGCTTCTTCAGTTCAAATGACTGGTAGGGAATTCCCCGGTATTTAAACTCTTGATGGTAGTAGAGTCACAGACATCCAATCACAATGGTTCCATTGAACTTGTTCAG
Organism: Xenopus tropicalis; assembly: GCF_000004195.4. Lineage (NCBI taxonomy): Eukaryota > Metazoa > Chordata > Amphibia > Anura > Pipidae > Xenopus > Xenopus tropicalis. The sequence goes on from NC_030679.2 coordinate 106,856,216, forward strand.
TTAGGTGTTAGCTGAAACTGACAGGTGTAAGAAGGTATGATCCAATCACAATGGTACCAAGATTCTCATTGATGAAGGTGTTAATCCTTCAAAGTACATGACTGGAAGTGTGAACTGTTGTGAAACTGCCGGGGTAAGGATGTCAACGCGCCATTGTATGTTGGTGACAAGCGGTGTCTCAGGCCCCCTCCTCTGTTCCGGGGAATTCCCTACCAGTCATTTGAACTGAAGAAGCCACTCGGATGAGTGGTGAAACGTTTTCAAGAAAAAACTCAGAAAAGTCCAGTTGTTTTAGACTTAATTCTACTAGATACTGTATATCATGACCTGGATGAATGAGAATCTTCATAGACATATATAAATACACTTTTAAAAATCCCATAGGAATGAATAAAAGCAGGTACATTTTTCAGCCCTATAATATCCACTCAGTTTATATGCCTACAAAGTATATAGAGCTTGCCATCAGTCTAGCTCCACCTGAAAAAAATTCCCCTCTACATAAAAGAATAATCTGCAGAATCAGTTTATCATTGATGTCAGGGGGAAGAAGCAGTAAACAAGTTAGTATACAAAAGGGACACAGTCATCAAAAAAACTATTTGTATTTGCCTGAAAACAATATACACGGTTCATTGGATGGGAGCAATGTTAACATATGATTTAACTGCAATCACTAAAAAAGTGTTGTTAATACACCAATCAGCCAATAGAGAAAAGAGAAAATCACCTGCAGAACTAGAGCATAACCGATGTCTCAGTGCAGAGAAGAAAGAGCTAGAAGAACAGAGAAAAATAAAGCTTTCAATAACAGTGCAGCAAGGTCAGCAGAATGAGCAAGAAAAGAAAGGACTGCAATCACAGGACAGAAACAGCGGCAGCGCCCAATTACCTGCTAATCCACAAGTCACCAGCAGAGAGCACAAAATGACTGCAAGTTTAGGAAGAGCGAGCCAGAAATATCACAGCCATGTATTACATAACAAGGAAATGAGAACAGGAAATGGAAGTGTGTTGGAAAATAGAATATGTGTTGCAGTAAATACTCTAATTATCACTAAATAAGAATTATACATTAAATGTGCATACACACAAACACACACACACCTCTCAATGGCATTCAGCTAGAACAAAAATAATTGGTGAGTACAGCAGTAGTGTAACTGCCAAAGGAATTTTATAAAACTATACAATTAGGGACAGATTTATAAAAGTGTAAACTTAGAGCTTACCACATAAAAATTCAACCACTCTCTATTCATTCCTATGGGATTTTTAGAATCATATTTATCAGTTATTCATCATTTGATCAATATACAGGTCATGGATAATCTGCCCCTTAATATACAAGAAAAGTGGGATTATTTTATCTATTAAAAGGACAGCGTATACCTCAAAACACCTTTGCCAACATTATAAATAGGATTTGTGTTTAAAAAGCATTTTGCCTATTCTTTCAGTAAACAAAATCCATATTTGCCTAATTTTAGCCATTATAAAGCAAATGGAAAATTGTTCTGAACAAACCCCTCCCTTCCCTAAACTACAGCCTTTGACCAGCTCATTATCAGAGGTCTTGTTAGCTACTCCTTTGCTTGTCAGAACCAGGAAATACTGAAGTGAAACTGGTTTCATTTCCTTCTTTAGTGCATGGATATTTCTTAATTAGAATAATAGGCAGTCAGTACGCTTGGGCTTTATTTATTTGGGCATATGTTGAAAAGGGGTGTGTACTGTCCCTTTAAGGTATACAAATCATGGACATATATTCATGAGTTAAGTTCATAGTTAAGTTAGACACACAACCTTGATATACAAAGTATTTTTGTATCGTAAAGGACTGGCTTGTCACCACATTGCATGCAAGTTGGTATGCTCCCCCTTCTGACCTTTTTTCTGGCATACATGTTCACATTTTTATAAAAAAGGAGATTTTCTGTACTCACCATTAAATCTCTTTCTACAGATGGTACCACTAGGAGGCAGGACACAACAATACAAGAACTAGCTCCTCCTCCACTGGCTATACCCCCGGCAGGCAGAGACCAGTTCGGTTTTGTACCAAAGTAAACAGCAGTGTAAGAACAACCTGAAAAACAATCTAACCATAACAACTGAAGAGAAAACCAATAGGGATCACCAGACCACAGTTGACAGATAGTGAAGGCCTCTATGCAAGGAGGGAAGTACAAAAGGGGTCTGACAGATGTTGTTTTTCACATCAGGAAGAAATACCTGAATTGTCTGATTGATCTTTATGGCTTGTCCTGTCAGCTCCTGTTGCCAGTGGAGCAGAATTAGGCGGATTGCTCGGATCTTGAGTAAATTGATTGGAACTAGTTTCTCCTCAGGAGTCCACTGATCCTGCACTGACCAACCTTCCAGTACGGCTTCTCACTCAAGGAGACACGGGTCTGTTATTAGGCTCCAGCAGGGATCCCTGAGAGGTTTGCCTGTGGAGAGGTATCCAGCAGAAGAGAGATGCTCACGTTTAACAGGATAGGCGGATCTTTTCAAGTAAGGACTTCCATTACCAGGAAGAGAGGATATTCCACTGAAGCTCCCTGAGGAGCAAATGGTACGGCTTCTATAGTTGAGATCATGACCCCCAGCACTTTTTATGCAGAACCCGGCAGCGTGGGCTGGCTTTGCCATGAGGGACTTGAAGGTGAAGAATCTTTTTCCAAGGAATGGAAACCCTCTGTGTCTATGTGTCATAGTGCATCCCAAGAAAAATCATGGGCGGGCTGGGAATCAGAGAAGACTTGTTCAGATTGAGGCACCAACCGAGGTCCTGCAGAGGGGTCGTTGTGCTTGGTTCCTGATGTAGCCTGGACATATATAAATGGTGAGGAGGAAAGAAAGAAAATTCCAGGTGATAACCCAGTGTCATGATTTCGTGAATTCAAGTGTGTTGAGTGAGTCTGAGCCAGATGTCGGAGAAGTGGTGCAGCCTTCCTCCTGTGGCAGTAAAGCTTGACGATGGGGGCAAACCTTCCTGCTGAGGTGGAACCGTCGGCTGGTTTGGTGGAGGGCTTATGGTTCTGCCAGAAAGGGTTTGCCTTCAAAGTGGCCTTTAGATGAGGTTGACTATCGTGGGGAGGCACTCTTGTTTTGTGAGCCACCACAAATGTTCCCCTGCAAGATTAGGAAGCCCTTAATGGGAATGGATGTCAAAGATTTTTTTGTTTTTTAAAGAAATCTGCCAACCAAAGCTTCAGCCAGAGAAAACAGCAAGCTGCAACTGCAAGAGCTGAAGTGCTGCCGATCACCTAAGCACCATTCAGCAAGGCTTTGCAGATGTAATCATTTACTTCCTTGATGTGGGAATCCCATTGGGACAGGTGTGTTCATGAAGAGGGGCCCCTGAAAGAATGGCGAAAAGTAGGGAATCTGACCAGGGCTGGATAGCCCAGCTAACCCAGGCTGTGGCCAAAACCAGGCGAAGAGACATGCCCAAGGCTAAGAACAGGGAACACAGTAGGCCCTGTAGCTGTGTTTTTAGAAAGGCGGGATACCAAGGAATTCACTCAAGATGGAGAGGACCATTTTTCTGTGAGTTTTGTGGAGAAAGGATATAGTTTGGTAAAACAGTGGTGTGCCTATGAAAGGACACAATCAGCTCCTATAGAGTCTGGTGCCGGATAAATCTTCTGTTCCAGTACCAATCACAAGGTGCAGTTGGCAAGAGGAGGGACAGGTCCCTCCAGGGCTCCCAGCATATCTACCTTATGTAAGTCTCAACTCCCCTTTTTTTCTTCCGGCCAGCTGACTCTCCTCTTGTGATGGAACACAGGCACACAGGAGACCCTGAAGACAGTCCCACGTTGGGAGATGCCAGTTAAAGACATGCTACTCAGTATAGGAGTCTTGGACATCTCCTGGTATCAGAATAACTGACTTTAGAATAGGAAAACAAAATACACATCCTAACCTCCTGAGGATACAACAAAAACTGAACTGGGCTCTGCCTGCTGGGCATATAGTCAGTGGAGTAGGAGATGGCTCTTCTTGTATTGTTGTGTCCTGCCTCCTAGTGGTACCAGCTATACTGCACTGTTCCTGTGTCCCCCAAGCAGACAATGGAGAAATAGGCAATTTCAACAGCTGTTCAGAATTTAGAAAGAACATGCAATAAAAAGAGTACTAATATAGTAATATGAGAGCTTAACTAATAATACTGTTCATTGCCAATTGAGACCTAGGTTATTTGTGCTTATGAATACAACGGACTCAACAAAATTAATTTTGTCTTGAAGCTGACCTTGAGTAACTCATCCTCTCCTGCATCAGGAAACTTTTCATGCAGCGTGTCTTTCAGAACCTTGGCTATATAACGCATGCCATAGCTGTGGGGAAATAGATAGTACAGTTAGCAGGACACATAGGAGAGGATGGGCAGGTGGGGAGAAAAGTGAACTAGATTAGGTAACTCACGGTATTTTGTCCACAGAGCTAATGATGGCCACAAGAAATTTGTCTGTCACAGTTCGCATGTTTTTCACAGATGCATCAAGTCTAGACCTCACCTCCTCATGAGACATTGCCTGCTCAGGTGTCACATCATACGGCAACTTACTAAAAGACAAAGAGACAAAAAAATCGACTTTACGGCACTAGTTATGCATCAAGATCCACATTTACATTTGAGGCAGATAAAGATAACAGTAAGTGCAAATGGAGTATGTGTGTATGTATATGTATATATGTATATACAGTGAGGCTTGGGTACACAGCACTGAACTTTTATATAATACAGTTAGCATAATACAAAGGAGTAAGTTTTGGAAAATGTAGCTTAAATAGGCATATAGCTAAATCACTGTGCTACTGTAAATACAGAGAGCCAAAGGGGAAGCCAATATCAGAAAATGTTTGTCTGAGCTGCATGTCTATGTATGCCTAAGCTAAAAGCACAACCCATTTAAGTGAATGTCTGATTTACAATTCATATAGTATACAATTCTAGTTCAGCCTGTGAACTTAGAAATTAGAGTTGTGTAGATATGGAAGACAAGAATAATAGGATATTTCAAGATGCTGAATTGTACTGTAGCCTTAGAAAAAGCTCACCTCGCCTCTCCAGTCTGAGATTCCATCTGGTTGACCCAGGCCTTGTATATATCAACTGGATCAGTTTTGATGTTCAGAGACTTGTCATCCATAATCTCTTTCACCACAGGGGAGAGTATCTGTCTTAGCGCATTTTGCCCACGGGCACCACGATTAAAACTCACCACCATCTTTATAACGGTGGGGTTTCCTGTTACAATCTCCTGAATCTGATCAACTTTAGATCTACAGAGACCAATGAAAACAGCCAGCATTATGTCACAAGGCAATGAATTCTTGCAATGACACAGAAAATGTTACAGGATTATAACACATTTAAGTGCAGTGCTATCTGATTTTGTATAGTCACAGAGAACCATATCTTAGCATATGCAGGAAACAGCCAGAAAATAGAGTTAGAGGGAACATACTCTAAACAGCTACCCTGGACACACACATGGCAAAGTATGGAACAGTACAATAACTCTACACATACACACGCCAACACCAAACAAATAATGGACACACAGAATTCCACAGGGATTCCCATTGACTGCAAGTTTTTACAAATGTGTACTTTCTAGTACGTTGTGCTGCCATTACATACAGCTTGAATTTATGGTTCATACAGAGCCAATACTTTAAAATGAACTTTTGATACTGTAGTTTTAGCAGGATCATTGAAACCAGCAGCTTCCATGAGACATGCATGCAGCATATTGTGTTTATTGTAAACCATATTGTATCTTCATTTTACTTCTAAATGCATTTCCCCAAGTAGACTGAATATATTTTCACAAATAGAAACTCGTACTTAATCTCCTCTTGAAGGGCTGTCTTAAAGAGACGAAGCAGCAGGTATTCCTCCCTTTGGTTGGATGCATAATTATAAAGGGTAAAAATGACAGAGTCCATAAACTTGGTGGATTTATTCTGAGGCATCTGGAAAATAAGCTTGGCCAAGTAGGTAGGGTTTGTCTGTAATGAAAGAAAATAATATGTAAGGTATATTACTGTCCTCTTGCAATGCTCAATTATTCCCCTCTGTCTGCCAAATCCAATGCATATCTTTTAAACTATACCAGAATGTGGCTTCAAATAGTACCAGCAGTTTTGTTAATCATTTCTGGGGTAATCATTTAAATAGAATGGCAGTGCCCTGAATGGTCAGCACAAAATCACCCATCTATGCAAATATCTCTACTAAAGTTCTTAGTCCCTGTCTCAATAACATAGAATAACTTCACATTGGCACCCATAGGCCTGTTGGAATTATTTTAACAGTTTCATATACATGTATTGTGTGGGATGCCCCACAAACATGTATCTGCAAGGGAAGAAAAAAGGGCTAAGAGAGCAGCAAACCTGCATAAACAGCAACACATTCTCTATTCCAGAAACACTTAAGCGGATAACTAGAATTCATCTGCAAAATATTGTCCATTAGCTCTTTCAAACCTAGCAGAAGCATTTAAACATTACAAGAAATTATACTTAGCCTTAATTATCTCTGCTAGATGCCTATTCCACTAATCCAGAATAAAGGATAATGGTGGCACATCATCTTCTTTCCTGTAAATGAATTTCACCCCACAAACTAAATATGGCAATTTAAGCCTAACCTCCAAAGTGAACTCAAATGCTCAATCAAAAGGAGCTGCATTTGTTCTCATTTGGAGCCACAGTTACCTGCAGCAAATAGAAGAGATGCTGGTAAGCTTCTAATTTTTCCCTTTTCTCTTTGCTCAGGGCCTTCAGACCTCCCCTTTGCTTGTTTAACATCATCATATCTGCAAGTTGCTCCTTGTTCTTCTTTGTTAATTTTTTACTATGGGAGACAACATCCTGAAAAAAAGGTATAAGAACTTAATAAGACAAAAAATTTAAGCAAACACAGTAGTGATGCCAACAACATTTCGGTTTTAATTCAATTATCTTGATTCAGTTAAAAAAAAAAAAAAAAAATGATCAGTGTTTATTGAAGCCTCTACAGTCTACAGTTTGTCTCAAAAGGCAAAAAAATTCCCCACACACGCTGGCATGGGGGGAGGGTGCAGGGGCGAGGTGGCCAACTAGGTTATCTAAGGTGCCCGATCGGCTTGGCCCACCCCTGTGCATAAACATACATTTATCACTGAATGTTCTCTGCCATGTAGCTATGCAGTCCACAATATTGGACATATTATATATTAATACATCGGTCATACAGGGCTTAATAAAAGCTTCCAACTCTGCCCCTCCCTTCTGAGTCGGCAATTGGCCCAAGTACTGAAACTGCCCAATCAATATTTGGCCAAAAATCAGTCAGGCATCTAGAGAAAAGGATTGAGAGTCCCACTGGGCAAGGACCGCATAGGCACACTGATTCAATCCTCTCCTAACAGGTTTTTGTAGGCCCAAATGATAATTGCTGGCTTAGGTCTGATGTCCTTGCCAAAAGAAGCAGATCTTTAATCTATGGCCAGCTTCAGGCATTGTCAGAATTGCTCAAGAACATGCATAAGTGGTATACCTGCAATGTAATTTTATTTTTCACAAGAAGACCAATTTTAATGTCCATAAGATTAAGATCATTTTCCAGCTGCTGATTGGATCTCAGGAGGGTCACAACTTCTTCTCGCAGCTTCATCACTTCTAACTCTTCCTGGAAATCTTGGTCACTTTGATCCAACAGATGGACAAATTTACGTACAACAACCATAGGTGGGTTTTCAGCATTAACTATGTGTTAAAAGAAACACACACACATTAACTGGGTTGCACCAGATTAATAACCAAGCACTTTGTGAGAAGAACTTAATGGATATGTCTTTTTTCAGCCTTAAAAGGACAGCATACACCTAAAAACACCTTTGCTAAATATAAACACAATAAATAGGACTTGTGGTGAAATTACATTCTATTGTTTTAATAAAAAAAAAAAAAAAAAATCATATTTTCCTATCTGTTGCCATTATAATGCACTCACATGAAAGCTGGGCTATATTCCCTGACCTTACCACCCCAACATTATAAACAGGGCTATTTGTTCAAAGTTCCCTAACTATATCTGAACAAACTAACCCTCCCTTCTCTAAGAAGCAGCTCATTATCAGGGTTGTCTCAGTGGACTGGTAATTAGTTTTATCAGCTCCTCTGAAGTTCTTTGGGGTCATGAAGTGACAGGAAGACTGAACGTGAAACTGGCTTCACATGCCTATTTAATGCCTGAAATAACAGAAACAATAGAAAAAAAGTATGTCCAGCAAGTCCCATTCATTGAGTTCATGTTGAAAAGAGGTGTATACTGTGTCCCTAAGTTCTAGGTTTCTGTAATTATATTTATATAACATAATTTAAATCCCTTAATGGTAAAACACTGGAGATCACCCATTATAAGAATGCATTCTGATCTGAAACTAAAATCAACATTGGATAAAACCATAGGTTCTTGCCCTTGTACCAAAAGTTACGTTGCACTTACTGAGGGTCTTGTAGTCATCCCGTGCTTTATTAGCACGAATAAAAGCTTGAATTTTCACAATATCATTTATCTGAAGATAAAGAAGGCAGGGTTAGTTAAGAACACAAAGCAAACTGTATGAATAAACAAAAGGACATATAACCAGGTCCTTACATGATCCCTGAAGTATTGCAGTCTGTCTCTGTACCGCTTCCTGGCTTGATGCATTCTGGTGTAAGACTGAATCTAAGGAAAAAAAACACCATGTTTAATATTTTTGTACCAATGTCCTACACATAGTATGATGGTATTATATATTGAAAGCAGGAGACATATTAACAATTATTTTAGCTACACAGTTCAAACAGAATAGAATGAGAAGGATAAAAATCAGCCAGTAACCGACCGACACAAGATGGATATTCTGCCTTACTAGAAGGGTTCAGATAAAATTCCTTCTGACACTTGGAACTCTATAGTGGTATTGCTGAGGCTGCTTCTAATCTAAAGCAATTTGTCAAATCAGGGGAACTAACTCAGCTTGAATCCAATCAGATTGCAATCACAGAGAAGCCTGCGGTGTACAGGAGCCCTTTTGAAAGAAGAAAGTACAGATGGAGAAGGCATATGAAGCATGTATTTCGACAAAACACATCTCGCACATCTTACCACTGAAATGAAAGCTGGTTTAAAGCATCAATATCAATTTAAACCTATCCCGATGAAAATTGTGTCAGGTCTGTTACATATATCTAATGTAAAAAAGCCACTGTGAAACCATATCCCTTTACGATTAATAGCATACAGGGAATTTTATCACCCATGTGAAACAGTCCATCATGCAGGCAACAAAATATAAAAAAAATCTTTGTATTTAAAAAAAAAAAAAAAAAATGAATGATAAAATTGCCTTAACCTAGCGTTTATAGTCAAATAATCACATGAATATGTAGAGAGTTGTAGCATTCTTATACAACAATACAAACACAGATTAAAGGGCTCTTAGTGACAAATACAGCAAAGTTATTGGGGAGCTCATCCCAATAGCTGGATTAATTTCATGAAAAGAAATATAAATATAGAAAGTAGCTGACACATAATAACAATTGTGAAAGTTGAAAAACGTACTGTAAAAAAAAAAGTACTGTCTCAATTCTGACTCTTAAAAAATGCAGCAGAAGTCAGTTCTCTTAGGTTTGTAAATAAGATACCTTGTGCTACCTGTCCTACACAGGAAACTTTGGGAAACTTAGGAAAACAAAGAGCCTTGTGTGCTTTCCCACTGGTGAGTCACTTTATTGCCAGTGGGAAAGCATTTTGGGGAGATTTGTTGCCTGCAGTAGCCAAGATTTAACCACAGATGGCAAATCTCCCTGTGTGCCACTAACCTAACAGCAATTTAAGAGCAATTAAACTTACATTTAATTTAAACAACAAAACAAAACATTGTTTCAATGGTTTTAAAGTTATTTGCTGTTGTTAAAAACCAACCTTTAAAAAAAAAAAAGGTTATTTGCCAGTTTGAACATTGCTTAGAATTATATTTCATTAAGCAAAAAACTTAATGAAATAAAAGTTTTCCACTTTGGGGTAAATCCTATCTAAACTTTAAAAACAGTAATTATGTCTTCCTACAGGAAGACAGAAAGCTAACTTTTAACATATCTAATTAACTTCACTGTTAAAAATTAATCTTAGATTCTTCTCAAGGCACCAGTATATGCTGAGCTGTATGAAACATAAAGAAATCAATAGATGCATGTATCATTAACATTTATTATGTTCTTTGTACTGGAATGTTTAAAAACAGGACAGATTTAAGATAATAAAACAGGCTAAACATGACAGAAAAGGACAAAACAAAACAGAATAGGTACCTTAACAACTTCATCGGAATGATCATTCAGGTATTGCAGGCGATCTTTGTATTCTTTCCTCTGCTTCTGTCCTCGATAATGGGCCTAGGCACAGATAGAAAAATATAGTATTATAGTGGCAAATAAGAGATCTCAATGTAGATCTTATTGTAAGGCAGATTCAAAGTAGTACATAGCCGGGTACTGCCATTCCTCTGAGGCACGGCCATTTTTGTTTATTACACACAGACATATTCATCAATAAGGTTACAAAGTACCATGCAGTGATTCTCTATAACCAACATAAAATCCTTGAAACTGACAGACCCAAATTAATGAGGAAAATTACTAAATAAAGGTATGTTTATCTCTTTTACCTGGATACAGTTAATAGCAGGAATTTGTTCCCTCAGGAATTTCAGTCTTGCATTGAATTTCTGGCGTATAAGATAACCACGGCACCTGGCCTGCAGCTTCGTGATTAAGGTTTCGTTGGCCAGCCATAACTGCTCTCTGTTGTAAGCAGCAGAAACCCCAGAGATGGTAGTCTGCAGAAAGAGAAATGGAGGGTCAGCATTTAATATATAAAGTTAGAAGTAAAACTAGAAAAGAAAACTACAAGAGAGAAAAAACAAAATATCCCCAGTATCTGTGTGACCCCCAAAGAAGTGTTAAAGGTCCAAATCAATTTCTTTTTTACATCCCTCTGCTTTCCATGTTCAGCCCTGCATGTGGTGTGCCATGTAGCCCAGCAAGTATTAGATGTGGGCATACGGCTATACTGTCAGGCTCAGTCCAACATGTTAGTGACACATGGTACTGTGGAGGGTTTTATATTTAACCAATGAAAAGCCAAAGTCGTCAGAATTTCTTAAGCTAGTCATGTAAATATGAATAATATTTGTTTTGTATGATTTATGGCACATGTATGGCAGGTTGATTATCCCAAAAAATATTCAGCTACAATGGATACTGGTTGGCTTGTAGATTGCCCTGTTTAATAATCAAATTTGCTGAAGTTTCATATCTGCCAAAGAACCATTCTTTAGTAAGAGCAAAGAGGTGCCTGCTTACCTCTTCCTAATAAAAGTGTCATTAAACACAGCAAGAACTTGTGTCATGCAATCTGGTCCCAATTTGCCTTCTACAGAAAGACACCAACATACTGGAATGTTTTCTTTAAGCCCCTTATTGGACAAGTTTTTTATCCAGAAGTAAAAATGACTTATTGTGATAGCCAGTGCTGCATCTATGTTTTGTCTTAAAAATGGGCACAAAATATTGGTAAGCTGGACTAAGAGAAATTAGTAAACATCCTTATTACCCTCCCTAAACCTCACCTTTAGAGATGTTGCCCATGAAAGTAACAAATACGCAATTATTGTAACCCACTGGACATCACTTAATCTTCCTTTATCACTTTCATCTCATTGACAATTAAATATCCTTTCACACTAGTATTTTATTTTTACTTTGCCTTTCCTATTCTTCTCTCTCTTTCATTTCGTTGTTTTGTTTTATTGGTTTGTATCTTGCTGAAAATCGCAACAGAATATATGTACAGGAAAAAAATAGAATAAGGGTTTATCGCCTACCACTGCGCCCATAAATTAAGCACAACAGTAATTTTTGTCTTATATTAGGCCTTCAGCATATGAAATGAGAGTTTCACCATTTCATTTGGATGCACTGGCAGAGTGAGGATTGTATCTTGAGGGTGTAAAAATTGAGGGTTTGATTTTACTTCTAGGCTAATACATTGTCTGTCAGTTCAGCCACTTAAAGAAATAAATTAGAATATCAAAATATCAGTGATTTATTTCCCATTACCTGAATGTCTTCTTTTGACAGCTGTGAGCTATTCTGTGCGAATCCTTGGGGCTCCACCCATCTTCCTTCATTAGTACTTAAGTTAAAATAATAAAGGTATCCCCCTTTCACCCAGTGCTGCACCCACTCACTTCCGTTGTCCCCTACAAGGAATGCCGAGAGACATGTCAGATGAAGGATGGGTTTCATTAAAAGCAATTCATAGGGATTAGATCAATGGCATAGATGACTTTTCTTTATACCAGAAACATTATAGATAATAGAAGCAACGTACGCCAAGTATAAAGAAGAAATGTCGACTTACAGAACTTATTGCTTTATCAAATGTTAGTATTTCTATTAAGACATATTGGCTAAATCATGCCCTGAAAACCATGCTGATTTATTTAGAAAACTGAAAGAAAGAGTAATGATAGCAACAACATTTAATTGGATTCATCAGTCATATTCTTTTATTTCAAACCCACATTCAGCACCCTACCTGCTTCCATTTTCTTCTTCTGAACCTCTGCCAGTTCATTTTGGTAAGCCTGCGCACATTCACCAGTCACTCCATAAAGCCCAACATCTGGGGACCGCAAGGTGTTCAGTGTATGAGCACTGTCACCCTGCTTTACAGCTTCATTAATAGCCAGGATACCAAGAGAAACTGCATGGATAAATAAAATGATGAAGTATTAGCAAGTACTAATTGGAAAGCAGTAATGATTAAACAGCATTATTTGAACTACTGAAAAGTAATAAATCTGGGCAGAAAAGCATCCAACTGCTAAATAAAAAGATCCATAAAAAAATAGCCTCACCAGAAGGGGTAGATGGGATAAAAGATGCTGCCTCATTTTACCGGGATCACGAACAAACTACTCTGGCTTAGGGGAAGGAATATTACAGCTCATCCTTGTGCAAAGGAGGGTTCCATCTGATATAACTACCAATTTAAGTGAGTACATGCAAAGTAAATGCTACATATAAATAATCATATTTTTAAGTATAATAGGTCTTTATCCTTTATGGCCATACAGGCTGATTAGAGGCATGGGCAACTATCATTTCTGGGATGTAAATAAAAAGGTCATGAAAAGAATGGTTTATCCATCAGTTATTCCAAGACATGAAAACTTTTATAAAAAAAAAATAGAAGGGTTCATTTACAAACGTATGTTGTTGTGCAAATGAAAAAACTGCTATTCATACAGGTTACTCACTGCGTCACACATACTCAACTGCAAATTACATCCCCCCACAAATTGCAGAGGGAATCCCCAAGCAGGTCTAAGTGTACTGTGTACATGCAAATAACTTGCACCAAAGGAATTGCACATGAATGCAGGTTTTTTGCAGCATGAGCTGCAAAACAAGAAGCTCTGTCTAATGCACCAGCTACATCAGATCTAGTTTCTTTAACATGTTCAGGTAGTGAAAATTCCTTAAAAGGAACTGGAAAGGCAGATATATATATAGTATGTGGTACTGAATATTTAATTGTAAATATATAGGGCTGATTCTTTACTTGGCATAACAAAACTACTATTTTAAATCTAAATGCCAAGTCCAAATAATAATCACAATCAAATGTGACACATACATTTTTGTGCATCTTCGGTTTCTTTGTTTGAGCAGATGATGCCATCTTGGATCTCATCAAGCCACAGAACAGCAGATTCATCTTTTGTTTCCTACCAAGAGAAATAACAACATAGGTTAATTTCTTTTCTATCTACAAGACAGAAGTGCATCACCACTATTACACTGTGAAGATTCTTTATTTGAACATTGGAGGGTGCTATGTTCATACGAACATCTCTAAGCTGTAGCTAGGCAAAGAAGTGCAGCTTTCATATTCCTTTCTAAACATCAACAGCAACTATAAGATGTTGAGCCTACCAGGAAAGCAGCAGCAAATATAACAAAAAGTAAAAAAGAAATACAATTTGTGCAGGTATTATCTTAATCAGAAACAAAAATGAAAAGGAGGGAAAACACTGATTTGACAACCTACAAAATAGTGGTTTAGCAGCTTAAGAGCAATGACACAAAGGGCTTTTTTAAGCATTTTTGGGCTTTGGGCTACTTTAAGCATTACATTTTCAGTAGCCTAAAAAAGTGGTTCCAATGCAGCCCCCCCACAAATAAGTAATTGTGTAAGTGCTATTTAGGCAACAGTAGCCTGGAAATGTGTATGCATAGTTTATCTGACAAGCTCTGATATGTGTGCTTGTCATGCAATTTACATTATAGTCTATGGAGGCCTGATTGGGAACTCTGGCTGCACTCCCAGACTGCTATAAAATGCAGAGCAGCCTGTGCAAACATGTAGGGAAGGCATGTTCTGTACACAAAATCTGTGTGCTTGCACATTAGGTCATTTGAGAAATAGAATGGGTCATTGCACTGTCTATGGAAAACATTTGCCTCTCTGCACAACAGGTCAGAAGTGGTATTGCAAGTGACATATTAAAGGGATTTTTTTTTTTTTTTTTTTTAAACATAGCAAGGTTTAGAACAGGGGTCGGGAACCTTTTTGGATGAGAGAGCCATAAACACCACATATTTTAAAATGTTATTCCGTAAGAGCCATACAATATGCTTGGCCGCGGATGCTGCGGGGCAAGGCAGGGTGGGTCCCAAGGATGCCGGATGCGGATGCGATGCAGAGGAGGGGGTGGCCTGCGCTCAGTGGATAAAAGCGCAGGCCACGCCCCCCCATTATTTTTTTTATTAAAGATTTGGCAGCGAGCCAGATGCAGCCATCAAAAGAGCCACATCTGGCTCCCGAGCCATAGGTTCCCTACCCCTGGTTTACAAACTATTGGTGAAACACACAAATCTGGATTAAGAAAATCCTAGCTCTATGTATGGATTGTAAAAATGTGCACAATTACATTTGAAATCCCTATGATACTTTTTTGAGCAAATAGCAATTCCTTTTCCCCCTCTACATTTAGAGAAAAATATGACCAGTCCCATACAGACATACAGAGTAGCATATATTCATGCCAATACTAAATGCTAACCTGGAGTTAACTGAAAGATCTCTGTACAAAAGACCTCAGTAAAGGGAGTTTTCCCTCCAACTTTGCTCCCTTTGTGTCCAACAGACTCACAGACTGGCAGCTTCTGCTTATAAATCCTACCCAGTTCATGAAGCAGCAAAGTAGTTTTGGGGAAGAATCTACACATTTACTGTAAAATATACACAAGGAGCACCAGGGGCTGTAGATTTTCAATGGATAATTTTACATAGTTACATAGGGTTGAAAAAAGACCATCAAGTTCAACTCTTCCAATTAAACCCAGCACACACAACCTATACTAACCAATCTATACACTCCCATACATAAACCCATAATGACTTATCTATACACTCCCATACACAAACCTATACACTCCCATACATAAACCCATACTGACTTATTTATACACTCACATACATAAACCCATACTGACCTATCTATCCACTCACATACAGACCCATACTGACCTATCTATACACTCCCATACATAAACCCATACTGACCTATCTATAGACTCACATACATAAACCATAAATACCAACATCAATACTAATTGAAGATTTAGATTAGTATCACAATAGTCTTGGATACAATGCTTGTTCAATAACTCATCCAGGCCTCTCTTAAAGGCATTAACAGAATCTGCCATCACAACATCACTAGGAAGGGCTCTTGAAGATAATTCAAAACAGCAATCAAAGGAGCAACTTGCTGTTAATAGAAGCTGAATAAATGGAAATGCCTAACTAAAGCTGGCCATACACTGAAAAAGTTTGGTAAAAATTATGCCCGAAATGCCCACCTTGACGTGGGTGATATCAAATCATTCATGTAGTTTGGCCAATGCTACACATGTTGAGTCCAACCAATAATATTTAGAATTTGGCCTGTGTAGTGTTCAGTGCAATAAATAACAAAAACCATCTCATATATGGTAAATTATATAATAGGTAAAATGTATGTATGCCTTATTCATTGCATTAATGTTGATAAAGCAGGTACACTATCCCTTTAAGCTGTTATTGCTACTATAAGTGGCTCTACCATTTAAGCGTGCTGGCAGTAGCTTCTTCAGATCAATACAAAATCAAATTAAAAATCCCTGACACAAAAATATTCACAGCATAAAGCTTCCACAACAGCAACCTGCATTATAAAAAACAGTTATTTTGTAAAATACATTAAAATGAACACAATTGTAGCAAATAATGAAAGGATAAAACTCCATTCAGTTTTCTGTATCTTTTTTTTTTTTTTTTTTTTTTTAACATTTATGTAGATTTTGTTGAAAAATATCTAAAATTAGTCTGTTGGGTTGTTAGATTCTCATTGTGACTAAATAAGGCAATTTTTCCTCAGTGAAATTACCAGGCCAGCCTGGCAGACTCTAAGCTTCCTAAGAAGAAATTGTTATTTCACAGCGGCTCAGCAGCAGCAGGAGGAAATGCTTGGACTAATACTCAGATCCTGTGCAAATTCACTTACTCCTTTCCCGAAGCCAACAAATGTGCAAGCTAAAAAATGTAACCCTTGTATGTTTACCTTCTGAGACTGGGTGCTTTCTAATCCAGGACTAAGGGAGCTGTTAAATAATACCATGTCACTCAAATAACTATGAGGATGATTACAACATATTTATACTGTTTATTTATTTATTTTTTAAACCAAAAAAAATGCATAAATTAGGACTTTTATTTGTCACCAAATCCTCATACATAATTGTCAGTGTGCAAACTACATATATGTGTGCTGCTCACAACTGTAATGCAATGTTTCATCTTAGAATTACTAACCAGGATATTCTGTTACAATAATGTAAACAATTTACACAGGATCTTTGTCCCCTGTTTGAGAAGTGTAAACTTCTGTCTGCCCCTAGTCGGAATGATTTTATTCAAAAGAAACCTTGTTAATTGAATACAAAAGAGCCCGACATAAGCTAAAACTCTATCACATCTGCTATATACACACCTGTGCCTTTTCCCTTTTTGCACGGACCAATGTGTCTTGGTAATGCTGCGCAACATTAGGTTGAACACCTTCTAACTTAGCAGCTGGGAGCTGTAATGCTTGCAAGGTCTTCTTTGCATCCCCTTCATCCAAAGCTTCATTAATAAGGCCAATTGCCATGATCCCTATTAAAAGATAAATCAAGCAGATGTAAGTCACTGCATTGCCCATTAAAGAAGTAGTACAGTGTGAAGCTGACAATATTTGCAACAAATTATGTTATATCAAAGTCTGGTTTCCCAACTAGAATATTGAGAATGAGGAAAATGCAGCTGTTACGCATTGATAGGAAGAATCTATCTATAATAGTTACTTTAATATATACAACAAACATTTAAAGGTTACAAACTAATTTGAACCTTGATAAATGTCTATACTTGGAGGTGGCTACTTAGGAGGTTATGGATAGAAGCATGTTCTTTTTAGTGATAAAATATAATTCTGCTTGGATCAGACTACACTGCCCTGATAGAATGGACTACATAATATTTGCAAGTTAGTAATAGACTACACTGTACTCAAAGTGCTCCAAAACATTTCCTCTTCACAGCCCCTAAGGACTTACATAAATTACATAATACAATTGTTTAACTTCACTGCCTTGTAAAAAGCCTTGTCCGTCCCATTGTCAGTATAAACACAAGGACTTTAAAGGACAAGGAAAACCTAAGCAAGACAACTGCCCATGTGTTTGGGTGCATTTTATACAGTCTATACAGACTTAAAGTAGTACAAAGATGCAGCATTAGCTCAGCAGCACAATAGCAGTTTTCCAAGCCTTGGCTCATGTCACACCTGCCCAATAACAGCACCCCTAGACTAGATTTAGGCTTTAAAGCGTGTGCATGTTGTCTGAACAGAAAACATACCGAGCCCATGAATCTATACATGCTGACCCACGTGGTACATGCTGACCTGTAGGATGACATTAGCAAAAGCAATATGGCAGCCTCAAGCATTTTAAATAACAAGATAATTTCTCTAGGATTGCTGCAGTAAAAGCATGGGGTTGGTGCTAAATAGATGCAGCACTTTACCAAGGGGCTGGGGTGGATTTGGGGATTTCCTTGTCCTTTAATTGGTCAGCAGCTTTGATAAACAAACTGCCATTTTTTTTGTATAGTCTAGTTTGCCCCATCTTAATTGGAATTTTATTAAACTTTTACAATTTTAAGGCTTTCTATGCATAATAAAACAAGTAGTTTTATAGCAACCCATTAAACCCTATATAGAATGTAATTTATTTTGTCAATATATCTATATCTTTAGATATCTTTAGAGTTTTAAGGTGTGCCCTTTAGATAAACCCATAAAAAAGGAATATAAGAAATAACTTACTTGCATGCTCCTCTTGCACAGTCAAATTAACTTGTGTTACACATCCTTGGATATCGTTCCATGTTATAAATTCAATTCCTTCCTCCCGTGCTTGCTGTTTCATTCTAATTAATTCATCAATATACCTACAAACAGGAACACAACAAGTCTAAATAAATAATTCAGAGAGTACCTTTATCATCATACAGCCACTGCAGCATGGAAGTAGCAGGATCATAGTAAAAAAATCTTCATAACAATGGTGCATTGAATAATATTAACAAAAAATAACAACAATAATAATAAAAATAACAACAACAATAATGATAACAATAACAGACAAATAGTATGCAATTGGCACTTAATTTTTTTGCAAGAGATTCCTACACACAGCCATATTTTTTGAGCATAAAAAGTATAGGACACTAATTTGTCTATACAAATATCTAAATGCTTGTACAAACCTCTGAAGATTCTCATCATCAACATCCATTAATCCAGTAACTGGACTAATCAGCTGCTTCTTCATTGTGCTAACATCACCTGCATCCAAAGCCCTATTAATAAGAGCCACTGAAGACAGCATTTCCACAGCAACCAAGAGTTCTGGGTGAGTTAAATTACCCTAAGTGTAAAGAAAATGATATTAATGTATCTATACAGATTAAAAAAAACACATATTTAAAGGCAGACAATCAGCAAAGTAAAAGTGACAGACTGGTTGTATAAGTGATATATGGTTACTTTAAAAATGACACAAACAACTTATGTTAAAGCCACTTTATATTCTGAAGTTTGCTTTGCTAAAGGAAACCAAAGCCCCAAAAATATATCTGCTTGATTAGTGTGTGTGAATTTAGAAGATTGTAGTATCACTTGGCATATAAAACAGACTTAGGAATCTTAAAGGGGGATTCTGGTGATTTTATGGTATAGTTATTATTTCCAAATTACACTGTGTACATTGCAAATAATTCACTCTACCATTTGAAATTTTATTCTTGAACCAATAAATGTATTTTTAGCTGTAATAGTGGTGTTTAGACATCCATTTCTGGTTATTATGTCTGATCCTGTGTTTTTAGAAAGAGCCAGTACTTCACAAAGCAACATATTTTATATAAGCTACCGTTTCTCCTGTGTGGATTCATGGTTAGACTTTGCTGTTTTTCTATTGAGTGCTATTCTAATAACCACCACTAGTTGGGGCATGGGAGCATTTTTAACAGTACAGGTGTCAGAGCTGTTATCTTGCTACATTCCCATTGTTCTGCTGATCTACTGCTTGAGGAGAAAGGAATAGGGGTGATATCACTCCATTTTGCAGTGCAGCAGTAAAGAGAGACAGGTTTATTAGATAACATGTCACATTGCTGAGGGCACCTGGGAAACTAAGAATATGGCTAGCACCAAGTAAAATTTCAAAATTAAATGTAAAAATCTATTTACTCTTTTTAAATGCAGAAAAAGACAGAGCACACCCTAATAATAGTCAACTGCCCCGGGTGCTTGCAAAAAACATGTATATAGCAAGACAGTGAGCCGCACACACAGGGACTTAGTTAGAAAGCAAAAAATGTATTAATAGAAAAAAATCCACTCTTTTTAAATGCATATTTGAATGCAGGATTCTGCCGGAGAAGCTCTATTAACATTTTGGTTCATTTTGTAAAAAAATATGTTTTTTTGTGACAAAATGCCTTTACTTTAGCTTATCTACTCACATCCTGGACTGGTATTTGCAGTCAACTAACTGATCCTCTTTCACTTTGTACATGAAACTAGCACATGGAGATGTTTATTTTTGTCCACATTAACCAATGGTAATGGCATTTTTCCCCACAGACTTTCTTGCCATCAGACAATTCAGCAGTCTTCATCACTGTAGCTCCTGCTTAATGTGCCCCAACTCTTAAAGTCCCTAACATGTCACCATCTATGGTGGCATGTCTGCATATTTTTGAATAACCTTAAACATGATGGAATGCTAACCAGATTCAAATTTAATTGACTCCCCAAGTGTACCCTGTCTAAAATCTATATATTTCAGACAGTATCTTTCTATGTACAAGTTTACATTTCTGTAAGAAATAAAATACTCAATGAAAGGTAGCTACTACATGAACCTATCATCATAACAAATATATATTCCCACCTCTCTTTATAGTTCAACTGTATAGCTTAAAATTCCGTAGCTACCCTGCAGTTAAAGCAGTACCTACCTCTGGGCTTTGTTGCTGCAATGTTGCCAGCTCATTTTGGTACAGACTTCCTGCAAAAGGGTAGACCTCTGGTAGTTGGGCATCAGGGTTCATCAGCTCCTTTACAGTTTCTTCAACAACACCCTTCCTGATTGCATTATTTATCCTGATCACTGCAGTCAGTTCTGAAGAAAACAATTAAATAATAAGAAATTAGCTCAAACTGGTAAATTACTCATACATAAAAAAAGCATCGGTTTGGAAAGAAAATGAAGTGCTAAAACAAGGGCCTGCTCCCAACAGACAATGCTAGTGAGTTGCACCCCACTTTGTTGGGCTAGTGGTAGTTTTCAGAGTAAAATCTTATTTTTGATTATTTACTATATTATATACTAAATATATCTTATTTTTGAGTATTCACAATTATTTTGTTATTTATATATAGTTTGGTACCAAATCCCAAAGAAAAACAAATTATATTTAATTTTCTATAGAAAGGTCTAAATCTTTTTGTAATCAGCCAGAAAACTGTTATGAACAAAATATGAACCTGCTGGAAAGACAGCTTCAGGCGTCACAAACTGTAGGATTAAAAAGAACAAGCAATAAGAAATTCTAGATAAATTATATTTCAAAACTTTTAGGGCTCTGGCACACGGGGAGATCTCCCTGTTCACGGGCGACTAATCTCCCCGAGTTGCCATCACCTGCCATCCCACCGGCGACTTACATTTTCGCCGGTCACTCCTTTAACTATTCATTGTTTTTTTTTTAAAAGAGGCTTGTTTGCTGCTCCTTTAAAATAGGTTAACCAAATGAAAGTCAATGAAGGGACCCATAAAAATACAGGCATAATACATCTGCTGTGAATAGAACGTATCTGGGGCTTGTAAGGATATGGCCACTACCTGCAATAAGTTGTGGTGCTGAACATAGCCAATAGATAAAGCAATGCCATTTCAAAGACACACCTCTGCTGAGAAGAGGATAGAAAAGCTGCCTCATTGTTCATGAAAACAACCCTCTGGGTTTGAGTGAGGTGCCAGGCCTGCTAGACCCTAAATAATTATCCACCTGCACCATAAAAGATGCATTAAAAGGGAAATATCTCACTTTTGCTCAGACTAAGTAAATGTTTCCTGGTTATTCATAAGGTAGGATGCTATGATGCTGTGACCATACAGTCTGGTAAACTGGTACAGGTAAGGGATCCATTATCTGGAAACCCGTTATCCAGAAAGCTCCAAATTATGGGAAGGCCATCTCCCCTATTATATTTAAATAATTTAAATGTTTAAAGGAGACATATAGGATAAATGAAAAAGTCTCTAATCTTGTAGGCAGTTAAGAATAATATATGGTGCTGATTTCGCTTTGGTCTAAAAATTAAAATTATCTGTAAAAATGGCCCCTTTATTGGAGCTCCCTATAGATCCTCTCAAGTCCCTATCTATGTGTCAAATGAGGAGTGGGTGTGTCCTAAAACTTCCTGCCAGAAGCACAGTAGGAGGGGGATAGTCAATCACAGCCCTGCACTCACGCAAAGACTTAAGTTCCCTATCAGGTCAGCCTAGCTGCTGATTGGTTCATATCTACAGTGCAGTGTGCTGAATGCCACCGGCCCCCCGGCATAGCCTGGGAAAGGAGGCAGCAGGAAGTGGAAAAGATGGGCGGGACTAGTGGTGTTTCAGGAAAAATGTTCAATAAATCAGCCCAAAATACTACTTTTTAAAGCACATCCCTTCTATACTGAGATGAGTAGAATTCATAAGAACAATAATGTTTTTCACACAATATGTCCCCTTTAAAATTATTTGCCTTTTGTCTGTAATAATAAAACAGTACCTTGTACATGAGCCCAACTAAGATATAATTAATCCTTATTGAAGGCAAAACAATTCTATTGGGTTTATTTAATGTTAAAAGGAGAGGGAAAGGTAAAAACTAAGTAAGCTTTTTTAGAAAGGTCTATGTAAATACAGCCATAAGAACAGAAACGTTGCGCTGAGTCCTCTATCAAAAGAAACAGGATTTCGTGCCTCCTTTTTTCCTGTGCCAGATTTTGGGCAACTCTCTCCTCCCTCCTGCTCCCCCCTCCCCCTTCCATAAGCTAAGAACTCTCTTCCCTCTCCCTTAGGAATGTGTGTACATAAAATGTACGGGGGTCTTGGTCTGGAAGCGTGGCAATATGGGAATTTTGTTTACAGAGCTCAGAGTTTTTTTTTTTTTCCTATGAGGCTTCTAATCATCTGAACAGGCAAAATATTGGGAGACTTAAGGGCACTATTGAGAGAATTGAAGGTATGCCTGTAGCTTGAGATTAACTCTTTATTAGCCTTTCCTTCTCCTTGTTTAGTAAATTTATGGCAGGATGATGCTTATGGAAAGACCCCCTTATCCGGAAAAACCCCAGGTCCCAAGCATTCTAGATAACAGGTCCCATACCTGTATATGAATTATGTTCCTGATGTTGCGGAGGTTATTCCAAAAACATACACTGCCAGAAGTGGAATTTGCCAACATTGAAATGTGGTACAAACAGGTGTACAACATGTTTGTTAGCAAATGTGTTTCTTTTTATAATTTCACAATATTGTTTTGCACAATGCATTGAAAAACCTGTTTTGCATTTGTGTTGTAGGTGGCTTCAGTAGCAAAGAGGTTATGCAACACACATGTAAATCACATATACCTCCATATAATTCAGGACTTTTAGGGTAATGATATACCAGAAGTTTAGTCACCCGCAACAAATCTCTGCAATCGCACGCAACCAATCTCCTCCAAATACCTTCCCACTGGGGATAACCCAAAGTTACCTTGTGAGGCAACATCAGAAAGCGACTAATCTTAGCCTTAGCCATTCACTTACTATATTATTTGGATAGACCCAATTTCAGTTAATTACATGTCCCTGCCATTTAAGTCTACCATCTTTCCTTTTGCTGGGCCAAAAACTACAAAAGAAATAGCTACTTACTTCTCTGAGACTTTTGTGCTGCACTGTTTCCTGCGTCAACCCCGGCCTGCAACTCCTCTTTCTGTAGGGGTTCATTCAATCCACTCTGTCAAAGATATGTGTCAAAGATGTTAGTTTACTAGCCAAAATGAAAGCTTAACATGTTTATGACACAAAATACTTACTGATGCATAGGTATGGGGAGAATGTTTTAATGGATAGAAATATACACACTGCCAGTGTAAGTATATCTTTATTTATATAACACTACTTATGTATGCAGCTCTGTACAGTACAACAATAAATACAAAAACATGATTATTACAGTAATAGATACATACAAAGTGTGTTAATAAATACAAGATACGGCTGCAATAAGTTAAGAATCAAAGAGACAAGAGGATAGAGGTCCCTGCCACAAAGAACTTACAATCTAAATGGGGTCAGCTTAAAGACTCAAATGTAAGGGGCAGCAAGGCAGGTTTAAGGTGGAAAACAGCAGTAGCAGTAGGGGAGGCAACCAAGCAATTGCTCTGAGAGGAAGGAAGAGTTATCCAGGAACATATAAATACACAAGACACAAGATATAGTGCAGAGGAATGAAGGGCTTTGAAGAGGCAGCAGCATTAAAGACAAAATGTAGCGGGGAGAGATGGGATTTAGGGAGGCCAGTTACACCAACATCCCAGTTTAAGTGAAAAAAATAAATAAAAATAAAAAAACACTATTTGTGGAAGCAAACCAAACCAACACAGACAACATGAAATATATGGATAAAAAGCCTGTTAGTGGAGGGCTGAAATGTCAAAAATACCTTGTGCTAATATGTGTTCAGTACTTACAGTGCGCAGGAGCAGCCACTGTGGGCAATCATAACATAAATGATTTATTTATTTTTATTTTGCACAAGGCTGGATAAGTTACTCAACAATGTTGTGGTTGGCTGTGAAAAATGTGTTAAACAAGAATGGCACATTTAGTCATATAAAAACGCACACCCAAATTCCTGCTCTCAACACAGTCTTCCATATTGTGTGTGTCTATTTATAACTGTGAACATACAAGAGCAACATATGTGTGTGTGTCTGTGTGTATGTGAGAAGCGCCACACCCAGCGGCAGGCTGTGGGAATAATGGACACGCTCGGTATGACACAGAGGGTGCAAGGATTGAATGGCTGCAGACCGACACATCCACTGTAAATAGAAGAGCTCATTATGTTTTGCATGTCTTACAAATGTGACGTGTCAGTGTCTGCATTGAGGGACTTAAGCATCAAAAGAGTTTGGAAAAACATACCATGTGCTCATGAGACTCAATTTAAAAGATGTTTATTCTGCCTGCATACACCTGGCACAAAATGCCTTAGGTAAAAATGGGCTTTATGGCTTTAGAAGAAACGCTGAACAATGCAGCGCAGTCTGTCTACAAACACGACACAGGAAATTACAATCATGCTTGCTCTGTTTTTAAACACGTAACTGTACTCCTAATTGATCATTATGTTGTTATGTCATTCATTCAGATCTGTATGCGATGCCAGAAAAAAACATATTTCACTAAAAGCCAGCTTAATAAAATAGCACAGCCTTGTTCCCTAAAGACACTGCACTATTCTTATTTTTTATAGTGTCCTAAATATATTATTTAAAAAGTCACATTATTTTAGGATAGCAAATATCTAAGAAATCTAAAGACAAATTAAAAGATTTTTTTTCATAAGTATTTATTTTCTGGACTATAAATTTTTTTAAGAATCAAATTCTCCAGTATTTAAAGGATAATGAAACTTCTTTAGCCTTTTCTCCCAACATGTTGGGCAAATGTAGCTTTCAAATTTGGCCAAGTCAGACACACAGAGCCCAGGCACCCTGGTGGTAACTGCCAACTTGGAGCATGCAACTGAAACCAAATACAGGCAGGCTTCCATTGTACATGCTCCTGCTTTGCAATCACTACCAGCAAGCATGATCTCATGGCAGCTGCAAAACATATTGCAATGCATTTGCCGAACAGGTAAGGGGGTAGAGTTTGGTTGATGTGCCTTGAGAGGGGTCAATGATTCTGCAGTTTAAAAAGGGTAAGATAGGGTTTCATTCCCTCCAGTCTCAGGGACTGAGAGCAGTGCATTGACTAGGCCAATGCAGGACATTCATCATTTTGTTAATCAAGTCAAAATAACATTAACTTCTGTTGAGGTTTTAGTTGTCCCTTAAAGGAGAAGGAAAGAGTTCATCACTGGTGAATGGCAATTTTTAGGTAAAAAAAACTGCCTTGGTTCGATTCTATTGGGCACCACGCTGCCACTTTGTCTCTTGTTCCTTGCAGCTGCCCAAGGAGGTGAACATGGGTAGTGCCTAAAATATTGCCAACTCCCAGTAAATTCAGTTGGTGTGTAACAATACTTATCAAGGTGACTAGTGTGCATATTTTGTAAAAGCCCATATCAGTGGAATACAAATATTATTAATTAGACCCTAGACAAATACAATGTTGATAAGCAAAGGGGAGTTTTAATTTCCGACATAGCGTTTAGTGCGTGCCCTCTTTCAGTGGTCACAATGAATACTCCCTCTACTGATATGTAAAGCAATGCACAAATAAGCTATACCCTTACACTGCTCTATGCATTAAAGCAATATAAAAGGGTAATTTTATTTATTTATTTTATTATTTTAAAAAAGGGATTTTTTTACCCCAGCCAAAAACTGAATGGATGATTGCTTTTTAAAGTGGAGAGAAGAAGCTCAAAGTTCTATAGCACCCAATTCAAAATAGCCCTTTATTTCCATTAGTGTTGAAATTCTGAATTTGCACTTCATCAACTCACCTCTTGCTTTTGTTGCTTCTCAGCCTGCAGGGTCTTCAGGTACCACTCAGCATTTTCTTGTTGTAACATCCGCAAAGCAAGGGAAGGTGAACTCAAAGCCTCAAAGAGAATTTGCGGGTCTCCCGTTTCTAATGCCTGGTCAACATATTCTATGCCAGTTTGCACTAAACATAAGAAGGGACAAGACATTTTTATATCGTACTTACAAGTATTGTTAGTCTCCCTTTTGTTACCTTATGAAGCCAGTGTCTTCAGACATGTAAAGGGAAGCCCATGGAAGTTTTTGACTTAAGTACACCTGAAAATTGTGGTGCATAATAATAGCAAATATTCATAGTGCAATAGTAACTTTAATGTCTTGTCCCAAGGGAGGGCACTGCACAGATATAATGGATTATTTGCATGCCATAGGAATTAAGAAAGGAAGTCAAGCAGTTCAGGAACCTCTTAACTAAGTGGCATAAGAGCTGGCCATGGTCACTGGCACAGAAGCTCTAGGTCATAACAGTAATAAAAACAGCCTGGATGTTAATTGCCTTTTAATGAAAGCACCTCCACAGAGCCAAGGAAATATATCTTACAATTGGTCAGAAACATCATCCTACACTACAGATACTAAACCTGCCTCATTTATTTCCAATGTAGAGACTTTGAAGATAATAATGCAAAAGGCATTTAAGGGGTATTTAACCTTCAAATTAGTATGATGTAGATGAAGACAGTCATATTCTGAGACAATTATTGTTTTTGGTTTTTGTGTTTTTTTTTATATTACTCCACTTTGTGTTCAGCAGCTCTTCAATTTGGAATTTCAGCAGCTAGTTGATAGGGCCTATTGAACAAAGATTTTAAAATGCCTTAGAACTGCATATGGCCTAATCCTAGAGTAGAGACAAAAGGGCTTATGAACGTCCGCAAGTGAAGTTGCTGTCCCCCAATTTCCCCACAGTAAGTTGCACGTAAAATCACTTTCATTAAAAATGCTTGCATCAAAATGCACTCCTTTGCACTTCTTTATTGTTGCGCTCTGCACCGGTAAGGCCTTCCTGCCTTCTGTTCCAAATCATTCACTGTGGCACCTATTGAAGCAGTGGAACGCTGAAGCTACCCCCACCTCCCAACCAGGCGGTAGCTCCAGGGTTCCCTTCACACCCAGCATCAATAGACGCAGCATCCTTGCACCTAAAGAATAAGGTGCAGACATCCCTCGCACACAAACACCAGAAATTATGCCAAAAGGACTCCCACACAATTGTGTCCGATTTGTAATGAGCAAGAGTATTGCCCCTATGCGACCACAATAACACTGGAAATCTGGAAAAAAATTACTGCATTGTGGGGAAAAACACATGGTGAAAGTGGAGTTGCGGACATACATGAGCCCTAAGATATCTTTCTGTTGGGGACTGTTAAAGGAAAGATGTAGAAAATTGCTGCATGCTCAAGGTCTTATATTAATCAGAAGGTACAAGGTAGAAAAAGGAAAATGTTTGCCTCTGCTGCTAACAAACACGGCATAAATTCAACCAAGTTACAGTGAGCAAACCAGTAAATAAAATAGATCAAAAGATATTCCCACGTCCTACTGTTTTGTTAGTAATTTATTATCTGTGCAAGAGCAGTAAATAAAAGACACTGAAGTTGTAGGGATGCATGGGATACACTATTAATATGACACCCAGATTAATGCATTCCCTTAAAGGAGAAGGAAAGGTACAGTGATTGTAATAGTTAACTTATAGGGCTGGTGTTCCTGTTAGGAGAAAACCTCACCAGCCCAAGGTAGCTGCGAGACACCAAACCTCTTCCTTCTTATGTCTTCATGCCAAACTTTAACAAGAAAGTCATTATTTTTACAGTACTGCACATGCGCCGGCCCCGGGATTTGGAAGAACGAAGACAGACGGAAGAGGATCGCTGGGTGGTGCCTAACATTTTGGCACCCCCAGTGATTTTACCTTTCCTTCTCCTTTAATTCTTTCAGTGATAGTATATTACACTTTAAAGAAGTATATACATAAAAAAAACGTGGCAAACTGACTTTCGGCAATCTTCTCTGAAGTGAAGAAACCAAATAAAATGCTAAACTTACAATTAACTTTGTTGACGTTGCCTTGAACCTCTGCCTGTGTCAGTAGCTCCTCATACACATCACGTTCTCCTCCTGCATTATCTGTTATTAGCTACATCAACAAATACATAAAATTAGCATAAATCCCTGATAAATAGCACACTTTTTTTTATGCATATTCATTTTCAATATAAAATGTACAGGAAGGCGGCCATTAATGGCTCAGCATATTCCAACATTAAAGTAAGAGATGGATTTAGTTACCAATGCCATAAATGAGAAAATCGCCTCTATATGAAGGTTGTTTTTTAGGAGTGAAATTTGTTCCTTACCCGCTTTCTAGCATTCTCTGTTTTATGCTGCTTTGCCTGGTAAAGTGTGTTCTGATACACCGTAGCCGAAGGCTTGTTTAGATTTACAAGCATTGCATTAGGATTCTGTAGAGCAGTGAAAGTTTCTTCCGGAACACCCCGATCGATGGCTTCATTGATGGCAATTACAGCGGCATGTACTGCAAAACAATTTGCTGTTTATATGAGGAGGAATATTTTCCCACTTCAGCTGATATTGGCATAAAACACACCATAATGGTTGAGCCGAAGTAATACGTTGAAAATCCTAGATTTTTTTTCACATTAAAGAAAAAGGTAATTCATGGGCATGTTTTAGTGAAATAATGTGCATCCCTTTTTGAATAGTATCACTAAAACGCACTTCCAAGTGCAGGTATAGGATCTACTATCTGGAATGCTTAGTACTTGAAGTTTTCTGGATAAGGAATCTTTGTGTAATTTGTATCACATACCTTAGTTCTGCTAAAAGTCATTGGAATATTAAATAAACCCAATTGTTTTGTAACCAATATGGATTTATGCTGTTTAGTCACTATCATGTGCAAGGTACTGTTGTATTTTTACAGAGAAAACAGAAAGACATTTTTAAAATATTTGAATTATTTGCTTTAATAGGAAATGGCCTTTACTAATTCAGAGATTTCTGGATAATGGGTTTCCCTGTTTTATCTGTTTCTATTTATTTATGGAGCAACAATTTACTGCATGACAGACTCCTGTACAGGAATTGAAATACTGACATCTGAAATGCAGTTGGAGTTTCTTTATTCTCTCCGTCTGCAACATTTATTTCCACATCACTTTCTTAAAGGGGCAGTATACCACCTTGATCAATATAAGTTCAATGAACAGGACTTGTGATCAACATACTTGAAGCTACTCCATGTTTGGTCCTTGCGAGGTAGACAGTTTACCAGAGCATAGATAATACCCTTACATAATCAGGATAATACGTAATTGCACTCGAGGGCTAAACAAAATAAATTCTAAACAAAACCGCACTTAATTTTTCTTGATCTCACAAGAACGTTACAGGTCTGGCATTTTTTTGTTTCATCCCCTGCATACACTGTACTTTTCAAGGCAGGACCCCTCCTATTAAAAAAAGCCTATACTTAGCTATGACAGCAGCTCGGCTGCTGAGCAGCTACCACAAAAAAGGCTTTTTTTTTTTTTTTTTTTTTTTTTTTTAAATTAAGATTGAGTAGTGCTGTCTTGAAATAGACACTGCATACATGAGGGCTTAATCCCATAACAACTTAAACTAAAACACAAAACTAAATCTATAAGAAGGAAGAGCCAAAATAATTCAGTCGTACATTATCTGCAATTTGGAAAGCACATAATAACTACAACATGCCTTAAATGAACAACACGATTGCTCAAGTATAAACTTTCTATTTGCTAGATTGCCCTTTCCTAGGCTGCAAATCGCTTTTATCTTAGATTTTTCCACTTGCCTAATGTTCCAGAGAGCCATTTGTGTATACTGCAAGAGTAGTCTCTTCTAGGAAATTGATTCTATTTTAGATGAAAGCAAGTGGAGTGTAAACAAAATGCTGCTTAAATAAATGATCCCTTATAATTACTTAACATAAGTTCTACTCAATGCACAGTGATCAGACTCTTTCAAGCAAATCTATGCAATCACAAACGGTTCTAATTAACGTTACTGGCACCCATCAATTCATGAACAAAAAGCTGCTGCCTGCATTACATCTCAACCTTTTACAAAATATTAGGTAATTCTTCTACCAAAAAATCTGCAAACCAATCACTTATTGCTCTATTATCAATCAAATTATTTAAACAGTTAGCTATATTTAGCAGTTTAAGTAGACTATTTTAGATTAGTTGAAATGTGTACTAACAAACAGTTGTTCAAAGTGGACATTTGTGTGTAGCCAGTATTAGAATATATTTTCACCGCAGGAATCTCGCTCAGGTTATGAATGGGTTTCCAGTCTAACCAGTCTACTACCTCCCAACATTAAGAAAGAAAATGGCAAAAAATATAACTCACATGCTGCTTCATCAACAGATAATTCACTTGCCAAAATTCCTCCAATTTTTCCAAATGCTGGCATCTGAATTCCATACTTTTCCAGCTCACTCTTCATAAAGTTAATTTCTTCGGCTATGATAGAATTAAAATAAAATTCAGAAAGAAGGAAATAACAATTCAAGATAAGACAATTGAAACAAAAGCAGTTAAATGTTCAGTTCCATAAAAAACGTAAATACAAAGTTTGCATATGATTGTCTGGGATGTAGTGTTGATGTACCTCATTCTGCAGTGGCATAACTATCGGTGGGCAGATGGTGTGTGCGCACCAGTGCCTGCCCCCCAGTAGGGTTCAATGGGGAAGCCCAAGTGATGGTGCTGCAATGAGAATGCTGCTGTGGTGGCAGAATAAGTGGTAACAGTGATGATAGAGCAGATGTATAAAAACTATCTAAGGTGTAAAATATGCCTATATTAAATATATTCCCAGACACAACAACTCTTTATATTCTTGAAAAAAAATATTTTTTCACAGATATATTTCAGCTGGCAGAGATACGCCAAAGTAGACATTCCTGAATTCTACTTACTACAATGTAAGCCACCTGGAGGCATCTGAACTTGTGGTTCTCATTCAGAAAATGTTCCACTGAACATTTTTGGGCCAAGAATAAGAAAGTACTGTTGCAAACAGGGTGCTCACTTTGCAGTAAGTGGGCATCAGCAGGGCTGGCTTTGGGTGCTTTGTTGACAGCAAAAATATACCCAGGGTGTCATTAATCTAGTGAGTGACAATGATCTCTCTATATATTATAAACTCCTGTTCTCTCTATCAAAATACTAAGGGGCAGATTTACTAAAACTCCATAATTTTCTTTTTCTAAAAAAAATCTGAATCAAGTTTAAAATTGAAAAAAAAATTAAAAAAAAATCGATGGTTAGTAAATGAGCCCCTAAGACTAATAGGCTGGGAGAGAATGGGTGATTTTATCCCTTTATCTACAGAGAATCTGACAGAAAAGCAAAAAATTAAGCTCCAGTCTCAACATTTCAAATCAGTATGAAATTAATTACCAATCTAGTTTGTAGTTTTGGCCAATGCAATCACAAATGTTTTAAAGTCTTGGCACAAACTGACTTGCAATGATAAAAGAAAAGGAATCTTAACATTAAGCCAAAATGTTAAAAGACATTTTTTGGCAATGTCAGCAGTATGATTGATACTGTAACAGAAAATATTACAGACAGAAAAACAAGACCTTAAAGGAGACATATTGGATAAATGGGAAAACCCTAATTTTGTAGGCAATTATGAATAATATCCGGTGCTGGTTTCCCTTTGGGCTAAACATTAACCCTATCTGTAACAATGGCCCCTTTATTGGAGCTCCCTATAGATCCTATCGCTACTCTGTCCGAGTTTGAAATGGAGAGTGGGCGTGTCCTAACGGTCCCTGCCAGAAGCACAGTAGGAGGGGGAAAGCCAATCACAGCCCTGCACTCACACAAGCAAAGACCGGCTTCAGTTTCCTATCAGGTCAGCCTAGCTGCTGATTGGTTCCTATCCTACAGTGCAGTGTATGGAGGGCCGCCGGCTCCCCAGCTCATCCAGAGAATTGAGCCAGCAGGAAGTGGAACACATGGGCGGGGCTAGTGGGGTTTTTGTGGAAGTTCTCAATAAATCAGTCAGAAACACAACATTTTTAAGCACATTCCTTCTATATCTAGGGGAGTATAATTCACTGGTACATTCATAATTTTTATAGGATATGTCTCCTTTAATTGTCGAGAAACATGAGCATATTACAATTCTAAATAGCACAAAAAGCACTGGCACTTTGAGCTGCAAACGGGACTAGCCCTTTAAAAAATCTTTATTGCAGAGATGCATCTCTGCAATAAAGATTTTTTAAAGGGCTAGTCCCGTTTGCAGCTCCGAGTGCCAGTGCTTTTTGTGCTATTTGGAATTTTGGGAGGGTGCCGATCCCTCCAGCAGTGTGCACTGAGCGTTAAATTGTTCTGGAGAGCCAAGGGTGTGTGAGGAAGGTCTTCTGTTCATATTACAATTCTAACCTGCATGCAAAATACTCTGAACTGTACACATACAAACGGCTTTTGAAAACAACGACTGTAAACAGAAACAAAACAAAGGCTATCCACGTGATTTTTGTGTGTACAGTTAAACAGAAAAAAATCATTCATTCTGACCTGTAAATTCTACCTTCCCATACAAGTCCTGAATCTGTGGTGCAAGGCCAAGTTTAAACAGGTACAGACTAGAAAAAAAGGCAATAGCAAGCAATTATTATTCATAATAAATCATCAACATCCCTACAATTTGCAGTTCTTTACAGAGGTAATTATATTGGTTATAACAATTTTACGTCAAGAAAGCGAGTTTGTTTTCAAGCAATCAAAAATAAACGATAAGTGCATAAAGAAATGTAGGATGCAATAATCATTATACAATATATGTAGAAAGTCTAATTATACATTATTATAAAACTATAGAAACCCTGTATATTCTTTTATATAAAGGGATAATTAAGACTCAAAACTAGTTCTAATATTAATATAACTCTCCTTTAACTACAGGTCAGAGGTACAGATTATGATAAAATATGGTAAATATTTGGCTACATTCTCCTTCTCTCTCCAACTATGAAGACCTCAAAGAGGTGCTCACTGGGCATGCTCACTGCCTTTGTTCCAATCAAAATCAATCACGCATATACAGTAGGCACATCTTTGAGGTCATCGTAGTTGGAGAGAGAAGGAGGGCTAAGAAAGGATAAGGGATCAGAGCTTCACCTCTTTAAAAGGTTTACTTAATCTTTAAGTGGCTAACTTTGATTATAATGCATAAAAGCAATATAGTGTGCAAAACATGTATTTATTTATTTGTGCTGTAATGAATTCAAGGTGTCTGTCACTCTTTTCTTATTTCACAAAGCAGTTAAACACAATATGCCATGCTTTGAAAAAAATGTGTTACTGGAAGAAAATATACAAACATCTCCATGATGACCCATGATGTAGTATGAATAAACAGCACTTGTGCGATAATGTTGCTTTGTCCAGTATTGCGTCTGGACACACAAGGGAGCCATAATGGACAGCTGTGGTCTATAAGGCTGTGATTTGTTTGTGTTTCTGGGATATGGATATTGTAATACTGTATTTTAGTACAAACAAAGGATAAGCTAAATAAAGAGGAGAAGTGGACACCTGGCAAGTTCACAAAAACCAGTGAATTACTCAAAAAAAAAATACTCCCAGCAGCATGATACGTATAAAAATTAATTCTACAAAGCAACACAGCCATCCTGCCTAGAGAAAACACTTGTAAGGATTTTACTACTAAAGAAGAATGCAGGGAATTTAAAAAAAGAAAGCAGAAAGGATTCTTTAGACAATGCACTTACCTCAAGGCATGAATGCAATATATACACCGAGGCATATTCTTCCTGTCATATATGTCTGTCGTCTCTGGATAGAAAATCTACAGAATTACACATGACAATGTTACATTTAGTTGTTTTTAAGGCAAGAAAGAAAACTGATTTGTAGTTGTATAGGCAAAGTTTGTGATGTACAATCTCTGTAAAGCACTATGTAAAATGTCACAGAGGTGTAACGTTTCCAAACCCGACAGGGCTTACACCAGCCATCCCCAGTGGTTGCCCTGGAAATAGGTGGGTCACCCAGGTAGATATAACCCAAGAGATATATTAATCACTGCTGCTTTCTGGGTCCCCTACATCATGGTGTTACCCTACATAGGGTACTGGCCCTTTCTTATATGGGTATTAGAGTTTTATCAGGAGTGGCCAAAGCCACAACAATGGAAACCACAGTGGGTGCAAACAGGTAAAGATTTTACAGGTATGGGACCAATTATCCAGAATGCTTGAGACCTGGGGTTTTCCTGAAAAAGGGGCCTTTTCTATTGTGTTTGTTAAGCAAAATAAACTTCACTTAAGGTGGCCATACACGTGGCGATCCGACGATGTTTCGTACGACCATCGGTCGCACGAAACATCGTAAGATCCGCCACACACCATTCAGGGCTGAATCGGCAGGTAAGGAGGTAGAAACAATAGGATTTCTACCTCCTTCTGCCGATTCAGCTCTGAAGGGAGAATTTTGGTCAGGCGCCTTCTATGGCGCCCGATCAAAATTTTCAAACTTGTCCGATCGGCGAGTCGTCCGATATCGGCAGCTTCCTGCGATATCGGTCGACTCGCCGACATGCCATACACGCACCGATTATCGTACGAAACGAGGTTTCGTACGATAATATCGGTGCGTGTATGGCCACCTTTACACTATATAAATAATATAAATCTTGTTTCCTTCAGTCTGGGAATTACACAATCACAGTAAATAGGCAGGGGCCATGTTGTGGGCACTGTTATTAAGGCAAGCTTTGTATCACCCCAAAATCTTGTGTATGTGCTAGAATGGGGGACCTAATGCCCATGTCCATGCACTGGCTACACAATTAGATGGTTAGGAGAGAGGGCAAAGTGAGAGCTGAATTGAAAGTTAAAGTATTTGTCTGCCCCGCCTCTATGCCTCAGGCATAGAGGCGGGGGAGGCAATATATGACTGACAGCTGGAATTTTTAAATGCCTTTATAATGGGTTTGTGTTAATATAAAAATGACTTTGGGTTTCTTGTTTAATTTGAAAAGGATTTTTATTATACAGCTTTTTATGTCTGGGTGACAGGTCCACTTTAAACATTAAATAGGATTGTTTTGCCTCAATAAGGATTAATTATATTTTAGTGAGGATTAAGAACAAGATACTGTTGTATTATTACAGAAAAGAGGGAATTTTAAAAATCTAAATTATTTGCTTAAAATGTAGTCTATGCAAGATGCCCTTCCCGTAATTCAGAGCTTTCTCGATAATAGGTTTCTAGACCATACCTGTACACAGAAATATAAAACTATTATTAATAAATTCAACAGCAGAATTTTTATACTAAAAGGTATAGAAAATTGCATTTTGTATGTCTCTTGCTGAAGTGAAAAGTAAATTAAAATGTGCAGTGTTATTAATGCAGCTTATTTCTCATCAATTAACAGACTTTTGATGCAAATTTAGGTTTTGCACAAGTGTAATTTCTTTAGTACAAGTAAGACTTTATCTGTGTATGACAATTCATATTTAAAGTAAAAGGAAACATGAAATCACACGTGGGGCCAAAAGTTGCCCCAGCCTGGGGTTCTTCTCGGCAAGTACCATAGAGCTATCCTCTTCATCTTTCTTTGCTACCCCAGGGCCAACACAGTGAAAAGGCTGGCTTTCTTGTTAAAGTTTGTTTTATTGCATTACTGTGTAAGCGCACCCATGTGAAGAAAGAAGAAACAGAAAGAGGATCACTACATGGTGCTCACTGAGAAGATCCCCGGGCTGGGGCAGTTTTCTGATACCTACAGCACTGTCCCAGGGGAACAGGTGAGCAAATGCAATCACTGTGGGGCACCTAACTTTAAGTTCCCCCAGTGATTTCAACCTTTCCTTCTTTAAGTAAATCTGCCTCTACATGTTATTAGCAATTCTTTGACACGCCTGTTACCTTTGGGAGCCCTATCTCTGACATTGCATTTAGCCACTGGATAACGTTGTCTGTGTGTCTGAAATGAAGGCCAGTTGCCTGCAATATACAAAAGTCAAATACAGAATTAATAAAGTAGAACATAACTGTGTCCAAGTGGAAAACATCTGCTTAAAAATGGGCAATGTAGATTTACCCACAAGGTATACTACAGGTGCAGACACACCTTTTTCTTGAGGTAAATTGTTAAAGAAAACAGTTTGTTACATGTAATACTACTTGCATGTCTTTACATCTAATGGATACAAAAAAAAGAATCTATTCTGATGACTAATTACATTGTATCGGGTCTGTTCACGATCATATATCTTCTTCAGTGACACGACTTTTGGGCTGAAAAAGTTTCCAAGTTTAGCAAGATAGACTCCATTCCTCAGACCTTCCTCTAGCTCAGTGGTGGGTGGTAATTCTTCCCCCAAGCATGCCTCCATCCATCTGCAAGGGACAGAACATTAAGTTGAAGGACTTTCCACAATAGCAGTGATTAGCACTGAGCAAATGCCCATAGACTCCAATGGCTGCAAAACATTTTTTTTTTAAATTGCAAGCAGTTACGTAGTAGCAGCGAAAAAATGTCCATTTACATATTTACAATATGTTTTACAATTTTTTGCCAATTTGTGAATTTTTCTGCAAATTGAAAGGGGACAGATTTGCTCACCAAATGAGCAATTTACAATATCAGACCCACATATATAGATTAATTTCACAATTCAAATATAACATATTTAGAAGTTTGTCATTTTATACCTTGCTGAGGGTAATTTTTTAAATTGTAATTCTTAGACACACAAATGCCCAGCCAGCGGTACCGTTAATAATTACACTTTTGATGGCTTATAGGAACTACAATACACTTGTACAGAATTTGTACCTTTTTGATACACCAGTGTTCCTAATATTACACTTTCTGGAAATAAACGGTACTTTTAGCCAGTCCATGAAGTCAAATAATAAAATATGCACCACAGCAATATATCTCCCTGGGCCCTGAGTATTTTTTACTCATTGTTTATAATTAAAAAAAAACAACAGTGAATGTTGGCCATACTTTTAAATATTGAATGTTGATATTTCTGCAGTGCTTTACCAACAGCATGCCTGTGTGTAGCGAATGAGAGCTTACTCTGGCAGGCCAGAGTCAGACAAACAGTCTGACACACTGACCACTTAGTGGGAAAGCTCTCACCACTTCTATCTCTAACAGGCAAGTAGTACCCCCACTGTTCACTAAACAGTGTAACATAGACCAACGCAAACAAAACAAACAGAACTGCCTTCAGCTTTAAAAAACCAGTACCAGACATTTGCCTCACAAAACTGCACATGTGTAAAATGTAGCAACTCCCTGCAAGAACACATAAAACATGTTGTTGGAAACATTGCTCTGGGAGCAGCAGGCCTAATTTCGTAACATTTCTCAGCTATTAAAAAGATCCACCATTGGCTAGACAGGTTCATGATATCTGTATCCGGTCATATTCACACTTGACCAGGCTGTCTGCATTCATATTCCAGTTTGCTGATCAACACATCCAATACACAGGTAGGCATTGACCATTCTTGTAGGCCTTTGGCGATTCAATCATTCAGCACCACAATATCTGACTAAGGGGCCGATTCATTAAAACACGAGTTCGAATCCTGAATGGGAAAAATTCAGATTGGATACGATAATTTCTGAAGATCGCAAATATCACTAAAATGCTTACGAAAAAAATCGTATTAGTTACGATAATATCATATTGGCGAATGAACACTCCGAGCGTTCGTGTCTTAATAAATCTCCCCCTAAGTGGGACCAGCACAGGCCACACATAACCAAAGTAAAGGCAAAATATTATTATACTTGTTTGGAGATATACTGTAAACTGTACAATCATATAACAACCTTTTTAGTTTGTGGGCATGCAAATTTTACTGTGTACACAATGTATTGCGTGGGCTGGTTGGTTAACAAACTAGAGGGATTACTGCTTGATACACATTGTTTTTGTTTTGTTTAAAAAAAAAAAAAAAAAAAAAAAGCAAAAAGTAAAATAGTTTCTTCACAAGCCATCTTGCACAAGGATGTTTCCTGTCCAGCAATCCTGGACGGGGGAGTGTGGAAATGAAGAACACACACACTCACACAATTTTTCCAGTTGTTGCTTTAGAAACCAAGCCAGTTCTGCAGATTGAGCTCATGCTAGAAGCAGATTCTTGGTCTGAGGGGGTCTAAGAGAGGTGAATGCCATTTGAGAAATAATAGAAGCTCTGCCAAACCATTGAGGTTGGAAAAGCTGTATAAAGCTAGCATGGGTATAACAGCTCTCCAGAAGAGATTGTGAAAAGCTGTCAGGAAAGGAAACTCCCATGTAATGCTGAGGGGAACTAAACTTTAAGATTGAGCCATTCTCCATGCTTATGAGGTTATACGTTTGTAGAGCATCATGAATGATATGTGAGTTCTGTTTGAATTAAAATCAGCAGAAGGCAGAAGGGAACTATGATGGCAAATAAAACATACTGTGCCTTTAGGCTGATGGCCCATGGAGAGATTACTGCTAGTCTCTGCTACTGCGGGCGATGAATCTTGCCTTTCCACCAGCAACAGAATGAATCGCTGATGGAAAGGTATAGGTGTCGCTTTGTTTCCTGAAGTTGCGCAAATGTTCCTCCTGCAGGCAACCTTACACAATTTATATGCCTTTCCACTGGCGAATTATATTATATTACAGGCTCTTAGGCAAATTCACATTTTTCAAAAATGTGGTGTAAAAATCAGCAGTATTTTTAAATGTATTTAATATAATAATAATAATAAATTATTCATGTCCAGAATGAGATGCCTGGAAATTACACTTTTTTCTTTTTGTCCAACCCAGGCTCACTTTAACCAGTGGCACTGCCCATACTCACCGATACAGTCAACATACTGACTGGGTTCTGAAGATAAAAGGGACTTTAGCTTTAATGCCAAACTAATAAACAACTAAAGTCCCGTGCACACATACTTCATTTTTTAAGTGGCCTTTAAGTTAACTTTCAATATGTTATAGATGTCCTAGCAATTTCGTACCCATTATTCATTCTTTATTTTCTATAGTTTAATTATTTGCAGTCCTCTTGTGCCTCATTCCAGCTTTCAAATGAGGGTCACTGACCCCAGCAGCTAATAAACTATTGCTCTTCTTGGCCTTTTTTATTCACTTTCTCTTGTCACATTCAAACCATTGCCTAGTTGCTAGAAAAGCATAGCATAGCTAGACAGTTTCAATAACCACCTGCAAAGCAATACATTTACTAACTTTTCCTTAAAAACTCTAATGATGGCTGAAGCAAGGATTCTCAAGTACTGCCCACTAGTTACAAAATGTATCTGCCATAAATAGAGTGTTATACAAAGTGTACATGAGTGTAATACAAAGTGTACAGAGAAAGATTGTACAGATCAAAGCCATATTTATATATAGGCAACCTAGGGGCGGGTTTAGGCCGAGTGCCTAGGGTGTCACCAGACCTAAATACAGTCCTGGTGCAGATACCATAAAACTCTTTTACCTTTTCTTGATTAAGGTCATAGCTAGAGTTTCATGGGCCCCTAGCACAATATTTGGTTTCCTAATCCCATACCTATATCCCGCTTACTGCAGAATAGCACCTGCTATACAAAAAAAAAAATAGAGCCTGTACTGGTCATTCAAGCACAATATGCCTTCAGCGCTTTGATGAATAACTCAAGACACAGCAAAATATAGCACTGTCCCTGACAAACAACTATTTAGCAGACATTTAGGTTTCATAAATATTTTGCTGCCAAAAATACATACAATTAGGCTGCAAATACAGAACTACTTTATGCTTGGTTACACAAGAGCTGCATGTTAGAATACAGTAAACAGATCACTGTATATTTTCATGTGGCATTTACAACTTATCATGCACCTGCCAATCAGTCTTACAGGTCAAGCATATCTTAACCAACCCACATACTATGAATGTCATACAAATACAGGGAAATTGCAGTCTCTCTGACTTCTGCTTAAAGAAGAACTCCAGCCAAATAATAATACAAAAAAAAGGTTTTGCATAAAAAAAGAAAATAAAAAGCCCAGATGGGTGCTGCCTTCAATAGCAGTTGCCTTTACAAATAACTTTAAAATCATTGAAAATGTTAATGGAGAAGGAAAGGCTAAAATCACTTGGGGGTGCCAAAATGTTAGGCACCCCCAGTGACTTTAATCGCTTAGCTTTTACCCTGGGCTGGTGCCCCTGTTAGGAGAGAACCGCACCAGCCTGGGGTACCTGCGAGCAAGCGTTTCCTCTTCCACCTTAATCCCTGGGCCGGGGATGCGCAGTAGATGAAAAAGCCGATTTTTTTTTTAAGTTCAGCTTTTCACTCTACTGCGCATGCGCAAGTGCGCCAAGACAGAAGAAGGAACAGGAGACAGTCACTGCAGGTGCCCCGGGCTGGTGCGGTTTTCTCCTAACAGGGGCAACAGCGCAGGGTAAAAGGTAAGCGATTTAAGTCACTGGGGGGTGCCTAACATTTTGGCACCCCCAAGTGACTTAGCATTTCCTTCTCCTTTAAGGTATATTGGAAAATTGTTTGCAAACACATTCCTATCATGATTATTAAAATAACGGGCTACGGTCTGAGCTTACAGTGGAAAGCTATGCTGCATTGTAACAGAAATGCATGTGCATTCCTTGCTCCTAAAAGCCAGGAATCAAGGGATTGAATTGGACTGAATTGTAAATGAATGGGGAAGGGAGAACAACCTGAGAGGGTTTCACATGAAGTCGTAACAAGACAAACCAGTTTTAAGCAACTGATTTACCCAACCTCAAATTCAACTGTAAATGAACCAGACTCCTCAATCTGCCAGCTGCAAAAACAGCATCGCTGAGATCTGCTCTAAACCAACCTTACCTGAAATGTACCTTCCTTCTCTTATGACACAACCTCTGCAAACCTCTTCTATTTGCTTGAAGGACATTAAAATTCAGCATGCTCTTTGGAGTACTTTTAATATTGACTTAATTTTCTATTTTCAAGTGTTTAACTACTGTATATGATCAGTTTTATAATGTTAACTGTGGTTTGTGGCTCAGCAGATCAATCTGAAGGCTGCTACAGCAGCAGTCCAAGGGTTAAATAAATATGCCCGCTGAGAAATGTTTCCTCTTATTTTGTTTTAGTTGCACGCACAAAAAATATCTTTTGAGGACACTTTTTGAAATTGGTGTGGAAGTTCAGATAATATCAAGCTTTTTTTACAAAAACTGAATATGCTCATGTCAAAATGGGTGTATATATTCTCTTTAATTATATTCTCCATATAATACTATGTTAACAACTCTACACCCTAGAGTGCTCATTAAAACCAAAACCCTAATATATTTGTAATTACCCTCAGAAAGTATACATAATTTAGATATTCATTGATCAAACTATTCTCTCAACTCACTGCCAATTTTTTTTAGAAAGCAATATATTGCATAGGGCCACATTTGTTGAGCATTTCTCAGTTTCCCAAAGAAGATACAAAATAAAACACCCCCGATCATAGATTGCTGGGAATAACAGTCATGAAGGGGGGGGAAGCTTCCTGAAATGCTTTTGAGACAACAACTGAACATGTAAGCGGAAGTACTTGGAGATGAGGAAAGTGAAGAAGGTCAGTGGTAGGAAACTGGGGTCATAACTCCTTTCCCAAGGGATCACTACAGGAAAAGAGAAAGAGCTATCAAAAGATCAACCCTATCCTGACCTACATTACTCAATCAAGTTTTAACCATCCCAGAGAAGATTATAACTGTCAATATACCATACCTTGTGTCTTATTTTTTTTTCCTTTGAATGGAAAAAAAATATAATTCTGAGCAACTTTACACTATATATTTATCAAACTCAGGTTTTATAGCAAGGATTTTTTATGTCATTTTGGTTTCATTATATTACACTGTAATCAAGCACTGGACACACATGTTTAGTGTTTATTGCTTCCAACTCCAGTTGCAGACACACAGAGTAAACAGATTAAGTGGGTTTTTCATTGGAGCTGGCAAAAAATTATATTGTGTATATTGCTTTAGGAATTCAACCCTGATGTTACTGAACTACAGCTCCCAGCACACCTTAATCTTGATAACATGTGACATTATTCTAGGATTTTAAGTCTATCAACACTAAAGTGTGGTTGAGTAGTGCAGTAATGTTTAGTGCTACTTGTCACAGCTACTAAACACTAGAAAATACCCTGCCAACACTAAGAAATGCCTCTGCTAATACACACGTAGAGACAATTATCAGTAAATGATCAGCATTGTCTATTTTAGTAGCCATGACAAGCAGCTGCTACTAGTAGCTCCGTGTGTCTTCACACATTCATGGAAAATTGAAGATGGTTTTACTGGTTTTGCTTACTTGTATGTCTAGTTTGGCCTGCTGTACTGTACAATAAAACCAGTGGGAGCAAGGCCAGTTGCATCATCAAATGGTTAAGTTCCGTTTGTAAATAGACTATAAAGCAATAGAATTTTTTTATTGCAAGCTTCAGAAAATGTACTAAAAGTGAACTAACTTTATAGTCATGTTGTGATATGCTGCAGCAACAGATATGTGCATAAAAGAAACATAATCACACGTCTTGGTCCCAAACAAAAGTAAAGTTTTTGTATATTATAAAAGATGCCTTACCAAATCTGGGCATTATTATTACTATTGTTATGATAATTATTATTATACAATGCGGACATATTTCACAGATA
Source organism: Xenopus tropicalis (assembly GCF_000004195.4). Classification (NCBI taxonomy): domain Eukaryota; kingdom Metazoa; phylum Chordata; class Amphibia; order Anura; family Pipidae; genus Xenopus; species Xenopus tropicalis. Next base: position 106,899,540 of record NC_030679.2, read on the forward strand.
CAGTTTCATCGATTATGTTTATAAAGTTTCTTATTTTCATGCACCACTGCAGTGACCAAGATCAGAGGTTTTTGGACTTTTTCAGTTCAAGCCTCCATTAAAGACCCAACATTAGGTTAGGGCCCCTCATAGGCCATAAAAAGGTTGTAGACAAATCAACACTATTATATCAACCATAGTTTCAAAATATCTAGAGCATATGCCAAAGGAAAAAAACTCACTTCCTGTTCATGCATGTGCAGTGGAGTACCCAAGGAAATTTTCTTCCAACAGGAGCACACATGAGGAAAAACTTAGTGACCCATTCAGTTTTGGCATCACTGATCAAAACAGACTGTACATGTCCACTATCTTGGCCCCGTTGATTGGCTCAGTGCATCAATGCTCCCTGAGATGATGATTTGGAGCAGCAGATACACAGAGAATGGAAAAAATAAATTCAGGCAAGCACTACTGTTGTACTCTGGGATCCCATCGGCACCATAAAGCAATTCAGTATAATTAAATTAACTGGCATGGCAAAGTCTTAGTTACAAACACTAGTGCTGTAGGACAGGGTCACTCAGGGCACTGAAGATAATGTCCCTCACCCAATAATGTCAGTTATAATGGAAGTCATATTTTAGACCAGATTGACCAATTCACTTATTTTTTACCGTTGCTACAAACATAAGCAGATACGGACAGCCTCAGCAGAAATTATTCCTGTTTTTTAATGCAACAAGGACACACCAGTGAGTTGGAAATCAAAATGGTTTTCAGCTGTATCATCACTAAAACCAGCTAGGAGAGAAAACAAACATCAAAGATTATAGTTTTACCATTTGGGTTCTTTAGTCAGTTTGACTATGTGACTGAACATTTATCCTGGCATATTTCACAGCGAGGCACCAATACATTATTTAAGAAAAAGCGCCTCTCTTTTATGACAGGGTGTAAATGCCACATCCCTGCTGTGCAACACTCCTACATAGGTAATAAGAGGAAAATGTCCACTTGTCCAGTTAATCTGACTCCAGCCCAGGTGACTCCACATCCAAAATAACTGGTGTAAGTTTCCAGTTCTCTTGCCCGAGATGCTAAAGCTGGTTATACATGTGTAGATTTATAAAATAACTTTTCGGATCGCACTGAAATTGGTGAAGGAAATAAAAATAAAAATCATATGTATGGCCAACTTGCATCAGGAGACACAATAAGACACTTACTAGGTGTCACTTGTGAACCTGAGGAATTCTATCCCTGAGTTGCTTGTACTTACAGATAAAAATATTGATCTTAAATAAAGGGTGGAATGCCTTTTTAGTGAGGGATCTCCCTAAAGAGTGCAATTCTGAAAACAAATTCCAAATAAAAGGGACATGTTAAAAAGGACAGGTTATTCAAGTGCACCAAGGTTTCATTTCCTTCAGAAAAAAAATTCTAATATTAAATGAAGTAGTAATGCCACATAAATCTGCAATTTTTTAGCAATTGGAAGTGGTTTTCACTTCCTCATATGCAAGAAACTTCTCAGCCCCACCCCCTGCAAGTCACAAACCATAATCATTTTCAAAGAGGTTTGAGAATACATTCTTGGAACTACAGAGAATGCAGAAATCCAAATTCTGAAAGTATTTACAGATAAATTGCTTTTCTAAAGATTGTGTTCTAGGGTCAGATTATAGTAAAATAAGTGGTAAAACAAATTATAACTCATGTAAACAAAAACTTTAATTCAGATAAGAGATTTCTGTAAATATAATTTAACATTCTTCAAACAATGATGTATTTAAAAAGTGTATATTTGCAAAGTCCTCAAAATTCCAATGGTAATCAAAACATTAACTATTTATAGAAAAAAAGCAAAGAGGCTTTGTTACAAGCATCTGCAAGGGCACCACAACTTTAGACACACCTCATTTCACATTTTAAAGGACGTACCATTCAAAGAATTTTTGCTGCTGACTACAGCTTTATACCATGAATTTATTCCAGAGATTTCCATAGCTAAAGCCAAACTCCATCATTACAGTAAAGTACCTGGCTACAAAAATCTGAGATGATTGGTAGAAACATGTCACTATTTTGCACCAACTATTTACACAGAAAAAGCAAACTCACATAATAACTGAATAAATTGGTATATTCCCACTAAACAATACATTTTTATCACAAGCCAATTTGATCATTATAAAGTAGGCATGGTTCCCATCTTTATCAGGAGTAAAGTTTGGATTGGAGGCATGCCAGTAAATTAATAGTGTTATCTAAAAAGTAAATAAACTGTTTGATATCCAAATAGCACTTGAAAATATACAAAGAAAATCTGTATTTAAATGTCATGCAAGTCATAATCTGAAAGATAGGTTTATATGATGTTGAGGCCAATAATTACATCATATGCAGACCAGTCTGGACTCAACTGTTCCTTGGCCAACAGGATTCTCCAAATCCCTTGCCAGATAAGTTTTTTGGACCCATTCACAGGGCAAATTAGCTGCCTACTTAGTAGAGAGAAGCAGAGTCACCAGCTAATATCATCCCAAATATATCCAGCTTTACATAATTAGTATTGTTTAAAAGGAGAACTAAACCCTAAAAATTAATATGGCTAGACATGCCATTTTTTATATACTGAACTTACTGAACCAGCCTAAAGGTCTCTATAGTACAGGCATGGGACCCATTATCCACAATGCTTGGGACCAAGGGTATTCCGTAATTTGGATCTCCATACCTTAGGTCTACTAAAAAATCAATAAAACATGAATTAAACCCAATAGGATTGTTTTGCATCCAATATTTATATCTTAGGATCATGTACAGTGTACTGTTTTATTATTACAGAGAAAAAGGATATCAGTTTTAAAATTCTGAATTATTTGATTAAAATGTCTATGGGAGTCGGGCTGTCCGTAATTCAGAGCTTTCTGGATAATGGGTTTCCGGATAAGGGATCCCATACCTGTTATAGTAGTAACCCAGTCCTTTAAAAGTTGTCGCAGGGGGTGACCATACTGGACACTTCTGTTAGACATATCTGCACTCAGTGCGCTCTGAACAGCTGTTAAGAAGCTAAGCTTAGGGGGTCGTCGGAAATTATCAAGCAGAAATGTTTATCTGTCATATACGGGCTGATGATTAAAGTCTGATGCCAATAGCACTGGTTTCAGACTAATCAGCCTTATATTGTGACATTTAGATCCTATATATACACAGTATATTGTGACAGGTAAGGGACAGCAGCACAGAGCATGTGCAGTGAATCGGCAGAAAGGAAGATGGGGAGCTACTGGGGGCATCTTTGGAGGAACAAATCTTCATTGCTAAAGGGCTGTGGTTGCCTTGGATTGGTACAGCAGCCTAGCCTACGTCTTTATTTAAGCTTTAGTTCTCCTTTAATTACATAGTATTGTGCAACAAATTAGGTTTCCCAATTATTATAAATAACTGCCTCTGTAACATTTATAAAACAGTGATGCTGTCATCATGTACTTATTTTCTCGATTAAATTGAATATTTTGAATACAAGACCTAAAACTCAGCTTTATTTTCTGTTGCATAAAAGCAGAGACTCCCAATTTGTTGGGCTGGTCCTTGAAGAACGCAAAGCAGTTGAAAGAAAGCCCTGCCTGTAGGCCAATGAGATTCACGGATGAATGCTAATTTCTAGATATTCACGAAATTCAAGCCTGAAAGCTAGTTTGGGTGAGAACTTGGTGAAAATACAAATGTATTTTCTTGAACTTACAGAAGACAGATACAACTGTACAAAGCACTGAAACCCAACATAAACCTTTCTTTAATACACAAATATTTATTGGCATGACATCTTCTTATAGAACTAATGGGGGCTTTGACCCTATGAAGGACTTGAGCCTGGCTTGTGGCACACAGAAAAACAGATAATCTGCTTTGTGTGCCCTTGCCGAAAAACAAGTGTTAAATTGCAGCAGTTCAGTTGGAAAATGCAATCAACCAGCAATTAGCTATGATCAGAAAACTACAAGTTACAAATTGAAAGTAAAAACCTGGTGTTATGGGTTGCCACCTTTTGTTTACAGGCGGGGGTGGGCAGCAATGCCATGGGTGGGGCTGTGACAGCAAGTCTCATCAGGTGTCAGTTAAAGGAGACATATTGGATAAATGGGGAAAAAAACTAATTTTGAAGGCAATTATGAATAATATATGTTGCAGGTTTCATTTTGGGCTAAATATTAATCCTATCTGTAAAACAGCCCTGCACTCACACAAGCAAAGACAGGCTTCAGTTCCCTATCAGGTCAGCCTAGCTACTGATTGGTTCCTATCCTACAGTGCAGTGCAGTGAGAGCCGCTGGATCCCCTGCACATCCAGAGAACTCAGCCAGCTCCTCTATATTTTAGAGGAGTATAATTCACTGGTACATTCTTAATTTTTATATGATATGTCTCCTTTAAGGAAAGTCCTGTCCAGATTACCTTATTTGAAAAACTGGGCAGGCAGTTTTGACCCAGACAGACCCTCTGAAAAATAGGCTGTGCGGGTCCAAACCAGATAGAAGGCAACCTTAGCATGTGCATTTAAGCACCAATAAATTGTTCTCTTTAACCATTCCACGGCCTTACTTGTATATGAAAATTAGGATTTGGTTTCAGTCCGGTATTCGGGTATATCTTTCACAAAGGATTAGGGTTCAACTGAATTTCAAAATATTGGATTTGATGGTGCATCCCTACTTTTTATAGAACACAGGCACCACTGGTCTATACCAAGTGCTGAGTGGTATAAAATAATGGTGCAACGTTACATGTTATATTGCCAAACTCACTTTTAAAAACAGGGGAATGGTAGTAGAGACAGTCACATGAATCACAGGAAACCTGCACAGGACACTAAAGTGACTATACATTTTTCAGACGCAAAGTACATTCCTGCACAAACTACTTCACACTGCCCAACATTTTGCTAATCACATTTTATCCTTATAACCATTTTTCTTTAGGGTGATTAGGAAGTCTGCTACCAAAAAATAGTTTATACATAATGAAATAAAATACAAATCCCAGCATCTTTCCAATACATATTAACAATAGTCAGTTATTTGCAAATGTTACCGCTGTATATTATGACTCCTGGAATAATACAGCAGACTCCATATGATTGACAAACCTGGAGAAAAGCTAAATTCTATATTGTTTAAAGAGTCCGAACCAGAGGGCATAAAAGGATAAACAAACAGTGCTTCCAACTGCAATTACATTTACATATAACTTTAGAAACCATGGATTTTTCAATCAATGTGCACTGCAAAGTTGCTTGGAATGACAATTTCTTTCAGTTTTTAGGTGGAGAACTCTTAAACTAAGCTGACTCTAACCCTGCATAAATAGTCTGCATTCATTCCAATGCACATAATAGTTCCTTTTCTGTGGTCAAAGACTTAATTCATTATCGACTGGACACCCTCTCTTCACATTTCTTAGTAGCTGTTACAATATCTCCCATATGTATTTGTTCTCATAAAAACAAGAAGCAAATAACTCCTATTTCAATCACAAGCATCTAGTCATTTAGAAATGGGACACAGGAAAGGTGGGACACAAACAGGATGAAAAACTAAAATACTTACATTTATAAATGATTATACCTGTTTATCTACCATCAGCAAACAAACTATTTCCTGGTCACAAATGCTTTCCTTTCAATAGGTGTTTGAAGAGTCATGAATGACATTTTACCCCTGCTTCCACCTGCTGCCTTCCACCTGTTTTAATTTCTGTGCAGTTGCACCTACTGACACAGGCCTATGCTGGAACCCTGAAGCTACTACTAAGTTCAGAGGTGGTTGGCAGCTCCAGGGTTCACACAGTGGCCCGTGTCAGTCACCGCTGGCCAAAAAAAATATATGATGCACACTCACGCTGAAATTCATATACAAATGATTCAATTTTGATGCATTGACGCCCCTGTGGACCATAATTAAACTGGCATCATGGGAAAAACAATGCACCGTAGGTAAAAAAACATAGTGACTGTGCTCGAAATGGCACTTAGCCCAAATGGCTTGGCCTGTGGCAAATGTGAATCTATCCATGCAAGTAGGAGAAAGGAACTTTTCAGAGTAGCCTACAATTCGCCTATCCATTATCATACATCTGAATACATTTCTGTCACTGTCATTCTGAGTGCAGATATACACAGTGCTGGTTATATACCAGAGACGGCAGGACGCTGTTAGTAACATAATCAACAGAAAGTCAACACTTGAGTTGTGAACAGAATGGCCATGAAGCCAGTCTCTAAGCAACAAAGAATCAAGAATAAACAGAGAGATGATCGGCAGTAGCAGCAGCAGCAATGGGAGGTGAGTCACATCCTGTTCATCACTCCATCTCAAACCTAACACTTCCTCTTCTCTCACTACCAATGCGCAGCTCGACACATCACACCAAACATGGCATTCCTGATGCACCTCCATACTGCTCTGTAGCACAACTGTGCCTAGCGGCCGGATGCACTACTTCTAGCTCCTATATGCAGCCCGAATGCTACAGTGCAGTAAATATGAAATGCAACATGTGCAGCCTCTGAGGAAAAAGCTCTTGAGTGTCAGTATGGAGGGTGTGAAACATGGCTATATGTAGTCTAGTTTGTTCCCATGTTGCATTTCTGCACCACTGAAGTTTGCACCACTAAATCTGACTAAATTGGCTATCCAATTGCCTGTGCTATGAGACTTACTCTAGAAACATTCAAATATTTTCCAATTACAGGAATAGTAACACCAAAAATGAACATTTTTAGAGTAGTTAAAATGTAATGTACTGTTGCCCAACTCTGGTAGATCTGGTGTGTCTGCTTCAGAAACACTAATACAAGTACTGGACCTATTATCCAGAATGCTCAGGACCTGGGGTCTTCCCCATTCTTTAAGTCTACTAAAAAATGCTAAAAAAGTACCAATGCTATTTGGTACTTATGTATACATTTCTAAAGTACTTTAAAACCACTGTTTTATAAAGGTAGATATATAATACCTATATTCTTTCAGAAAAATGAAGTATTTTCCAGAAAACCAAGAGAAAAAAAAATAAATATTAATTTATTGAGAGTTGGAGCAAATTCCATTTAGATGACATAAACCACATTTGAAAACGACATTAGTCGTCAAGGGTGTAGGCATTTCCTCCTTCTTAAGGCTGTGGCAGTTAATAAGAAAGGGGCTTGCTTCACCAAGAATATCTCCTTTGTAAAACCAAAGCAAATAAAAATAGAAATGTGACTAATGGTGTTTAAAAAAAAAAAAAAAACACAGAGCTGACACTGCATCCATCTCTGTCATTATTCACATGACTTTATCCTAGATAATCACAAGATTTGGCCTCCGCCTACCTTTACAACCGACAAACAGCAAGTCAGTGTGGCAGTAAGTAAGAACGAAGAATGACACTTAGGGCCATGTTTTTAAAGATGTGTAAAATAATTTAGACCAAAAAGGTGTTTAAAAAAAAAAAAAAAAGCGGTGTACAATGTATTGCACATTTCTAAACATTCATTGTCATTGCACATGAGCTGGCAGGAAGGAATTACATCCAAAAAAGCGTAGCATGTTATTTATAAAGGTGTGACCTAGCGTTATCAATAGTTTATAAATGAGACAGTCAGGTAGCAATAAAATTCCGTCATGAAAAGTAGCACTCCTCAATGCTGTTGGCTTTTTTTGTTACAATCAGCTACACAAATGGATTAACACATATCCCTAGTGTTATCAAAATTGGGCTCAAGGCCCATGTGGAAAAGAAGAATTCTGATGCGCAATGCACCATTTTCCCATAATTACAGCATCAATGCATTCACAAGGGGCCGATGCACTTGTGTTCAAGGGTGATTGACGTCCATGGCGATTCTTTAGGCACAAGTGTGCTGCATTGATTGACACTGGGCACAAAGGGAACCCTGAAGCTACAGACTGGTAATGAGGTGGTGGTAGATCCAGGGCTCCTTTGTGTCAATTGCAACAGCAGCACTCAACTAGGAAAAGAAGGCAGGACTGAGCAGCACAGAGCATAACACAAGTACCTTTAACAAAGGAAATTGCACAAGCACAACAGAGATTGTGGACATAAATGAGCCCTAGTGCATATTTATTTATTTACTCTGTTTCCTGCTTGTTGGTGTACTGCCAATGGGATTCTAGTCACTTTTTAGTCAACATTTTTCAGAAGGTTTAAAAAAGAAAGCTGTATTGTATCCCCAAGTAAGCCATGAGTAAGCAAGTAGCTATGAGCTCATAATAATATAAGGGTTATTTAACTGATTGCTCTGGGGTAAAATAAGTCCATAGTTTATCATTTGACAATTAAAAAAGGAAAACGAATAGCACTGATCCATTTGTGTAGCCCAGGAGCCCAATAATCAGGTCTCAGATCAATTCTGAGATCTGGTAGATAATACTCTTCACACACTAGACAGCATTAGCAGCCTAGAATTTCTGTCTGTATAGACCAATGGTCCCAAACCAGCAGCTCATGAACAACATGATGAAATTATAAAGGGAACTGTATTTCACAGTACTGCAAAGGAAGCACTTAAGTCTGTAAGTAATTCTAAACTAGACAAAATGTAAAACTAGTATATCCCTGTCAGTGTATCCTGTTTGAATATTAAACACAGAAAGCCAAATATATACATTATTACACCTGATAAGATAGCAATTACTTAAATTCTAAATACAAGCATAACAGGTTTTTTAATTCAGAGTTTTTGCCTTTATTTTCACTTGTCAACACATTGAATGCAGACTTATGCTATACATTTCAGATTACCTTTTGGCTTCCTCCAAATGGCACAGGTATTCATAGGCAACATTTTGACGCCTTCTCTCATCCATCTCCTCTGCTGTAAGTCTCTCATCATCAAGGACAGCTGAAAACAGATAATTACAGAATCTTAAACTGATAGGGCTTAACAAACAAGCACACCCATAGTTGATATACCATTCTTCTCTTTACACTATGTTTATGCCTCATTCAGACAGAAGTGAAAAAAGTACTTTTTGCCTATTGAAAATATTTAAGAATAAAGCCTGGTGGGAAGATGCATGTGTTTTGTATGGTGATGATGGTCCTATATGGCTACCCAAGTTGAGGCTAAAATTAGGCTAATTAGATCTTTTAGCCTAGTGAAATGCATGTAGTATTGCTGAAAGGATTTTTTTAGCTTGCCCAGCTTAAATCTGTACAATTCAATATCAAATATCAGCCAAAGACTATTTCAAGTCAAACACTGTCTCTCATGTGAAAGCCAAATGTGAACACTGAGTTTATAAATTAAACTCTTGCATAACATTATGTCATTTGTTCTGTTGGGGGTTCAGATGAGGGGACATGCATTTAGGCTGCCAGTGTTAATTCCTATATAAATGTCATTTTGGATTTGGGGAGTCCATGCAAGCTTCATGGCTTTAGCAATATTGGTTGCTGCCAAATTTGATATTATTTGGAAGATCTCCCTCCAAGATGGCCATGTCTTAGGCTAGCTAGGGTATTCCCACCAAATATGATAAAAAATGCCCTCATGAATGCAGCCTCTAAAGTACAAGAGCAATGGCACATGGGAAGATTAGATGCTGGGGGGCAGATGACTATGCATATGATTAGTTACCAGTGGCAGATGACCATGCATAATCCACTAGGTTCCCACTACCCACAAATTAATGTGGGCAACATTAATTTCAGCACCAACTGTCTAAACTTGTGGCTACACCCAGTGCAACAGTCAGAAACACAGAAATCTGCATTTCTGAGTGACTATTGCCTGAGCAGTGAGTGCATCTGTAAAGCTGGCCATACTTCGTATGATATTCGGTGCGTGTATAGTGGTTTGATGAGGTGATCGATATTGCAAGGGCTGTGGATATTGGTCGTCTCGTCGATCAGACAGGTTAAAAGATTTTAATCGGACGCCGTTGAAGGCGCCCGAGCAAAATCTACGTTTAGAGCTGAATCGGCAGGCAGAGGTAGGATCAATGGGGGAAACAAATGGCCAATGTTTGCAGGAATATTGTTATTGCTACGTGTATGGCCACCTTAAGTCCAAATGAATATCACCAATAGCAGTATTGGGGAGCTCAACCCTCTGTTAACTTACCCAAACGGGTATCAGGTGCAAATACTGGAAGAACCTCACCTTGCATGGGGGTCAATATCCAACAGCAAAAAAATCCAGTAGCACACTGAAGATGCAAGCTATGCAAAAATTGTGTTTTATTTGCCCAAGTACATATAAACAAGCAAAGAGCAACGTTTCGGGACCCTCCGGACCCATTGCTTGTTTATATGTACTTGGGCAAATAAAACACAATTTTTTCACGGCTTGCATCTTAAGTGTGCTACTGGATTTTTTTGCTGCTTGCAAATGAATATCACCGACATTAACTGTGTGCCATTGCTCTAAAACAGGGATCCCCAAGCTTTTATACCCGCGAGCCACATTTAAATGGAAAAAGCGTTGGGGAGCAACACAAACATGAAAAAGGTTCTTGGAGGTAGCAATAAGAGCTATAATTGGCTACTTAATAGCCCCTATGTGGACTGGCAGCCTACAGGAGGCTCTGTTTGGCATTATCCTTGTTTTTTATGCAGGAAATCAGTTTTAAAATTCTGAATTATTTGATTAAAATGGAGTCTATGGGAGACGGGCTTTCCATAATTCGGAGCTTTCAGGATAACGGGTTTCCGGGTAAGGAATCCCATACTTGCTATTAAGCGTTACACAGATAATGTCCATGGGATGTATCACAGCATCCCTAAACCTTGTTTACAATACAGTACAAATAATTTACTTGCCCTTTAATAAATACAATTACACAGACAAAGGAAACATTGCAAGTCACCAATGTTCATACATGTGAGAATGCATAAAAGCAGAAGTACAACTAGTTTATAAGCAGAGAATATTTTTATTTTAAATGTAACTAAAGCTAATGAGATAACTAAATTATAGGTCAGTTAATAGAATTGTTGCAGCAGTACACTTGGGCATGGGTGTGTAATAATAAAGCTAGTAGTGTAAACACAGGATCATGCAAGACTCTCAGTGCACATAGGTTAGGATGTTGGACAAACACAAAAGGACTGTTATGTGAAGTAACAAGGTGACCTATTCATGCTTTTTAGAGCTTAACTAATTCATTACAGTTCCTTTCAGTTTCTGTGTCTGAATGGGCAAGTGTGTCATTTTTTTTTTACATGGGCAAGATTCCTGTAAAACACACACAAATTACCACAAGTCAAACACAGTCTAAGAAAACGAACACTTGCCAAGGCTCAGTATAGCATTTGATACTTTTTTTGCCTCTTTCCATAGGTATATATTTCGCAAAAAATATTGGGCAGAGGCTCTAATGAATGGATAATAAAAATAAAGATGGCAAAGACCAATTTACTTATTTCAAGAGGCACATAGGCCGATTTATTTACATGCTAAACTGCACCAAGAATCAGTTTACTATAATTTACAAGTGTAAAGCAGAAATCTGATTAGCACATATATCAGTAAATAAGATCTGAGCCCTAAGGCTCTATTTAAAAAAATGGGGGGGTAGAGGCTGAAATGAGGAAGTGGCGAGGAAATCATACAGCTGCACTGAGATAGAGGGCAAAAAGTAGGTGATTATTTGATGAAAGGGATGCTAAGGCCAGTGGCACACTAGTCATTTTTGCCAGCTACATTTGGAAAAGGCCGCTCCTTGGTATCCATGCACTGACTGGCAGCTTACACACCAAGTGGATTTCAGCACATAAGCCAAAAAGCCAGCAGATCGGCATTTTACATTGCAGGTGGAGAAAACGCTCAGTGTGTCACTGGCCAAAGGGTGATGTATAGGTAAAGAAAGAGAAAATATTAAATATGGAGAGGGGAGCAAAATCAGATGCACTGAGGAGAAACACACTGCTTTCTGCAATTTGGATCAACTTACTTTAAAGGGGAACCATTGCAAAAATGAAAATAAAATATAAGCTCACTCTCAACTCTTTCATAATTTCATATACAGTGTATTATAATGATTTCTTTATTCATGCACCATTATTAAATGGAGATGATAATGTTGATAAAAGGGCTGCTTTAGTAGCCTAAATCCACCAAAAGTGGTACTAAGTGAGCTTTCAAAGTGCCCTTTAACCCACTGTATATACTATAAGCACTATAGCAGAGCAGCCACATATTCATATATTTCTGCTAGGGATGCAAACCAAGGATTAAAGTTTGGGTTTAGACCAAATCCTAGCACTTTTTGCAAGATTGTGATCCAGCCAAATCCGAAATATTCAGCCAAACCAAATATGAATCATTAACATCACGTGACTTTGAAGCTTTTAAGACCTGAGAACAATATTTTGCTTAAAGTTGAAGCAATCTTTTATGTTTTCAAATCTAAATGAAATACAAATGAAAATTAGGATTCTGATACAGTTTAGGATTAGGCCAAATGTTCTGTGGAGGATTTGGTATTCGATACCATGGATTCTGTGTAACCCCAGATGCAAAACGCAGCTTTATTTCAGGCAGGTGATGGAACATTAATGCACGGGAAATGCATAGTTTACTTCTTTGAAATGGAAACAAAGTCGTTCTGCTGCATGTTGAAATGACAGTTGCATCAACAAGTCACAAAAGGGAAGTGACACTGAAAAACGTGTCTCTCATTCTATTGTATGTGCTATTATATTGAATATATAAATTTGCACACAAGCACACATTTAAGACACGTGATAGTATGTGGTTCTGCCTACACCTGGCTGGACAGTAAGGATGTGAATAAATCCAAATGTTGAAATGCTCTGATCCAGATGAATACATATTCAAATTCTGGATTCAGTGCATCAATAATTATTGCTTATCTTTCGCTTTAGGTCCTATTTAAACGTAATGATCAAATTTAAACCAGTTACTGCTCACTAGGATCAGAGAGACCCCAAATTACAAACTGAGAGAGCTGCAAAAACTCAGTCGCAAAAATTAATAGAATGAATGTTATCTACATCGTATTTCTAGTTAATTTTATGTTTCTACATTTGTAAAACATAGGTATAAAATGTTTTTCAAATGGAAGAGGAAACATGGGATTTGGCTGCATTCCCAGATTTTAGCACAGAATTTGGCTTTTCTTTTTAACTTTCTGATCTGCCAAATCTGTAATTCACTCTAAGAATACTTAGGGGCAGAGTTATTATAGATTAAATTAACAACACTGTGTCAATTTGTGACAAAAGAAAAAAAATATAACTTGTGTGCCACAAAGTGTACCATTTAAAAATAAAAAATCAACTGGAGAGCCAAATGCGTTCTGTGTTGTTTATTGGTTTAGAGATGCATAGCACTACATGTTTCGGACCTCTGGGGTCCTCTCTCTGGTGCAGTACTGTGTCAATTTGTCTTATCGCGTTTAATTGCTTTGAAAAGTGGGAAACATTGTTGCACTGAAAGGTGGGCAATATCAGATTAATCCGATCATTTCCCCATTGAGCCAAATAATTCACAACACAACGGAAATGCAGGCTGTTGGGACGAGGTCCACATCAAACCCTGCAGGTCAGGCAGGCCTATTGAAAAGTCCCATATGCAGGCAGATAAGCTGCCACTTGGTCTGAAGGGGCCAAACTGGTGTCTTAAATCCACCGTTATAGCCACCTTAATGTGTCTGAGGCTGGCCAATATCTTCCGTATCTTGTGTGAAGGCCTCCTACTGTATCTTGCAAGAAGCTAGTAAGAGTAGCATAGCAACTCAGAAGCACTGGTCCAGCTAAAGCAAACAATGACGTAAATGGACTGGGGGACACAACTAAGTTTTCCGATTAAATCATTATGCACAAGTTTAAAAATTCAAGTGTCCCTTGAATTTTGGCCAGATGTCGGCAGTGCTGGTTTAAAAATCCCACTGAGACAAGGAGCACATCAACATGTTCATGCAGTCATTGTCCTTATGACCTGTATCCCGTTAATGTGATCACATTGTTAGGTCCAGGGCCAGACAAGTGGATATTTCAATGTATGGCCAGGTTTAGTCTTGCACAGTGATTGCATCACTGTATGCCAGTACACTGCGATGAGAGTATGGCCACAAAACACACCATAATTGTCTGTATGAAATAAACCTGAATCAATTAAAATAAAAAAATTAACAGTCAAATTTTTTCTTTTTGTATAAAAAAAAAATTAGGTGACATTCATGGTTGGACAAACTGTGTAAAACCACACAGATCTAATCATGTGGCAGTCAGATAGAATAAATTGAACTTGACTGACCAGTCTAAAACCCTTATGTTGCATAATCATATCATAAGGTTGATCACATTTTCAAAATTACCCAAACAATATTTTAATTGAGCAAACAGATCCTTTAGGGGGTACATGCAGGGGAACAAGACTATAAAATTAGCTGACAATATCTGGCAAAGACAACAGAGAACTCCTTCAGCCCAATAAGTGAGACATCAAGCTAATATATACAATTCAAGTATAAAACAGCAATGTTTACATATACGAATTTTAATATACTGTATAAAAAGCACTATTATTGAATGTTCCTACAGTATTGATATTGTTAATGTAGTCTTAATAATCATATTGGCACCATTATTAATTGGCCCAAACTAAACATGGGAGAACTAATATTCCTCAGCTCTTTTAAGTCATTTATTAACCTGGAAGCATACATTTTGCATAAACTAAAAAGGACTGATTGAGGCAATACCTGGAAGTACCCACCACAGCCATGCACCATGATCTACCAGCCCTCTACCCCAACAGTAAGCCAGCCCTTTTTTATGGTCCACAATTCAAAACAGCACAATTGGAAGGAATGCTTTAGCACCTTGAGTGTCTATAAAGAAAATCACAGAATGCCTCAGCCTAAAAACACTCCCACTGCTTTGTGAGGATATAAATACAAATGCAGAGACAAAGAATGCTCTGTGCACAGGGTAAGCCACAGCTTAACACTTCGCTGCTTATTTAAAGAATAAGCTGTACATGCTAATACGTGTCTACACTTTTTTCATTAGGGTCTCTAAGTAAAATCTTTCTGCCCCATAAGCATCTATGAAACTTGAAAATTGCCCTTTTAATGTTATACAATAGAGGGGCTAACCAAACCTTCTCATGCAAAACAATGTGATATTTTCTGTAACGCACCCTGCACATTTAATTTGACTTATAAAGAAGCACGAGTAGTGGCATGCCCCAGAACTCTGATTAGACTTGCCTGGAGCAGCTACGCTTCATACATTAATATATCTGCATCACACTTTTATCAGGCTCACAATTTGGAAAACCAACCAGGTATTCCAGTTAAATTAGGTTATAAAAATTGCACATACTAAAATTACCCGAACCCTACTGACTGGTTAGATGCTGGCAGATGAACAGGTGTGAATATTACTGAAAGCATAATTTTCCTGGGTTGTTGCATTGGTGCCCACTACCTCCATCTTTCTCCTTTGCCTATGTCACCATACATAGATTATAGTTTTGCCCTCCCCTCTTTTCTAATTTTCCTTTCTCACTTTTCTCTTCTCTGCTCTTCTTTCCTTTATCTATCGTTCTAACTATTATTCATTATATTATTCACTTTATTGAAATACCACTGTCATGCATGTTATAAAGTGATTTACAGAAACATTAGGCCTTGTTCCAGCAGAGCTTACAGTCTAAAATCCCTGACATACACACACAAACCCAGCCAATTTATTTAAGGATTGGTTAACATACCTGTATAATTTTGAGTAAGGGGGAGAAAACTGGAAGTACTCAGAGGAAATAGGGAGAACATGAAACCACCTTGCAAATAATGCCCAGGTCAGAACCAAGCCAGAACTGCAACAAGGTTGCAATACTAACCACTGAGCCACCATGCTGAGAAATAGAACAGACAGACAGATCCACAACACAAAGAGGTGCACACCAAACAATGTAAATATATTTATAAACCTAACGTCATCAGGCGCATGTATTGGTCAAATTATTGCTAAAAATTACAGCTACACAAACCCTATTAATATTTACAGTACAAATTACAATTTTCATTATTCATTACTTGTATCTTTTTTTAAACAGTGTAAAAAAATCAGCCTTGTACATATTAAGGTTAGTGCCACACAGGGAAAATTCCCAGTCTGCTAATAAGTGCGGGCCAAGAATCTGCCCCTATACTTTAAAAATCTTAGTTGTGCTTGCACCCGAAAGCATTGTTTCAGCCCTGGTGCAGCCACAGGCAGCGTATTTCAGCCCCGAATTGCATACGCAGTTTCTGGTTGAAATACCCTGCATGTGTCTGCACCCGGGTCAAAGCAATGCTTCCGGGAGCAGACACAACTTTCAGATTCTTCAAGCATAGAGGCGGATTCTCAAAAATGACATGCATATAGGTCTGCAACACAGATTAAAATGTGCTATCCTGCCGACCTGATATCTGCATGGAAAACAAAGTGGGCTTTGATGTGGTGAACTGAGCAGTTGGGAAAAGGAAAAATGATGTCAGACATACTACTGCTAGGAGTGGCCTGCATATGTTTGCCAAGATCCATTCATTAAAAGTTAACACCCTAGCCTGAAGCAAGTTCTCCTAGACACAATCCTGCCAAGTGTGGAGCAGCAGGCATGGCAACTCCAGCTGCTGGATGGATAGAGAGGACAGACCCTCACATTAGTCTCTGGCCCAGTAGAGCTTAATCTATGATCCCTAGGGGTAGGCAGAAGAGGCAGCTGCCTAGGGCTCAACAATTAGGGGGCTAAAGGCAGGAGCCTCTCCTGCCTACCCCTAGTCCTCCTCCTCTGTCATTGCCCCCACCGCGTGTCATTAGCGAGGTGCCCGACAGGGTTGCCTAGGGCGCCCAGTCGGCTTGGCCCGCCCCTGACACATAAGGGCGAAGACACACTAAGCTACTTAGTAGCAGCTACTAAATGCCAGAATATACCATGCCATAGACAATACTGAGAACTGCCTCTGCTAAAACACATGTAGAGACAGTTATCAGTAAATGATCATCATTTTAGTAGTCACAACAAGTAGCTGTGTGTTTCCACCCTTAGGGTCAGTTTCATTAGGAGACAAATAACCTGCTTGTACCTGCCCCAGAGCTTAATCTACGATTCCTATCATATTCTAGTGTGCATAACCAGAGATATACCCTTCCAGACAAGGACAGAGCGTATGCCTTCCTTGAAGATAAATTCAAAAATACCTAAGGGCAAGGGCACATGGGGTCGATTATCAGCCAGCATATAAGCACGGGATGACAATCCGCCCCTACACTACACCCCCACTACGCAGGCCGAGAATCAGCCCAGTGTGGCATTAGCTTTAAATGTTCCGGTCATTTGAATATAGGATAACAATGTTGCGTGATAAGGCTGTACACAGCTCTGTTGGGGGACATCAGTTAGCAAATAATGTTGTTGTAAGTTAAAAGCAGATCAGTGAATCTGTTAAATAGATAATGGTTTTGCTGATGCAAAACTGACTATCCCTCATTCCAGGCAGAAGCAAGTGATTGTATTCTTTCAGCTGCTGTGAAGGGCAGGGGAAGGGTGGCAGACAAGAAGGTCTGAAACCCAGCACAGACCCTTTTCCATGTGCCACTTGAAAATGAAATCCCAGTTGGTTAACCAATATTCTGATAGTGGCCCCTAAGACCACATGACAGACAGGTTAGTGCCTCTGGAAATATCCAGCAGCGTGGTTCACCTGGATGTCACAGCCGAGACTTGTGAGGCTATTCCCCACAAATACTGAATGTGTCATATTAAAGGTGACTTAGTCAACCAATGTAAAAGGTAACCAAGTGTAAAATTATCCTAGATCAAAATCTGTGCTTTGATGTGTTTGTGTGGAGAGGGTTGAAGGAAACACTGTTCGGTACATGTAAAAGTGTATAACAATATGATCTATTAACAGTTCTGCCATGATGGTAGCCGCATAGGCAACATTAAGGGCGAAGACACGCGTAGCAATTAGTAGCCGCAACTTAACTAAAATTTGTGGCGACTAATTCGCACAGCAAAAACGCAGCGAGATTAGTCGCAGCGACTTTTATAATAACTTATGGCAGGAAAGTCGCTGCAACCAACTTTTTAAAAAGTTGCATGACTAATCGCCACATGTGTCTTTGCCTTAATGCCAACTACTGCAACCTTAAAGGAAACATATAGGATAAATGAAAAAAAAAAAAACTCTTATCTTGTAGGCAATTATGAATAATAAATGGTGCTATCCATACACAATCAAAATCCAGCCAACCTCTACTGTATACAGTACTATAGGCAGCACTACCCTCCATACGCACTATACATAAGGCCTGCAGACAGCATCTAGCTCTCTGAGGATTATTTCATGATACCAAACCTGCTTATGAGCTCCAAAGACTGCCTTTTGTGATATAATAATGTCCTAATTTGGTCAATAAATGTCAAGTAAAATTTCTAACCAGCCCACAACCTGTAAAATGTCACATCTCTTACTTTGTGACTCCTGATCTTGCCCAACCCCACCGCTACACCAGGCCTCTCATACACTCTTTTCTTCTAAGCTATTTTGGGCAGGGCCCTTTAACGCTTTATTTTTGGATATTTAATGAATGCGTTTCATCCATGGGGGCCCTCTTTACCACTCTATTTTCCAAATCTATTCGGCATGTTTGATGCATAGAACCTTCCACGGCACAGTGCTGCAGAAATATTAGCTTTATAAACGCATGTTAATAGTTAATAATAAATGTTAGGTATCAGTTCTGTACAATGTGGGTATCAGTTCTGTGCAATTAGTACCAGCAGTGTATCTCAGCTATAGTTGCTGTCAGTCCCAACCCCCCCACACACACACTGCCCATGTTCCCTGCATGCAATAGGTTTGCCCACAGGTATCCCTCCCTTCCATATTCTCTCCCTGCACCATGTGTATGGTGGGCTGGGCTGAGAAGTTACTGTATAAATTGGATGAAGAGTACATACGCAGCAAGTCACTTGTGCCAAAAAGACAGAAACATGAAATACATGCCTGCCTACTCCCATCCGCCCCAAGAAGTTACCTTGCGGCAGCCCTGCCCTGCTTGCATGAATACAGGCGGACACTTCCCCCGCAGGGTGAGCTCCGTGGCAGGAAGCACTAGGGAAAGCGTCAGCCCTCTCCTCATCACTTTCCCACATCCAGCAAACAAGCAGCAAACAGAGAGAGGCCACCCTGCCCCGCAGCCCGTATACAACACACTAGTCCTGCAAGGGCACAGCCAACCCACTGGCCCCTGCCCATTCTAATAAAGGTACCACTTACAGCCATAGTGGGGACGAACGAGCCCATCTACTTCCTCCGAAACGGACATGGTGCTGGCAGATAACGTCCAGATCTGACCTGAACTAGTTTTATGCCCCGAAAAGGGCCAGGGATGGTGAGAGCAAATACCGCAGAGCCCACAGGAACACTCAGCCAACTTCAGAGGAGGTAAAAGAGATTCCTCAGTCACTGAGAGGGAGCCGGGTGTGGCTGCCCGCCCCTTCAACCACTCAGCCTATCAGGAAGCAGAATGACTGGGGCAGCTTCCTAAAAGTAAGTCTCTCAGTCAGATACACTTTGCATGGCCGGATCTGCACCCTTTGTGGGATGCCTGCTGAGTCAAATGGGGAAAAGTCATTCAGGGTTGTCATTTTTTTCATTCGACTATACTTCGCCCTGTGCCTCTTTGCTTTTCACATACAACTCAGGGAGTGCACTACCCGTTCTGCTGTAGAGAGCTGGGATGTTATTGGATCTATTCGGCAGTTTGACCAATCAGAGATCGGTTCTCATGCAGACGGGAATGGGCGTGTGAAAAGAAGTCTTTGCAGAGCGGCCAGACACTGAGAGAAGGGAAAGCTGGCAGGGAGGGAAGCAGCTCTGGGTTTCTGTCCCAAGCAGGAATGTAGAGAGGTGAGAGGGGGAGGAGTAGGTGCTTGAGAGATCACAGCAAGGTTATTATTTGTGACAGTGAGGTGGTTAATGACACCTGGTTTTATTATAAAATAGAGGAGGGAAGGTGAGTTCTCCTTGAACCCAGCTTAGTACAGGCAAGGTGATTATTTGGGGGCCTTTTTGCTAATTTACAAGCCTCTTAGCTCAAAGGCATTCCCTACATAGAGGGGAGGGACAGAAGGCTGAAGGTTGAAGAGGTGTCTCAGTGGACATTGGAGAGAAGGGGCCCAGTGAATGAGGATCAGATTGTGTGAGACTAGCTGCAGTAGTGTGACTTAGGTGTAGTAGGGGGTAGCTAGTATTAACTGTCCTAAGATGCCCTGCACTGAGATGCAGTATTATGGGGTTACTAAGGGCTGGGGGTAGCAGATATAACCTAACCTTGGACGGAAGCACCACTGTGAGGACCTTATTACACTCTCAACATATGAAGGCCAATTTCATTAGCTAATTGAGTATACAGGGGGGGCAGTCGTCCCAGGCCCAGGCAATCTTCACTTTTAAAGGGGGCCCGGCCATGCTACAGTTTTCTGAC
This sequence comes from Xenopus tropicalis, assembly GCF_000004195.4. Classification (NCBI taxonomy): domain Eukaryota; kingdom Metazoa; phylum Chordata; class Amphibia; order Anura; family Pipidae; genus Xenopus; species Xenopus tropicalis. The sequence continues at coordinate 106,920,042 of NC_030679.2, forward strand.
TAGCTTGGGCCCCTTTGAATCTATTACGGCCCTGTCATCCGTGACGTCAGTATGCACGGGCGCAATCTTATAAAAGGTCTCGCAGCGGAGCCCAGAGCTGCTGCCGTCGCAGAAGCCACCACCACTGCAGATGAAGCCGCCACAGAAAAAGCAGCCAAAGAAGAAGCCACAGATTGGGGGCACTGTGTAAGGGGACAATTGGGGGCACTCTCTTTGGGGGCCCTGGCCAGCATAGCATATGGGGGGCACTGTGTATGGGGGCCCTGGCCAGCATAGCATTGGGGGGCCCTGGCCAGCATAGCATTTTGGGGGCCCTTTTACTTTTTATGTCTGTGTGTCCTTTGTACTGATGGGAGGGGGCATTGAGGAGGGGGGCCCAGAAAATTTTGTTGTGACGGGCCCCGTGATTTCTGATGGCGGCTCTGTTTGTATCTTAGTAAAGTACCATCCTTAAGAACTTCACTGCCACATCTCAAGTAGGAACTAGCTAACACCTGCTGCAAGTTAAGTCTGATATTTGTTTATACAAACCAGAGCCAGGCCAGAAAGTACAGACTGGTACCCCAGGAAAGGAAACCTACTCGTTGCCCCCCCTCTTACCCAGTTCGCTCACCATCAAACGCCACTCCCTAGAGTTAGAAAATGCAACAGAGGTATCCTAGTGCCCCCCTTTCCCCTAGCCTTGAAACAAATTATTTTTGAATATCAACATGTCTTTCAGCTTCTGTTTCAGAGTTATTCTAAAAGTATTTACAACAAGGGTATGACTAGTGTCTTCATGTTATGTTAAATATGCAGCAGTTGACCTATGCACATTTTTGTCCCTTTGTGTAATAAATATGAATAATATATTTTGTGGTGCAGGGAAGATGCAATGGAAATGTCTGCCATCTTCTGGATGAGTGGTTGAAATTCACTTTAGAAAATAACTAAAAATCTTTCTTGTTTCTTTGAAAAATGTTCTAATTTTTATACTGCTATCCATCAATACAATACTAAAAGAAATGCATTTTATTAAAGTTGATAGGTTTGGTAAAAATACTGAATGGGTCTGCATACTGGGGATTTTGGGAGTCTAGATATTTATTATTAACTTGTTGCGGCAAAAATCACTATAAATTCAGTAGGGCAAATAAAAATATGGTTTAAAAACCCTCTATTGAAATGGTCATATATATATATATCAAATATTAGGCTAGGTACATGTGTTTCAGAAAAAAAGACTCTTATTTTAATAGTAGTGTCCCTTTAATAAGTAAGAGTGCTGGTTGCAAATGTTAAATGTAGTAAATTCTTTATCTCCTTAATTACTATAAAATCTGCATGCTTTCTAGAATCCTTTCTAGTTTTTTAATTATTTAAAAAAAAAATCTGTAGTTCTCAGGCTAGGAATTTAAACTATTATTTGGTTGATAGGGGTCAGTTACTCTAGCATCCAGGGTGCAATTTTGAAATAAAAAAAGATGAATACAAACTTGCCTGAAAAGAAAATAAGCAAGTAAATCCAAGAATGCAAATAATATTGAAGCCTCACAGTCAGGCTGTTGTGTGGTTGCTAAGGTTTGTAACCCCCAACAACAATATAGCGTTTTCAGCTCCAGGACAGAATGCCAAAGCAAGAAAGCTAATAATTCAAAAACAATGAAAATCAGATAAGGCTGCTTAGAATAGCCCACCTATAACATACTAAACATTAATTTAAAGGAAAATTTCAACTTTAATATAATTCCAGTGGCTTCTATGGGATATCAAGCAAATGAGTAACAGCTTTTACCTAGCCCCATAAATATAAGTTTTATTCTTACTTTGTTAAATAGGGAACTATGACATCTGATTCTCAAAATGATAGAATTCTCGCTTGACCTATGTCAAACTGAATAAAAATTGATACAATAAACTTATTTCTGAATTTAATATTTGTTGGAATAAGGGCAATTTAAGGACTGCAGCAGTACCAAGAAGGCAATATTACATGCATACATAATAAAAATGTAATTACAAAGCCCCTTTATTAGAAAGTACTGATATACATATTATTACACAAGATAACATGGAACTTTAAAAATCCAAATTCGAAAGGAGGTAGAGCTAGTCGTAAACCAAGATGGAGTGAGAAATACTTCTTCTACTCACGCTACAGCACAGTAAAACTCTGGAATGTGAAAGTTAGCGGCTTAACCAAGAAAAAGGAAGACAATAATGCCACCAAAACTAGTGTCCACTGACCTCCACCACCTCTTTCAGCAGAGCCAAAAAAGACATGATGGTGCCCAATCTGCAGGTCAAGTGCAAGACACTGACACAATTACGCCACAAAATCTTCAATTGTTGTTCCTCAATATAGAGAAGATGGTGAAGGCAGAGTATATAAAAACAACTAAAGAACTAGGTGCTGAATCACATCACTGGGTACGAGAGTCAGAGACCAGGAGAAATGACTAGACAATATTACCAACTATACTCATCAAGAGAATAAAGACTTGTGCTATACTCACAACTAGAGCATATCCACCATGTCCTAGGGGATGCTAAAAATTGGTCCCGCATCAGGCTGCAAAGCATTCCAGAGAGTGTAACAGACTTGGAGTCCTTACTAACGGATATGTTCCAGGAGCTCCATTCAGACACCCTATTGGTGAGGCTCGAGATTGACAGAGCTCATGGAACCTTAAGGCCTAAACCAAGTCCAGAGGAATGTCCAAGAGTTGTACTATACACCAAAGCCAGGAATAATGTCAGTGGAGAATTGGAAGTAGGTCATAAAATAGCACTGTACCCAGATATCGCACTGACAACTTTGGCACACCACAGAGAGTTTAAGCCCCTAACAGACATGGAACCCCCCCCCCCTCCACTAATCCAGAGAGTCTCCAAAACACCATCACCCCCTAACAATTAATAAAACCTAGGGGAGAATGGTTTGATAGTATTTAATATCTACTAAATTTTGATCCAAGAGATCAATCAAACCATCCTCCAATACTCTAAAAACTAAAACAGGGAAGTCTCAGATGAGATAATATGGGCTGCCCACAAGCCTGTGATCAGGGAAGTACACAAACACACCACACATATTCTTTAGCAACAAACTGTTCACATAAGAAATGCTAAAAACAGAGATCCTAACACTAGAAACATCACACATGCTCAATCACGACCCAAACATTTTGTCTGCATTAATAGCCAAAAAAGGGTAAATTTAAATATTAATAGAAAAATCACCCAAAAAAGACAATAAAGCAGACACCCTATTGGCTGAATTGCTAACACACAAAAAAGCCTCCAGCATGATCCAAGCAGTCAAGACCCATGGGAGCAACAGTCTATAAACCTAAATATATTTTAAAACAATGTGCACAATACTGTGCAAACTTACATAGTGGGAATAAAGTATACCCTACCATTGCAACCCCTTAGATACTTGAAAAGTTGTGCACTACCAAAAATCACCCAACAAGACTCTCAGAAACTACAAGCCAAAATCACTGGGGAGAAAATCACAGCAATGTTAAAAAAAATTAAACCTAGTAAAAGTCCCTGGACCAGATGGTTGCCTGTCCATTGACCATTGCTGTTTCACTGCCTGAATCTGCCTTTTGCTTGCTTTTGACCACACTGGATTCCGATTCTGTACCGCACTGAAAGTTTGGTTATCGACCTCAGTCTATCTTACTGATTACGCTTAGCTCTTTCCCTGTTACCTCTGTGACATGCTTCGGTTCCCTTGCTTGCCCAGAACTCCTGCCTTGGTTGTCTCACTTTAAGAGCTGGCGGCATCCGAGTAGCAGAGGGCTCCTCCCAAAGTGAAAGGTAGCTGTTATAGGCTACCAAAAAAGTCGCACTGTCACCCCTCCTCTTCGCATTATGCATCGACTCACTAGCCCAAAGGATCAGAAACCAGACATAGGTATAAACATAGTAAAGGATACATTCAAAATAGCTTTATTTGCATGTGACATGCTACTTACGATCACTCACCCACAAACATCCCTGCCAAATCTGTTTAATGAAATAACGTAAGTATACAACAATGTCTTTAACGTAAATAACTCAAAATCAGAAGCCGTAGCACTGTCGATCTAAAACAATACCCAGAAACTCTTTAGAGCTCAAAGACCCCCCAATGATTAAAACTTTACCCCCCAATGATTAAAAGATTATATATACTTAATATACCCATGGGGAAAAACCCATTTCATGGTTAGGGAGACTTCACAGTGCCAAAAATCTTATATTTATTCTACACGATCCCCATTTCAATTAAAACCATAGGTATAGAGAAATTACAAAGGGATATGCTCAAATTCTTCTGGAATAATAAACCCCATGGGGTCAATAAACAAGTTACAGGGAGGTTTGAATTTTCTCAACCTACTCAACTGCTGGAAAGCTGCTAGTGTGCTCATATGTTTTGTTTTATTATGCAAAAAAAAATTTGGGGGGTTGACATGCCCTTTAAGTGCATTTCAGTGGTGGACATGAGATGGCTCAGAAAATCAAACAATTCATCCAAACAAAACTGGGTAAATGAACCAGACAAAACACAGTTTTTGAACATTTATGCCTCCACCCATACAACAAATAACATGGTTCTATGGCAACCTGACTTCTTATAAACTACCAGAAAAAATAAAAAACATGAAGCGCTGGGAACAAAGGCTATGTACGGTCCTAGATAATGACCAATGGCAAACAATCCTAGACAACATTAGGAAGGTCTCCATTTATACCATCATTAAGTAAAACACTTACTAGGTATAATATGGTGCTTAACACCATTGAAACTAAACAAAATTTATGGTTCTTACTAAACAGACTCTTCTCAATTCTCTGAAATCAAAATCAAAACCAAAATTTGATGGCTATCTGCTATGGAAAAACTGTCTGCATTAATACACCACAACCTGTAAAAATAAGAGGAGGTCTAGTCCCATGGACTGAAAATCAACATGGCAAGATTATACGTCACTCCACCACTTAGGGAATGCACAATCAATCCAAAGTCCATATTTGCCCATCTTCGGACAGATGCTGGTTATGCTTGGAAAATAAGTGAACCTAACAAAAGATGTAAAAATCTAACTCAACTCTCTCCTTTCTTCTACATTTATTTACAATTTAAACTGTTGAAAAATAATAAATAAAAAGTTTTAAAAAACATCCAAACTTGAGCCCAGTGGTTACCAGGGCTGTGTATGACAGCAGTCACTTGGATAGCTAAAATAATAGTAGAGGAGACCAATCAGTTTGAAAGGCAAAATTGATTATTTACAGCCATAAATATCCCTGGAAAAATAGGAGTGTTACTGTCCCAACCATGCTTTTCTACACACATATGGTCTCTATTATCCAAAATGCTGGGGACCTGGTGTTTTTCGTATAAAGGGTATTTTTATAACTTGGATCACCATACCTTACGTTTTCTTAAAAATCATATAAACATTACATAAACACAAAAAGGATGAACTGTATTTTAGTTGAGATCAAATAAAAAAGATCATTTTTAAAAATGTGAATTGTTTGATTAACATTGACTCTGCGAGAGATGGCTTTCCTGTAATTCAGAGCTTTCTGGGTAACAGGTTTCCAGATAACAGATACCAAATAAATAATGAACCACAAAGAGTTGGCCTGAAAAAAAAGACCTTAGCTGTATGATGTTCCTCTCTTAACTGTGCCATTATACCTATTATGTACATAGAGCTGATGCTTTCTTCAACAAGGATTCCTAACAACCTTGTCCAGCTGCTCCATAGTAGCACAAGGCTACATTGCCAGCATCTTGGTCAATCTTGACCAAGTTGGTTGCTTGTTTGCCTGTATATGGCAGATTATCAATCAGTTCAGATTATTGATCAGGCAGGGGGAAATCTCATTGGCCAAGAACCACACTGAACAATGGATTTGGTCTGTGACTGACAGTTGTGCATGGGCCCTCTATGTAATCAGATCTGGCTCAACATTTGGATCATTCCAATTTGGCCCCCCCAATTGAGCTGAATTAGGGAAAGCTCAAATTACTTGGATTTTGTTAATATGGGTGTGGTTTTAAAAAAAAGTAGGTCAGAAAAATTCCAGCCCTCGGTACCACAGAAGTTGGACAGCACCGCACTAGAAGAATTTGTTTGGGCCTCTGTGTACTTTAAATACAATAGCCTATTTTAAATAGGTTATTCACCTATGAGTTAATTTTTAGTATGCAGAGTAATAAATATTTGCAATAAGTCTTTTTTATTACTTGTGTTTTTTTAAATTATTTAATTTTATTGTCCAGCAACTCTTTAGTTTGATTTTAGCAGTTATCTGGTAATTGGGGTTCAAATTACCTTAGCAGCCAGGGAGTGGCTTAAACGAGAGACTGATATATTTGTAGGAGAGGAAAAATAAGCTATGGAAAGTAGCAATAAACTACTGGGGTCAGGGACCCACATTTGAAGGTTGGAAAGAGTCAGAAGAAGGCACATAATTCAGAAAGTATGAAAAGTAAATAGTGAAGATCAGTTGAAAAGTTGCTTAGAATTGACCATTCTATAATAAACTAAAAGTTAACTTAAACGTGAACCACCCCTTTAAATCCCAGTCCAGATCTGGTTGAAACACTGGGTAAAATATAAACTCAAAGAGAATGGTATGATTTGTATATCATTTAAACCCTATATTTAATTGTAGATAGTACAAACATAGTACAATATATTAAATGTTGAAACTGAGAATTTTAATTGTTGAATTGAAAAATATATGCTAACCATTGTCTCAGCAGTTTGTCACTGCATCCACAAATGCACGTTATGACTCATGACCATGCAAAGAAAAAACCATATATAATAATGATTCAGACATACCTCCGCCTTCTCTGGGGCCAAGCTCATTTAAGATGGACTGAGGCAATCATGAAATGTCCTTGCATATTTTATATCATTCACACCTGACGCCGCTAAGAAGATACCATATAGGTACGGCCTCTTTGGATAAATGTTAGAAATTGAGTAACCCCAGTGCAGATCTCATACACTGCCTTTGGTCCTGTCCAAATATACAACAGTTTTGTGAGGAAGTTGCCAATTACTAGAAAGATCTATCAGGCAAATCTTTAAACACTATAGCAGCCTGGACCATTTTTAGCAAACTACAAAACCACAGAAAGTCTTAGCTGATTGACTAGCTACAGCAGCTATAAAAGAATTTTACATCAATGGCTCTCACACATCTCTCCACCCATTACTCTAGTACAACAACAATTTAATTATATTTTTCATTTAGATTGGATATAGACTTTGACCAATGAGGAAAAAATACTCAAAAACTCTTTGATAACTGGCTTACCTATATAATCACCGTACTGCAAACAACCAGATACCTAATAATACAAGTCTTCCAGCACACAACTTGTTGACACTGATTCACTTTGAGACAACCCACATATCCAGGCGGAACAAGCACTATTAAATTTTGGCCCCCTAGGACACCTTTCAACAACACCCCTCCCCCCCCGGGAGTCATCATGCCAATAGACTACTAACAAGCATCTTGGAAGGACAGCTGTGAATTGTAACCCATAATACAATTACAAAACACTAGCCACGTGGATACATCTCCTACCCGCAAGGTCACAAGTTTGTATGATTGAATTCCTTTTTTTTACCACACTTCCTCTGCTTGACGAAATGATGTAGAATTTATGTAGAATATATGCTTACCTTATTTTGTTTCATTTGAATGTTAAATAAAAGCCATTATTAAAAAAACAAAAAGAGGCAAAGTGGAAAACTGTCTTGGCTGATTCACTTCACAGTCTTTTCCAGACAGGTGGCAACCTTAATCCATTATGGAATGGGGGCGCTTTAGTGCACATGACATGGGTAGTTTATTTTCATTATGATTATTATTAATATGGATATCTCTCTCTCTCTCTCTCTCTCTCTATATATATATATATATATATACTGTATATACATACAGGTTTTGCAGCAACATATGCTGCCATACATCTTTTTTGCTTATTTCAGCAAGACAATTCCAAACCGCATTCTGCATGTATTCACTGGCCCCCTGCCTGCAGTCCTGATCTCTCAGCCATTGAAAACATTTGGCACATTAAAAAGCAAAAAATACATGTCAACCTAAAAATACGTTTTTGCCTAATAAAAGAAAACATAATCCTAAGAAACTTTCCAATGTAAATTTATTAAACATTTTCAGTGCATTAAAAGTTATTTGTAAATGTAACTGCTATTGAAAGCAGCATTTGCTGAACTTCTGGTTGTTTCTTTTATACAATGTTGCAAATGCCGGTCTCCTCCAGCAAGGCAGGTTTGCCAATCTGCCGCTTTGAGTTACATTGTTTCAAGAGTCAGAGCCACCAGGGCAGAGAATAAAAAAGGACATGCAAACACTGCTTTTAAATATGCAAATAAACATTTTTAATGAATGTATATTGCAAAGTTGCGTAGAGTTATGCTTTCTTTTATTAGGCAAAAAATTATATTCTGGGTTGACTTGTCTTTTAAGGTACCACTTACAAAAAAAAAGTTGCAACTTTCAGTTTAGTGGGATGGTTATGGGTATAACATTTTTTAAACCAAATACTGATGTTTGATATATGTGTATGTTCTATATTTTATTTATTTACCGTATATACTCGAGTATAAGCCAAGTTTTCTAGCACTCAAAATGTGCTAAAAAAGGAATCCTCGGCTTATACTCGAGGCAAGAACCGCACGCGATGGATGGTCCGTTGGATAGGTACGCATTGCATCAAACATATACCGGCAATGCTGCTATTATGGACGTCACGCTGCATGCGACCTCCCCCCCCACCCCCGTGACTGATGCCCGTCCTGAAAGGTACGCATCAGATAAAACATATACCGGCACCTCTACTACAACAGACGTCACGCTGCGCGCACCCCCCCCCCCCGACATGACAGTTTCCCCGTTGGAAAGGTATGCGTTGGATCAAACATATACCTGCAACTCTTCCAAAAACTGAACTGCATCTCTGGCCTGTGTTGTGTTCCTAGAGATGCAGTTCCGTAGTAGCAGAGTTGCTAGGAACACGACTAGCAGGTATTGAGATTGACACTGATTATAGGGGTAGTTAAGTTTCTTTAAATAAATTAATCATTAAGCTTTCAAGTAGACTAGTCCCCCTGATCTGTAGCTCATTTTAAATATGTTTAGGATCCCAGGCATAAGCTGTGATGCCCCCCCCCCCAAGGAGACAGTCACATGACTTCAAGTAAATATCTAGATGTTTCAGAATCTGAACTTGAGCTTTGATGCCCTGGCTTATCCTGAAATGTGCTTATATCAAACACAATTTGGCAGTCTTATCACTAAGTACAGGCTTACGTACAGACTGTACATGCTTACTTACAGACTGGCATGCTCTTACAGCAGAATGATGTTCATGCAGCCAAAACTAAAGTGACATTTGGTGGCAAATGCAGCTCTGTTTGTTTTTCAGCCTGACGTTATTGATGCCCCTTTATCTTCAATTAATTTATTTGTTCGGGTTTCACACTGAGGTATACAGTGAAGAAATGGATGCCTAGGCTTATACTCGAGTCAATACGTTTTTCCAGTTTTCATAGGTAAAATGAAGTACCTCGGCTTATATTCGGATCGGCTTATACTCGAGTATATACGGTATATTACAATAGAAAATGTTTTGCCAACAGGATATTCCAATTGAAAAACAAAAATACTGTAGGCACAACTGTTGCTCGGAAGCAGGGAAAGGTGCTTTATTAGCTCACAAAAGTGGCAACATTTGGGGCCAATTCCAGGCCCTTTGTCAAGCCTAGATGGTGTAACAATCAAAGTGAATTTAACTAGTGAGTGGGAGGCTAAGACCACCCCCTTAACCCATTCCCCAACTAGCTGAGTCCATACAAAGTCTTTTATGTGCTGTGTAGATCCAATATAGGCAAGTCCATGATATAGAGTCTAGATTTATCAGCAATATCTATCCAGATACAAAACTTTGCAGTAAACACATATAAATGTCAAAATACTATAAAGGTTATTGATAAGTGAGAACATATGTACATAAGTGGGGTGAATTAAGGTAAATACCTCATCAAGCGGAAATGATCTATATATGCCTGAGACATCACATGGTACCAACGTAACATACAGCACTCAGGACTATACCTGAGCCACTCTATTGTATACACCCATAGGCACCGTCAGAGTGTTCATTGTAGATTATCATCCTTAACGAGAAGAGAATCAGTTAAAACAGGAACAAATAATTCATAGAGCAACTACATACATGAGTCCATTTTTTTACACCATAACTACAGGACCGCATACCTAAACTGGTTTAAATGACAGTGCTGGGTATAATCTCTATTGGGTCCTCGTGGCCAAATAGTGTCCAATCTGTAATCCATTGCATTTCTAATTTTTTAAGAACAGGAGATTCCAAATCTCCGACTTATGCTTAAATCAGTTTATTAGACCATGACAATTGCACTTTTTACCTGGCAGAACCCTGTTGCTGAACATGGGGAGGCAGATTTCCCAAAATTAGGGTTCAAGGGGAAAAAATGTGAGCTTGAAATAAACCACCTTTCTGTTTTCTTTTTTCTCAAATACTAGCTGGCGTATACCATCCCACCGGCGATTTACATTCTCGCCGGTGGGATATCGTCCACAACAAGGGAGATATGCCGCGGGTGACTAATCTCCCCGTGTGCCACAGCCCTTAGCATAAAAGTTTAGAAAAAAAATGCGAACTCAATTTTTGATAAATCTACCCCTTAGGGCAGGCTTACGATCCGTCTCCAAGCTCCAGAGGCCAACCACATTTTTGGGCCACTGTCCCTATGAAAGTTTTGAAGAAAGTCTGATGGCTTAAGGCAGAGAGTTCCAGAGACAAGCAAAAGCTCAAGAGAAGTCTTGTTGTTGGGAATGGGATAATGTGATAAGAGGAGAATGGAGGCAAAAGTCAGAAGCAGAGAATAGGTAGTAAGAAAAACAGCTTTTTATTGTGTTGGAGAGCTCTGCAAATGAGGGGTCTGTCATTTGGGGGGATATATTTTAGTCAAAAATTAAAGCAGATGACAGATGTGAATGTGGGCCCCAGTACAAATGGGCCCTGGCCCAATGCCCCTTTTGCCCATTTATTAAAATGACCCTGAGGCAACCCTGTCAACTCAGGCTTCAACTTTCAGTAGTCTTGTCTTTTAAGAGCTTGACAAAACCCTGATTATATGTAATGTAACTGTATATGACTTATAGCATGTTAGTATAACAAGAAACAGTTTGTGGGTTTCTGCTTCATTGCATGCTGATCAATATTGCTTGTTTCTAATAAAAGTATTTTGTATGACACTTAGAGCTCAACCTTATTTACTCTAAAGTTGGGAACTTATATTGGTAAACATTTATACAAGTTCTAAAGAGATTTGTGTTATAATAATCCCATCATAATTGCAATAGCTGCCACATTTTGCATATATGTATACATTTTTTTGTCTTGAATACATCTCTTCTATGTGCCCTTGGCCATGTATATTATGCAAGAGCTGAGTCTTTTCCCTAAGCTAGAATAGCCATATGCATCTTTACTTGTAGGCAATGTGAGTTTCAGCCACACATAACTAAAATATTTATTCATGCAAATATTTCTTTTTTTTTTCATTTTGTTTTCCAGAACATCATTATATTTATTAAATACTTGCAGATTATTGCTAAATAAACTTTTGTTGTCTTGTGAGCTTATCTATGCTAGTTTATCAAGACAAGGCATGTCCAATACAGAAAGGAAACATCCCCTGAAAGAGGGTGGTGGCTCTCGATAGGATGACTGACTTTGATCAAATACGTCCACATACTTGACAGTGAGAGGATTCTATTAGCTTTGTAAGACTGTACAGGAATGTATAGGTATTGAGCATGTAAATACTATCTGACCTTTTGAATTTCTAAATTGTGTCATGAGAGATGGGATGTAATATCAATCAGGTGCAAAGTTTACTTCAGTTCTAGAAACTTATAACAGCAACCAACAGGTAGGATTTCCTGGTCTAAAATTTCAAAGCAAACATCTGATTGGTTGCTGCGGGTAATTATGCCTGGGGAAAACTTTGTTCCTGCTATCACATTATACCAGTTATAGGGTAAAACTTTTCATATGAAACATAACAGTAGTGGTGTAATGGTAATACCTTTATTGGTGAACAGTTTCTATTTTAGAGCTGCTTACAAAGAAGCAATGTTGACTCAGATATACACGCACGCACATATTGTAGCCCTTGTTCCAGGGCAGTGTCCAGCCTCTCTTATCAATTACTTCTGTGTCATGTACCATATTAAGTAAGAGTGGCATAAATATAGAGGATGCAGACCCTTGGCAGAGACCAAGACTAACCCCAAAAAGTTTTTTAAGTATATTAATAGTAAAAAGATGCAGGTTGAGGGTGTGGCCCCATTGAGTTATACTAACAATATGGTTACAGCGGATACAGAAAAGGCATATGTGCTTAACCAGTTCTTTTCTTCGGTGTATACAGTAGAGGAGCCAGAGTGCCAAGTCCCACCCAATAGCTGCACTGTTGCCTCAGCTCCAACTACACAGTGGTTGACACAGGATATGGTGCTTAAAGGGTTACACATGATAAATGTAAACAAGGCACCTGGGCCAGATGGAATACACCCTCGGGCACTGAGAGAGCTAGGGGCAGCATTACAGTGGCCTTTGTTTCTGATATTCTCAGACTCGCTTTCATCAGGTATGGTACCTAGGGATTGGAAGAAGGCGAATGTCATTCCTATATTTAAAAAGGAGTAAGATCTCAGCCTGGTAATTATAGGCCTGTAAGTTTGACATCCGTGGTGGGCAAGTTATTTGAAAGCTTGTTAGGGATCACATACAAAATTATGTACTGGAGCATGCCATTATGAGCATTAATCAGCATGGCTTTATGAAGGACAGGTCATGTCTGACCAATTTAATTGCTTTTTATGATGAGTTAAGTAAGAAGCTGGACAGTGGATATAATCTATTTGGATTTTGCCAAAGCATTAGATACCGTTCCCCACAAACGACTGCTTTCTAAACTAAGGTCTATTGGTCTTAGTGAAGTCATTTGCACATGGATAGAAAACTGGCTACAGCAGGGCTGTCCAACTGGCGGCCCGCGACCCCCCTCTGTGTGGCCCCCCACCTGTCTGGCTGCTTTGATGGCTTACCTTTGTGTAAATGGTATCAGTACTGAGATTAACTGGCCCCCTGCATTGCTCACACCTCAGATTCAGGCTGTAATCCCCCTGTATTGTTTAATCATGTAATCCCCTATACTGTTCACACCTTTTAATGCCTTCATTGTTTTCCCCCTGCATTGTTCACACCTCAGGCTCAGGCTGTAATCACCCACATTGTTCACCTGTTCACACCTGACATTCCCTCTGACACATCCAGCATTGTGTCTCTCTATGCTGCCTGTGTGTGCCATAGGAGGGCAGGCATAGTATAGCACACATAGGCAGGGGAGGGCAGGCAGAGTATGGCACACACAGGCAGGGTAGAGCAAAGCAGTACTCTGCCTGCTCTATGCCTCCCCTATGCTGCCCGTGTGTGCCATACTCTGCCTTTCCTATGCTGCCTGTGTGTGCCATACTCTGCCTTTCCTATGCTGCCTGTGTGTGCCATACTCTGCCTTTCCTATGCTGCCTGTGTGTGCCATACCCTGCCCGTGTGTGCCATACTCTGCCTTTTCTTATGTTGGCTGTGTGTGCTTACTCTCCCTGCCCTATGCTGCCTGTGGGAGGTGAACCTGGCAGGGGTTTGTTCTGGGAGTTTGTTAGCATTTGGAAATAGTCATTACAGGTCCCTAAGGTGTGTAATTATATGCTGGTGGTGTGCTATCCACAGAAGAGGAGGAGGTATATGGATTTAAGTGTATGTCTTCATATGACATAATATAATTCTTTCACATATGAATGAAGGGTGATATCCCTTCAGTGAGCACTAACCACTGGGTTTTTGCTGTGTTGCCACCATTAATGTGGGGATGGTCTTAAAAGTTCTTGTGATAACATGGGTGTAGTTTGAAGTGGGTGCGGTTTAAAAAAGGGGAGTGGTCAAAACTGGCTTCCATTATCGGCCCTCCACCATGTAGGCCAGAAAAATTCCGGCCCTCGGTACCACAGAAGTTGTACAGCACTGGGCTACAGGATCGGGTACAGAGGGTGGTTGTTAATGGTACATTCTCTACTTGGAATAAGGTTCTCAGTGGGGTCCCTCAGGGTTCTGTACTGGGTCCACTTTTGTTTAATTTGTTGATAAATGACTTGGGGGAGGGTATTACAAGTAATGTATCAGTGTTTGCAGATGACACTTAGATTGTAAGCTCTACGGGGCAGGGACCTCCTTCCTACTGTGTCTCATATCTCATGGCACTTATATATATATACATATATATATTTATTGTATTTATTTATTATATCACTTGTCCTCCCTGTGTGTAATTTTGTATTCTGTAAGACTGTACAGCGCTGCGTACCCTTGTGGCGCTTTATAAATAAAGTTATACATACATTATACATACATACATGACGCAAAACTCTGCAAACCAGTCAATTCTATCCATAAAGGTATGGAAAGTCTCAGTTATGAAGAAAGACTGGCCAAGTTGGGTCTGTTTACACTGGAGAAGAGGCGCTTAAAGGAGAATGCAAGTCAAAATTTAAAAAGCATACTGCCCAATAGTCCTCCTATTGTTTAGCAAAAACGCCACACTTTTGGCTCATCTAATCAAATATTTACTCAGTCACACTTACTTCACATTTTCTAGAACAGGCAGCCATCTCTAAAAAGGTATTCTCCCTTCCTTTCCCTCCTTGCTTCATACTGCACATGTGTTTCATTTCCTCCCCACTCCCCTCTGCCAGATCCGCTTCTGATTGGCTGGTGGGCATGTGTAGCTCAGAACAGGAGACAGGATCAAGTTACACACATGCTCAGAGAATAGGAAGGCTGCCGCTGGCACCTACAGGAAGGGGAGAGAGATTTCAGTGATGTCACTGTAGTCTTCACACTGCTGTAGGCTGCCAGCACCATATCTCAGAGAAGCAAGCAGGGATCTGGGAATTTAGATATGCAGTAAGTACTTAAAAAAAATGCCTTTAGACTTACTTTTAATTTATATTAACCTTTCATTGTCCTTTAAGAGGTGACATGATAACTATGTATAAATATATAAAGGGATCATATAATAACCTTTCTAATGTTTTATTTACCAGTAGGTCCTTCCAACGGACACGAGGGCACCCACTCCGTTTAGAAGAAGGGAGGTTCTGTTTAAATATTCGGAAAGGATTTTTTTTTGTGAGAGCTGTGAAGTTCTGGAATTCCCTCCCCGAATCAGTCGTGCTGGCTGATACATTATATAACTTTAAGAAGGGGCTGGATGGATTCTTAGCAAGTGAGGGAATACAGGGTTATGGGAGATAGCTCTTAGTACAAGTTGATCCAGGGACTGGTCCGATTGCCATCTTGGAGTCAGGAAGGAATTTTTTCCCCTCTTCGGCAAATTAAAGAGGCTTCAGATGGGGTTTTTTGCCTTCCTCTGGATCAACTAGTAGTTAGGCAGGTTATATATAGGCATTATGGTTGAACGTGATGGACATATGTCTTTTTTCAACCCAACTTACTATGTTACTATGTGACATTGTGGAGGTGCCCAATGGGATTGGGGGCCCACAGGAGAGGGCAAGGGGGGGTTGTTGGTGACCTATGACATTCTCAGAATCATAGGTGTATTGTTTCAGGTTCTGTGCGGGGAAGGCTGAAAAGAATTCCAAAAGAAGAGGGAAAGGTATCATCACTGGGGGGTGCCAAAATGTTAGCCACCCCCTAGTGATTGTAATCACTTACCTGATACCCCGGGCCAGTGCCCCTGTCAGCAAAAAACTGCACTGGTACCTGCGCACAAGCGATTATCTTCCTCCTGTCTTCTTTCCTTGCAATACCTGGTATGCCAGAATTATACTGTACTTAGTGGCAGTACCATCCGAGGGATCGCTGCCTCAATGTACAAGGATGTTCACATGTGTTGGGTATTTTTCCTCTAACCTGAGCCTGCCTGGGATCTAGCCTACCACCAGCTAGTTAATGGTGCTCCTCCACCAAATTACAGAAGACTCCTGGCTCCATCCAGCCCCCCTCCATGAGTGAAGTCAAAACAGGCCTAATAAGTGTACTCCCTCCTTTATACCACTGGGGCAGTAATTCCAAAATCAGTGGCTTGAGAGCAACAGCTTGCTTACCAACCCATTGGATGTTACTCCCAGTGGCATGCTTATTTTTAAATTCCTGTCTTAAAGGCGCATTTTAGTTGCATCAAAACCATGTGTAATGCCAAACAGAGCCTCCTGTAGGCTATTAGTCCACATAGGGGCTTCAGGTAGCAAATCACAGTCCATATTTGGCACCCCAGGAACCTTTTGCATGCTTGTGTTGCTCTCCAACTCTTTTTGAATGTAGCTCGCAAGTAAAAAAGGTTGTGGACCCCTGCAATAGGGAGACACTACCCTACATTCCTGTAGAAATGTAATTTTCTAAGCGTCTAATATGGCGCACAGACACGACCCTCTGCCAAAAGCTACTAGCTAATAACAATAAGGTAAAGATAAAATTCTTTTAATGAGAAAATATCTATTCTAATGAGCAAATATCTATAGCCCCTTGTGGTTCACCCTGTCTCATTTACTTCACAGTTTAAAAACAGCAAAAAGCTTTAAGAGTAACTTATTTACAAAATTGTGTATTTTGTGCATTTTAACAATGTAATCTTGAAAGTATATGTAGAAACTATTTTTTCTGGTGGTCACAAAGCTCTCACTAGAAAAGTACAAAAAAAATGTCCAAAATCATTAGCAGCTTTGTTCTTCTCGGGGGTAGTGTGGAAATCATTAGAGATTTAGCAGTTAATTTCATTATTGCGAACACAATTTACTCACATTATTTATTAATGATGATACAATTGCAAGTGCTTGTGCCACTTCTACCGTATTCACAGTATTGATATGTATATACAGAAACACATATATATGCAGGAATGTTAAAAGAAAGGCTTGCTGGGAATTATTTTCCCTGTTTAGCTCAAGACATAACAACAAAATATATAGTTACATAGTTACATAGTTACATAGGGTTGAAAAAAGACCTGTGTCCATCAAGTTCAACCCATCCAAGTAAACCCAGCACACCTAACCCACACCTACCAATCTATACACTCACATACATAAACTATAAATACAACCACTAGTACTAACTGTAGATATTAGTATCACAATAGCCTTGGATATTCTGATTGATCAAGAACTCATCCAGGCCCCTCTTAAAGGCATTAACAGAATCTGCCATTACCACATCACTAGGAAGGGCATTCCCCAACCTCACTGCCCTCACCGTGAAAAACCATCTACGCTGCTTCAAATGGAAACTCCTTTCCTCTAATCTAAAGGGGTGACCTCTGGTGAGTTGATTGTTTTTATGGGAAAAAAGAACATCCCCCAACTGCCTATAATCCCCTCTAATGTACTTGTACAGAGTAATAATGTCCCCTCGCAAGCGCCTCTTTTCCAGAGAAAACAACCCCAACCTCGACAGTCTCACCTCATAGTTTACAAATTTCCATCCCCTTAACCAGTTTAGTTGCACGTCTCTGTACTCTCTCCAGCTCATTAATATCCTTCTTAAGGACTGGAGCCCAAAACTGCACCGCATACTCAAGGTGAGGCCTTACCAGGGACCTATAAAGGGGCAAAATAATGTTCTCATCCCTTGAGTCAATGCCCTTTTTTATACAAGACAGCACTTTATTTGCTTTAGTAGCCACAGAATGACACTGCCTGGCATTAGACAACTTGTTATCAACAAAAACCCCTAGATCCTTCTCCATTAAGGATACTCCCAACACACTACCATTCAGTAGATAGTTTGCGTTTATATTATTTCTACCAAAGTGCATAACTTTGCACTTATCAACATTGAACCTCATTTTCCAGTTTGCTGCCCAGTTATCTAATTTTGTCAAATCGCTCTGCAAAGCAGCAGCATCCTGCATGGAACTTATAGTTTTGCACAATTTAGTGTCATCAGCAAAAATAGAAACAGTACTGTCTATGCCCACCTCCAGGTCATTAATAAACAAGTTAAACAGCAAAGGCCCAAGGACTGACCCCTGCGGTACTCCACTAACCACACTGGTCCAATTAGAAAATGTTCCATTTACAACCACTCTTTGTACTCTATCCTTCAGCCAGTTCTCTATCCAATTACAAATATTATGTTCTAGGCCAATATTCCTTAATTTGATCATTAACCTTCTGTGAGGTACTGTATCAAACGCTTTAGCAAAGTCCAAGTAGATGACATCAACTGCCATTCCAGCATCAAGGTTCCTGCTCACCTCCTCATAAAAGGCAACTAAATTAGTCTGGCAAGATCTGTTACGCATAAAACCATGCTGGCATAAACTAATAGTATTGTGAACTGCAATGTATTCAAGTACCCTATCCCTTATTACCCCTTCCAAAAGTTTTCCTACTACTGATGTCAGACTAACAGGCCTATAGTTTTCAGGCTGAGAACGGGATCCCTTTTTAAATAACGGCACCACATTAGCAATCCGCCAGTCTCTTGGCACCATGCCAGACCTCAATGAATCCTGAAAAATTAAGTGAAGAGGTTTGGCAATCACAGCGCTCAGCTCATTTAATACCCTGGGATGAATCCCATCCGGCCCTGGACCTTTGTTTACCTTTACATGTTCAAGTCTCTTTTGAATTTCCTCCCGAGTGACCCATGCGTCAGTAGCTAAATTACTAGAACTGGGCATATATATTTTTTGTTATTAAAATAATAGGTAAAAAGCATGTTCAACACAAGCCCTTTATGCAAGACCTTAAGGTTCCAAGTATATATTAAGGAGAACTTATACCAAATCACACTACAAAATGTAGTCTTTCTTTTTTACTCTTAATTCATATGTGCATGTAAATATGCAACAAACTGTAGTGGGCAAAGTGCGGTTTCCCATTTTTTTTCCCAAAATGCAGCTTTATTCCCCCCATAATTCCAATGTAATTGTGGTCACCAGGGGGCATATGCCTGAAATATTTGTGGGTGAGCATTAAAATTGGTGCATTTGTACTTGCATGAAGTACAGTTGACTTCATTTTTGCCATTCGGTGTAAACATGACATTTGCACCCAATCGTTTTGGCACATTTGTGCTGCAGTAATTGACACAGGCCGCTATGGGAACCGTGGAGTTGCAGTCTGTTTTTGAAGGCGGCAGTAGGACCAGGTTTCCCATAGCAGCCTGCGTCAATAGGTACAACATTGCTCGATTCAGATGCAGAGGCAAAAGTGCAAGAATAGCTTGTTGATCCAACACAATATCTGTGGGAGGAAAGACCCTCAGATTTCCTTGCCAATTCCACTTTTCAGTTCCTACAGCTAGATCACTAATTCAAATACACAACTGACCAGTGCCAAGGGCTGCAGGAAAAAAACAAAAATATGAGACCACCTAGCACAACATGACTATTAATGTTTAAAACTCCCTTGTGTTTTACAGGCACAGTTTTTTTAGTTTAAGTGAATTCATAAAGATTATATTGTAAAAACTTACAAGAACAATTACTGGGTTACTGAGTTACATACTTCTATCTAACACTACTACCAACACAAATACCTGTACTAATACTTTTTTTTCTTAAAAGCAGCACCAGCCATGGAAAAGAACTTATTAATGTGGTTCACTGAGGGGGTGTCATAACATATTGGCACCCACAGTAGTGCTGCAAGGGAGAGTTAATGCACCTTTTCCATAAAAACAAATATAAAAGTAATGAAGAACATTTATCTAACAGTATGCTAGAGCATATGATCTGTCTGTTTGGGACAAATCTGATTTTACTGCTGAATTATGACTATTCGGAAAAACAATTAATTAAAAACTGTAAATTCCTATTACTGTGACTAATCTTTTGCTATGATTAATGCCTCCCCATACTTCTTTTCATACTGTGCATAACATCAAAATACTGTACACACACAGTATACAGTATATATTTATATAAAAAAAAATTTGTCGTTCCCTCCCTTTGTCTTTTCTGCTACACCATATATATTTTTTTAGCCACTTTGTATGTTTGATTACATTTACTAATAATTATGATATAAACCAAAATAAAACAGTCTCACTTTGTGTATGGTTTATATTTAAACACACAGTAAAGTTATCCTTATACCTTGTGTATTTTTAATTATATATACTGTATATGTGGCACTTTACAGAGATTGTTTATTATTTGCATGAGTTCCTGCTCCAGTGAAGCATAGTTCCCTACTGCATACTGAGGTCAATTTTATTCAACACCCACACAGTAGTTATGTACAGGTTGATCCAAAATTTGCTGGTTTACTGACGGGTCCAATGGGTTCAGGTAACCATACACATTAAGATCTGCTCGCTTGGGCGGGCGATATCGGGTGAATTTAGGCTAATTAGTTAGAACGCCGGTAATAGGTGCAATCGGTTGTCGGTTTGAGGACCGCATCAACGAGCCAATGCGGTCCCTGATCTGACTAAATGGTCGAAATGGTCTAAGGGACCAATACCGGCAGCTACAATTGTCCTGTGTATGGCCACCTTTAGGGTTGAAATTTGGGTGACCATCGTGGGTCCGTATCGGATACTCCTGAAGATTTCCTGTCTTGGAACCGGTTGCGAGTGCAAAAGTAGCGTATGAGCAAAGCCTAAGGTATGTGTCAGATGCAGCTAGGGTCAGGTGTGGGTTATGTTTTTCCTGACCCATACATCACTACCACACATACACTTAAAGAAAATTCAACAGCTGCAAGGAAACAATGCCAATGTTGAATGTTTTTTTCACCTTGAAGTCCCACATATGCCAAGATAGTTCCTCTAGATGACCCCTAAACCACACACTGGCTGAAATACTCTCCATGGAAAAAGCAGCAGTGCAAGAATCTCTAAAGCTCATTTAATTAACATGTTACAAAAACAATACACCTGAGGGGTTATTTAAGAAAATCCCTGACACAAGTGGTAGATCACAAAGGAGTGCAAAATGAAGCCTCTTGGTGCTCAGTTACAGAGTATGTACATATCCTGGGATTTCAGTGCAGCTTGTGCTTTACACCACGTGTTGAACCCACAGCAGGGTGCAAAGTTTAGTGTTGTGGGCACTTTGCAGCCAGGTACTGGGCTCTGATATGGCACTCTCAAGCTTGTGCATCTGAATGAAGCACAACTAGGGGGCATCCCCAGCCCACCCATTATGAATACAGCTTCCAAGGCAGAACTATATTCATGGCAAAAGCTTAGGTCATTCCTTTTTATTTTTTTTACTGATTGTGTCCGTTCTTTTTTTTTTTTTTTTTCTTCCACGCACTTTGTACGTAAAGCCTCTCATGTGAAGCTGAAGAGATTTTATAAATGAAAGTATGATAAATAATTTAGTTTGGTATCAACATTGTTCCAGCTGTGGTTCTGCTGGAATGAGCCTATCAAACCCAGAGCCCTAAAGGTGATACACATATCACCTTCTCTATATCAAGCAGCAGGATAAAATAATATTTTATTTAATATTTTTTGTGGAAATGCTGGTTTTAACCTGGCTGTGAGAATGCAAAGTCCTTCTTGATATAAAGAAGTCACTTTCCCTATATAATAAATGTAAGCATGCTGGTACTAGGAACCAACTGATTCATTTTATATGTGTTTTTATTGGCATTAAATCAGAAGTTCCTAAAATGGCCTGAGGCATTCTCAGTTATACCAGATGGAATCACAAGAGCACAGTAGGATCAATAAGAAAATTAGCAATAACCAGTTGTCACTGGGGGTTTTTATTTATCTAGGGGTCATGATATACAGTATAAACAGTAGTGGCAAGTCTAAAGGTGGCCATACACGCACCGATATTATCGTACGAAACCTCGTTTCGTACGATAATCGGTGCGTGTATGGCATGTCGGCGAGTCGACCGATATCGCAGGAAGCTGCCGATATCGGACGACTCGCCGATCGGACAAGTTTGAAAATTTTGATCGGGCGCCATAGAAGGCGCCTGACCAAAATTCTCCCTTCAGAGCTGAATCGGCAGAAGGAGGTAGAAATCCTATTGTTTCTACCTCCTTACCTGCCGATTCAGCCCTGAATGGTGTGTGGCGGATCTTACGATGTTTCGTGCGACCGATGGTCGTACGAAACATCGTCGGATCGCCACGTGTATGGCCACCTTAAGGGTGAAGACAAATGGGGGGATTAGTCGCCACGATTTTTAAAAACTTAGTCACCACGACTAATCGCTGTGGCTATAACAATGCCGTCTTGTCCCGCACAGCAAATTTAGACAAATTTCAGCTGGTGTGTTTGCATATGGAATTGGTCGATATGGCGATTGTGTTTTTAAAAATTGAGGAAACTAATCTCCCTGTCTGTCTTTGCTGTAAAGCAACTGGACTTTCTGCCCTTCTCTAAACATTTGTGTATTTGATTCCCCTGTGCTTCTGTGTCTACAATGATTTCTGTGCTGTTCACTTATAGAAATGTTGGACAATCTTGCTCATTTGTGGCCAGTGTGCCCCTTTACAACTGCCTAATCTGTAATTAAAATGGAGGAGTGAGGGCTCCTGTGCCAGACTATTGCTTTTATAGGACAGAGTGTAGGTTGGAAAAGTACA
Source organism: Xenopus tropicalis (assembly GCF_000004195.4). Lineage (NCBI taxonomy): Eukaryota > Metazoa > Chordata > Amphibia > Anura > Pipidae > Xenopus > Xenopus tropicalis. The sequence continues at coordinate 106,942,776 of NC_030679.2, forward strand.
GATAAATGGGCATGAGGAGTGAGTGTGTGTGTAGTGCAACAGGTATGTCACAATAGCCTAATGCAAAGGGCCCTGCAGATGTCAGTGTGCCCTTGTGCTTATTAGCATTAGCTGTCGATTGACAAGTGGATGTGTGTCACACCAATTAATGGTGTCCCTGGGGATGCACTGCCACTACAAATAATGATGCTCTTGAAATTACAGTCCTTATGCCAATCATTCCTTTCAAATGTCCATCCATAACCTCTTCAAATACAGATCAGTCCACTTGCACATCACTCCATTTAAATTTCTTGAATGGTTTAATTCAATCAGTGAAGGAAAAAGCTTATATAGGGAGTAGTACCTAAACTACTGGCTGTGTGGTTATGAGCCTCACTTATGTTTGGGTCTCAGTACAGTGCATATGTTGTCACAATATAAATAAAGTATATTAATACCTTAATTATGTTTTCCCCCTTTTGTGTGGTCCCACCAATACATGATTCATAATTCCCTGATTTTACATTCTCAAGGATTTAAAAAAAAAAATTTCTGGTCCCCTGCAAAACACAATATGGGGGTTCTACTGTAATCAATCAGATACACAAGTATGCATACAAATACAGTGCTGCTGAACACATGCAGCTCCGTATTCATGGGAGTAGCCACAGGTCTCTAAAACAAAGCACATAAACCTGCGCCAATCGTCAATGGAAGAAAGCAAAGTATAAAAAATATTTCATTACACCCTGCCCTCTTGGTAAATGTCTCACAGCTGCTGCTCATGAAAGGTCTATTCCATTTTATTTTTTTTAATTAAAAGTTTATGAAATTTGACAAGCTTTATGACCTAGAGAGGAACTCAGGAATACACAGAAAAAGTCAGGACAAACACTTACAAGGTAATACTTTATGAGTGGTTATGCCCACTTTGTCTTCATTCAGTCAGTATTAACTATAGAAGTTTGGTTCCCAGCATGGAGTGTTCAAAATTTGTAAATTATATAATTAAGAATAGAAAGAAGGAGTGGGGGTAATCTTTTATAATGATACTTTGATATCCTGTGAAGATTAAATGGAGATAAAGATAGATATGGGTCAGTTTGATACAGGGTAGGAAGCACTGCAGTAATTAATAATAACTATAAGAAAATGAATAAATATAAGAAAAAGCAGTTGTAATATTGTAATATTCCCTTCATGGCTACAACACTGCCTGCATTTGTCAGTGTTCTATTATTGAGGGGGGAATTAATGGGGACATCACATAGCTGTCCCCTATCCTTTCCCTTATTCACCTCTCAAATCAAGCATTTGAGATCATTTAGATGAGCAAGTTAGGGAGTACACATGGACTCAAGGTGCTCCAGAGGCCTATGGTAAGCAGGAAGGACAGGGCTGCCTGGTGCCCAACAGAATTTTGGTCTGTACTTTAATCTGGTGCAAAGTACAGCAATGCTCCAAAAGCACAAACAATTGAACTGAGGGCTAAGGCTAATTTGCGCCCCTTAGTGCTCTTGGGACATGAATAAATTAAGCACTCAAGTGTTGTGCCTTTAAGATTATTCCTTTCAAATGTCTGCCCATAACCTCTTGTTCTAAATCAATTATCCCTACATTGTTTCTTCCTAATATCTATAGCACTTATTCATGTAGTGAAAAACTGAACCATTGTGTATAAAATAAACTCTTAATTATTTTGGGCACATTTAATTTTTTTGGATATAACTAAGCTATAGTAGTGGCAGTTTTGTAGCTGTTAAGGCATAGACACAGAATTACACTCTTTGATTGGTCTAGGGCAGCTTAGCTATTGAAAACAAATGTCTAATTGGTTGCTTTTGGTTATTGTACCATGGCAACAATGCCTGTGAGCTTGTTACTAGGAGCACAACTGTGGAGCATGGGGAGAGAGCGTAATACAGAGCTCTGTACATGATAGCACTATAGAATAATATGCTTTAAATAGGGATCACCACTGTCATTTTAGTTGTGTGTATTTTATGAAATGTTAGTTTCATCAGTGGTTACAAAAAACAATTACATTACTTCGTTTTATCTAAAGGGTGTAATTGATTGCTCACTGATATAAATGCTTCTATAATGAACTGTGATTTTAACACATAGCTGAATAGGTGGCATAACCTAAAGCCCATGGAATTATGTTTGTACCAGTAAAAGCATACCTGTATTAGATTTTAGCATATGCTTGTGTATGCATACAAGGGCACATTCACTTATCTAGATGCATTGAGCAAAGTGCAATTTTGAGCTCATTTGCTATGTTTTTTCCCACAATACAGCATTTTCCCCAGAATTCCAGCATCAGTGAGGATGCAAATGGGAAGATCTCTTGATGCAATTGCACTGCATTTACTACAGTTGCTTCCAATTATCCAAAATGGATGCAGCTGCACTATGTGGCAAATAGGGTGCAGTTCCAGTATACTGCACATGAGTGATGTTCTTCACCTTTTGACGCAGGGTGCTGAGGGAACCCTGGAGATACAGCCTGGTCAGGAGGAGGTGGTAGCTCCAGGGCTCCCAGGCGTCAATAGGTGCTGCAGCTCCCAATTCAGAATGGAAGGCAGGAAGAACACAAATTACCTTTAATGAAAGTTGCCCCATGTACTTGCTGATGTAAATGAGCCCTACGATGTTACATAAATATATATACAGTATGCTTTCTGTATTCCTTTGGAATATTACTGACACTACCAGATATTTTTTTTTACTATGCACATGCACTGACCAAGAAGAATAAACCCCCCCCCCCATCAGCTCAAAATTTAGCAGCAAGTATGTGGCGGCATGCTGGGAGCCTGGAAATAAAGGTGATATATTTTTTCTATATAGGCACCTGTAGGCCAGCCTACTAAAGCTGCTCCCCTTGGCACAGGCCCTCAATACCTATACAGAAAATCAACAACTTTATCTCATATTGTCTGTGTAATATGTCAGCTACCTTTTCTTTTACATCTGGCTCAGTGCCAAAATACACACATTGATACAAGGATAAGTCTATGTATTCACTGTACACGTGTATTTACTTTGTGTCAGATACAGATTATTGGGCACATTTTATGTTTATGAAGTTCAATGGACTAATTCAGTCATTCCTACCCCATGTATCAGAACCCAGTGCTCTGCTACAATAGACAACTAAAATTAGTCAACTGTTATTAGATTTTGCACCTTGTGTCTCAACCCCTTCTCCAAAAAGACTGTAAGCTCTTTTGGACAGGACCCTCTTCAACTCTTGTTTCAGTTATTGATCACTTTATAATTATGTGATGATGATAATAATAATGTAAACAAATTTTTGGGTCACAAAAATGACTTTTACACTTAATTTATTTTCCTTTGTGTGTTTTGCCCTCAAATTACTGTCTCTACATATCACTGCAAATGTATATCTGCACAGTTAATACATGGGTTACCCCCCCCCCCTTCATAAACTGCAGTGGATTTTTATTCTAGTGTGCATAATTACCTAGACACACTTCTACCCACACAGGTTTTACCATAAGGGCTTTTTCACATGCAGTTGGTATTTATTATGGTGTGCACTGAGAGATCAGAGAAAGCAAGACCTTTGCTATTGATTTCTGCTTCTTACTGCATTGGAGGGCTGAGATCTAGCAGCGGTTAAGCAACGAATCACACTTAAACTGCCCATAACATCAGCTGGGGATCACAAAGTGGGAGGGCTAGAAGAAATTTAAAAGCACCCTGTTCAGTATCAGTGCCATCATCTACCAGAACTGAGCCGAGTGAGAAAGGAACTGGCGTTTCAGAACCATGGACAGCAAAATTGTCCTCTTCAAGCTGCTCTGTGCCAGTCTGCTGATTGCCTGCCTGTGCAATGCCCAGTCCTCAAGGGAAATGTCTTCAGAAGACTTTGATGGCAACAAATCACCCTCTTCTTCTGAGAAGGAGTTGGTAAGTATTTCAGCCCCCTTTCCAGTAGTTTGTCACAGAAATATATAAATTGCTTCAGTAACTAGAATAAAACAAGTATTAAAAACAAGTCTAGTGGCACATTAATAATGATATTACACTTTATCATTACTTAAAGCAAAATCAGTCACTGCTGAAATGATTGTGCTGCAATTATTATTTCAGAGACTGATGATTTTTTAGAATATATTATATAGTATTCCTTCTTTGCAATACATTTGGAAGGTTCTGTGGTTACAAGTAATTCGACAATGCATTTGCTATCCTGTTTAGACTGTCACATTGAATATTAGCTGCTTAGGGTATTAAGATGTGTTTAAAATTAGAGTAACAAGATTTTTATATTGTGCTTTGATTAGGTTGAAGCAATGGAGGAGCTCTTGGGAAAATTTCAGGACAGATATCCGACCTATCAAAAGAAAGCTCAGATTCCACTGGTAAGGGCAGGTCTTTGTGCCATGGTGTTTATAAAAGAAATGCAGCTTTCTTTAGAATGTTATGTGATTGTGTTTGGCTGTGAATTTATCCTTTTACTGATAATACTGGAAAATGAAGGAAATGTAGGATTTTAATACTGCAATTTCATGTAGTAGTCTGATTTTGTTATTAGACACTTTTCCCTTTTTTATTTTCAAAATATATATAATTTCAATGAATACATTAAATTATTTTCATGTTTGTTATATATGAATTTGGCCTACAACATGATGATATCTTTCATAACTTAAATGCTGATTTTTAATGTTTTGAACAAAACACACTTTTTAACCCACATTTTAACACATCGCATTCTACTCTGGTACAAGTTAATTTCCAACATTCCTAGTACTGATAAGCCTATGAAATGCGTTCAGTGCAATCTACTGAGATCCAATGGTGGCCTTTATACCTTTATGGTATCTATTTATTGTTACTGTTATTGTTGTGAAGTGGTGTCTTACTCCTTTTTTCCTGTTCAGTGTGACATTGGCGAGAGATGTGCCGTGAAACAAGGACCTAGAATTGGCAAACTGTGTGACTGCTCCCGTGGATCCTCTTGCAACTCTTTCCTGCTGAAGTGCATATGAAAGTGAGTTTGTTTTGAGAGCGTGCATTCTCTAGCAGCACTAAGGAAGAAATCAGCAGTCAACGTGTTTGCTTATAAAATGCCTGTCATTTCTAGGGAATCCAGAGACACAGATTCAATGGTCGTTCCATGTCCACAATTTTTCTCATTATTTGGAATTGCTAATAAATATCTCATGCATTTTCTGGTTTTGATTGTATGTATTTTCTTTATGCTTTGGAATGGTGGAATGTATGTAACTGTGGATTTAAGCTACTGCACATCATGTGTAGGCGCTATAGAATTTCTCCTGCTCAAACACATATGCAAATAAACAATATATAACTAATGCTTGATGATTTTTTTTTTGTTACATGCAAGTGTACTTAAATTCTTTCATACTCAAATGTTTGTCTATAGTTGCTATAGAAATATGAAATAAATCTACCAACTCTATAAAATGACTGCTCCTCAGAATGTTTATATTATATGTTACAGCATGTTTATATTAAATACTGAATACGCATCCAGTAAAAAATTGATATGAATTATGTAACTTAATACAGTTGCTGCTTAACAGCAAAGATTATTAACCCATGATAATGATGTATTTGTGAATCCTTTCCTCATACTTGAAAAATGCTCAAAATGCCTGACACACCATGTCCGTTTTAACTAAATTTGCTAACATTGGTAAAGTATAGTGTGTATGTAGAAATGAATGAGTATGTTACAAATAGACATTGTCCCCTTGGCCTCCCTAATTCATGCGCACTACACCAAGGTTGGAATGTACTACCTGTTGAGCATGAGAGTAATTCACTTAACAGATTAATGGTAGGCATACATCTAATATTTTATTATATTGTTTTTTCAAATGTTCCCATCCCTGTCCCATAGACTTTAACCCCCCCAAAAAATCAAAATGTTTATGTTAAGTCTGTAATTCTGTCTTATAATACCGTGAGACCTTAAAGGTTTATTTTTAACAAAACATTATACTATCTTTTCAACTGAACCTTAAAAAATATTAGGGCAACTAAGTACAGAACTCTTACGGGAAGATTAATTATTTTTCCAAGCGGTAACTACATTCATTTCTTGGGAAAAAAAAATGTTGATTTACAAACCTTTTTTACACTCCCAATAATACCTAAAAGATTTCCATCAAGTCATTAGGTCCCCATTGACTTGCATTGCAGTGAAATCAATGTCATGTTTGTTCTTTTGCTTTTAATGGAGTGTTAAAAGCTTAGGGCTGCTGAACAATAAACCCCATAGGAAACTTGTCCTCCAGGTCTGTTGATCAGTCAACTTCTCCTGCTTTGTTTTAAGTCAGTATTGTTATGTTTGCCCCTAAAAAGTTGTTGGTTTATTGCAATATGTATGCACATATTAGTTTATATAAAAGCTACACCAATAGCTAAAAAACATTACCAAGTGTATCCTACAGCTGACTGGAAAATGACTGGGATGGGAATTGAAATATGGTAAGAGTTCAACATAACATAACATAAAACATAAATGTTTTGGGATGTGGGAATGAAAGAGAAACAGGTGGCAAAAGAGAGAGTATGGTTTAAGGATATGAAGAGGGGCTTTTAGGGCAGGGGTGGTGTAGTCAGGGATAGTAGATATTAATGTTGCAGGGTTTGTTATGGAGAGAGACTAAATAAGTTTGGTGGGAAGAAAGGATACGAGTGAAATGGAAAGAAATGACGAGCTATGGCAGTTGAGGTATGACTATTAGAAAAGAGGACAATGGGGTGTGAGGGAGAATGAGTGGAGAAAGGGAATGAAGCAGAAGGATTAGAGGCAAAGGGAAGCTAGAGCAATGGGGTGAAGGAGAGAAGAGCACAGAGAGAGAGAGAGAGGTGTAGGCATCGGGAGATACAAGAGACAAGGGGGAGTAGAAACTGAAAGGTGCTAATTTAAAGAGTGGAAAAGAAAAAGAATAGTGTAAGAAAAAAAGAAGATATTGAAAAAGGAGAGAGGGCTTGGGGACAGAGAAAAGAGAAACATATGATGATGGGAGAAAGGCAAGCAGGGATACTCTACTAAAGGGTTAGAATCTGCAAGAGGGTACAGTGTTACTAATCAAAGTAATACAATGATGCTGCCAGGCACAGGGAATGTGATGTTGCAGTTACATAAGATAAATGACAGATTCATTATATATAGCTATACATATATCTAAGACAGCTTAATTGTAAAACATATAACTGATTTTGCCGTTCTAGAGGGAATAAGTTGTACCTGCAACTGGGCCAACCAGTGCTCACTTATAGGTTGTTTTGTCAACTCCAGCTTTTCTTTCTAGTTTTCTTGAGTGACAGATGTAGAACTTGATGGAGTTGTCAGAGGTCATTAAATACTATGCTGATTTGGCTGTACAAAGTGTTAGTAAATGAGATGAGAAACATATTTGGGCTCATTACCTAAGCAACTGCAAAGTACAAAAAAAGCTGCCATGTTTTTGCCTACAATACACCATTCCTTTGTGGAACTGCAACTGCCATAACCACAGGGGCATTTCTGGCCCCAGAAGCCAACCTATGGAGCCTCCTGCGATGCTGCCCCCCAGCGTTTACCTTTTGTGGGGCCAAAGGAGGTCCCAAGGGGGTCGCATTCTTTGCAATTGCATTCTCTGCACCATTGTAGCCAATTTTCCATGTAAAAAAAAAACCAGAAATTTGACTCTTAAAGTTACCAGTAGTGGCTTTTTGCAGTTCTTGGTAATTTTGGGGGTGCTGCCACTTGAGGCCTGCATAAACAGGTACAAGATTTGTACAGGTTAGTAAATTGCATGCCAATGGGTGTGGCTAGGGACATGGGTGTACACTTAAGTTAAAAAAAAAGTAGTGTAGGTGTCAAACACAAAGACAGCCCTGTACTTATTGTCTGATCAAGACAGTTCTTGGATATAGGGCTTTCGTATGCCAACAAACTGACATACTCTGTCCTATTATATATATCTCAGCATGTACAGTATATATATATATATTGTGGGTGGTAATGATTACCCATGTGCAGACAGACAATTCATGCAATGTGAAAATATGGTTTGTTATATAAACATCACAGTTCACATTTTATTTCTCTACCTACGCACAGTAGGCCTAGATAGATTTTCTTCATTACTACAGTATTTATGTTGTAAACACTGGCAATTAGTGTGACCTAAGCAGGCAACTGCAAGAACAGCATATTCCCCATAGTATTTTCTTGCATCTAATTAACACATTTTAATGAGATTTAAAACAGACTTACAAACAATATCCAGTCAATGTATCAAAGTGCCTAATCTTTCAGGATGTCCATTATTGGAGATAATTAAACTGAAATCCCACATGACCTGCAGCTGAGAGACTGATGGCAGGAACATTTCAGTGGGCTGTGAAGTCATGTTGCTGTTACCGGGCTCAGACAGAATAACCTTATCAACATAAATGGGAGTCTTAAGGAAATAAAGGTTACTTTGTAACTGTATGTAACTAAACATTATCAATTATTTACTTTAAGCAGGAATCAATCTCTCAAGTCCAATGCAAAGCAATAAAAATTATTATAAACTAGTACTAGTTAAAAAAAAACAGAAATGAATCAAGGGCTTGGCTTAGCTCTGCACTGTGTTGTACAGTAATGCTGTTTTCTATTTGTGTTGATTTTAAAGGGGAACTAAATTCTAGGAAACTAAAAATGTTGAGAAAATAAGATCTAATTTTTTTTTTGTCTGTCACCTTCCACATGGAGCATTTAGGGATTCATTCCCTGTGCAGGCAGCATCTCTAATCAGAAGCTTCCTGCATGTTACATATAGCTGCCTGTATGGACCCCTCCCTTCCCTGACCTGGCGATCATCCCCCTTTAAACTAGAAGCCTGTGTCTGCCCCACCCAGCCCACTGTTTTCCCCATCTGCCCATTTCCCCACCCCATTATGTCAACAACCTCCCCCCCAAGTCCCCAAGTATCATCACTGCCCACCCCGTATCCTGAAGGCCGATATTAGTGGTGCACTAAGGTGGCAACCTTAGTCATCAGTTGTCAACTTTAGTGGCCTCTAGATGATGGAGCAGTGTGCCTGAGCTGAGTACAGTGTTTGGATGACTGCTTCAGACTCCCCAGCTTCACTACTGTGACAATAAGTACTGAAAACCACTAGCTGTACACAGGCAGATAGAAGCTGCCAACAGGCCGTGTATATGGCCCTCTGAAGAGCATCCCTGATATGTCGATTGGGTAGGTTTAAAAATCAGTAAGTCAATACTCAGCCCAATTTTGCCTACCTCAAGGTGGGCATATCGGTAAAAGAGACCCTCGTTTGGTGCTATTAATATGTCATTAGATATTTATTCAGACACCAGCATGTATGCAATAAAAATGGCAGGGCAAAAAAGACATAACACAATCTATTTTGCATGTATGGTTGGTCTGGTTCAAGAAGAGGAGCACTATATTAACTAGTGTAGTGTTAATGTCTGTTTTATACTTAGGTCTGATTTACAATTGGTGGTTATGTTATTGTTCTCTGAGAACTATCAATGCTCAGCAGTTAGGGCAGCATTAGACACCACAGAGAATATGAAGACAGCTTGTTATTCAATATAAATTAGTTTTAGGGCAGGCTAATGTCAATAGTTGCATAAGGAAAACTCTTGTTGCATCATTAAGGTCAGCTTGATGAGGCATGCATCATTTATTCTCAGGTTGTCAATATATACAATGGAGGTGTAAAGATGTCCTTTGTACAAAAAGAGTTGCATTCAAGTATCTTTTTAGACAGTGGAATCTTTTTTACTCGTAGCTTTTAAATAGTGTACAAAAAAACAAAATAAATTTGCCAATAATTGAGAAAATGCTATAGCTAATGGTGATAAGCATTCTCTTGTGACCAAATGACCAAGCTGGTGCTGCAGCACATCAGGGATACGCCATGTTGGATTGGGTATGAATGGGTTTCCAGACTACCAAGCTGTTTGGACTCAAGTCCTCATTGTCATAGAGACGACTGGAAAGATCTATTTCAGGCACATACATTTTTCCTACTAACTGGTTGCAAAACAGACCCATGAGAACCTGATGAGTGAGTGCTTTCATACTATGCTACCTAACTGATGGATGGATGAATGAAGCAAGTTGCAACATACCACTAATTATTCTGGCAGTCTGACTGTCTCTGTCTGATCACATTTAAGAAAAGATTCTCAAAATATGTGTGTCTATTTGTGTATCAGCTAGAAAGCCTATAAAATACGTAGCACATAAAGATGAAGAAAGCTACAGCAGCTTTATAAAAAGGTCTCCTGTACCCAGTGCACACTGTCCATAGTGGGTTATGCTTCACAGACAACTGTGTGCCCAGAGGTAAAATATGAAAGGTGATTTTGAAACATAGAAAACCTAATATGTGCTAATATGTAAAGCTTCTTTGATTTGTTTTCTACAAACAGGTCAATTATTTGGGTATTGTTGTACCTTTTTAGACTTCCAATTGTGGTTACTGACTATCTGATTCATAATAGAGAGGCAAATATAAGAAATGTCATAGGATTTATGGAGGGAGAAGCAGCATTGGCCACTGAATGGAAAGACTGACAACTGAGTCCCTGGCTATGAACACCTCATTGTGTTTCTTGAAAAAGATAAGGGCTACTTTAAAAGCCCATGGTTTCCTGGTTTCCTTTTTTTTCTTGCCTTTTGATAATATTGTACCTGAGCATTAATTTTTTGTCCCAGACTATTAAAATACTGGTCAGTGGTAACCCTATTGAAGTCATGTAGTTATGTACAAGCCTCATAATCTGCACATAGACATTTTTTAGACTAGCCCATGGATGTTAGTTACGCATGTTGCTTATCTAAAAGTGGCCAACTGCTTTGCCTTTACATTTAATCACTACTAGAAATTCACCTACTGTGACATTAGATAATAATGTCTGGATGTAACAAAGCTCTGCTGAGAAACATAAACCTATAGGTATAGGAGGTAATCACTGCATTAGAAATCCTGATTATATTCCATTATGATAGAGACACGTACACTCCACTCTCAAGCTATTGCTAATGCCTAACTTCTGTCATCCTAAAACATCGAACTGGAGGCCATAGATATGGGATCTGGGATTATGATTATGATGTTTTTGTTCCATGTGGCCTTGCCGAATCATCTTAAACATTTAAAACCAACAAGCAATATAGTACTATAGTTGTTTGAACAATAAAAAAGTACCTGTTTGCAGATTCCCTAAAATGTAACCATTAGAGAGAATATTGCAGTTGGTTAAATTAAATGCCTATCAAATGCTTCTATCTGGCATGTTACTGCATAGACTATTCTGTTGTTTGTGAATCAATGAGGCATTTATTTCTATAATAAAAAAAATCATTTCTAAAATAAAGGAATATGCTGGTTTGCAGGCATTTTTAAAGGCAGGATATAGATCTGGGAAGGAATTTAAAATCTAATTTCAAATGATATTTTCCTTAGACTGAAATTGACAATATTTTCACTGCATTATATTTTTCCCTTTGGATTAACAGAAAGAGTATGAGTAAATGAGTGGTTTTATTTCCTTTTCAGTCTAAATAACCTTGGAAGGACGAATGTTTAATTCTGCTCTTGTGTAGTTGCCATATATCTGTGCCAAGCTGTAGTGGATTTGTAAATTTGAGTATATCAGCAAAAAGCATGCCCTCATTGTTTCCAGTCTCTTGTTACTAAATGTCTACCTAAATGCTGCCAACTCACAGTGTAAAAACCCTGGGCTGGAATGTGTAATCCCTACAGTACCGATCTGTTAGGGGTAGAGCAGGAATCTATTGCAAAATGACTATATTCACACTGTGAAGTGCTTTCTCCCTTTTTTAGATGGTAACTTTTACAATTAAAGTGCAGACAGCCTTCCTTCAACTTCACAATACTTCATATCAATGGGCTTCTCTTCCAGTTGGGCATATCCGCATCATCTCTTTCTTCTGTTACCATGGGACTTCCTTTCCCCACCTGTCTGCTTGAAGTCTGGCCCTCCTCAACGATGCCCCTCTGCCATCCTCAAGACAGGACTTTTCTGTCCTGCACTATCACTAGGTTCCCTCACTAATGGGGTATCAGTTAGGACCTAGTCACCCTAACTCCTTGTTGGGGCATTGGACTGCCCGTTCTCGCCTTGCCTGTCTTGTGCACCTAGTGCTTGCTCTTACTTCAAACTCTCTGTCACTGATTAAACCTCCACTACCTCCTGCAGTGAAGGGCCTTGGTGTCTCTGCCCCTTTTATACTTCCCTGCCTACAGTGACCCCTTGTGGCGGGTGGTGTAAATCACACTTACACTATATTTTTCTTTAACTAAACCACATAACCCTTCTGCCACCTAGTGGCCAACTAAACAAATAGCATTCTTTTATTATTGTTAATTATTCAACATACTCATTAACCCTACACATCACCCATTCCCCATGCACCATCATTTTTCCACCTTCTTACAGATAGTTCTACCATTGCTGTAAATAGAATAATAAGTATCGCTATTGCTATAAATCCCTGGTTCCAAAATATTTGCTCTATGTTACTATGAGATTGTACGCTTTTGTAGAAATATAGAAATATTTTAATCATTCATTATTCATTTACTATTTAATGAAGCCGCTTCTGGACCTGAGAATAGTTTCCTATTGATGATCAAATTGCAGAAGGTTGTCCAGTAGGGTAGAAATCCGCCAAATATGTACTTGTATGGCTCTCTTCATTTCCATCATGACAAGTTAGATTGTATGATAACTACATAAGATAGCTATATCTGTATCAAACACTATAAAGTAAATTTCCCCTTCAAAAAAAAAGCCAAAAAAAACAAAAGGTACAATTACTGGTGGTGCAAAATGTTAGGCACCCCCACATGAGTATATTCGCTTACCTGATACGCCATAGCAGTGCTACTGTTTGCTGAAAACTGCACCAGTCCGGGGTATTTCTGGAAGAGTCTATCATTGCCATTTTCTTCTAGATTTTCTTTATTCTGGTCTGACCAGGCGCATATGCAGTAGGAAGTCAAACGCAGATGAAGATTTCTGCTAACAGGAGTAGAATAATTACCCTTTAGGCTGTGCTTTGAAGCTTTTCTGGGTTCAACCCATGAAGTTAGAAAGAATCCTACACAATAACTGGTAATTTATGGTTACAGTTTTCCCTAGGGAGTGTGCAGATGTTTTAGCTACATACACAATTAAATTATATTTCTACATATTTATGATGTTTTATTCATTGGAAGATATATAAAGTAAATCTTGATAAATATGTCAAAAAGAAATGAACTGAACCAACTTCAGCGTGCGTGTAATAATGTCTTAGCGTTTTCTAGTGATCATGCCCATGACTATTATACAGAAAGAGACAAATTACATGGCATTTACTCTTAAAAACTTCACGCCTACACGTCATTATTAGATTCCTGCAAATGGAGATATGCTCTTAACTTCTAAAATTTTTACTCTAAGATAAGAACATATATCACACAAATGCTCCCAGCTGTAATAAACTGATATCAAGCAATTATTGGTAACCATACATTGGATCTGTAGAGTTAACTGCCAAAACAATGGAAACATAAAGTATACTTATAGTGTTTTGAGGGGCCTCATTGAAACGTCAGCCATGACATTGACAAGTGTCTAGCACTCTATTGCAGGTATGAGATATCATTCTTTCTTGTTAAATTTCCATCACAATATCTCTTTCAGCTGAGTTAAACAAGATGGTGACAGGGACACCAAAGTAAATAGTTCAATGTGCTTTAAACTTAGTTATCACTTGGGCCCTTTAGATGGGACCAGTGTCATCCTGACCCATTCCACCATGAAGGTTATAATTCAGAATGGCTTTGCCCATTGAGGAAATCAATGAACCAAACACATACTTACAGTCAGCAAGACAACTATTGTGTTAGCATGCCAGCGACTACAGGGGGGGGTTACAATGTGTGCCTAACATATTATGGAGGGGATGTACCAATGTAACAGCAGTCATAGACGCCTTGTTCCTATTCACTGTGAATTTAATGTGCAAACCAAACAAAACGATATGTGTTTCACACACACACACACACACACACACACAGACATATTTAAATCTTTCATCAGACAGACTCCTATGAGTCCTTCTATAGTCTGGAGTCCCCCAGCAGTTGGGTTTAAATGACTTAGAATATAATTTTATTACAAGGAACAAACATATTGGTTACCTAAATAAAAATATGTGTCTGTGCAAGTTCACACATACAATTACTAATCTACATTTTGTATTGTTACTATGCTTGGGAGCTACTGTACCATACCACTTCTCAGACAAATGTTTATTGAAATATAATTCATATAGAAGCATATATATTGAAGAACAAAAAGAGAAACATTCTCTAAAACCTGCCAGCACAAAATATCTATATATAGAGAGTCCCACGTGCACTAAGAGGAGCAGAATTGCCCCCCTTATTGCATATGCACAGATCACTTTCTCCTAGGTCTCTAGCCTGAGTAGGCTGCTCTCTTCACCTTGCAGCCCTGTACTTTATTCCTGGGATAGGAGACTGCTTTAGATATGTAGTCCCTATACTGTTATTTACATTGAAGTACAAGGGCTGCCTCTAGTGTTGGATAAGTTTAGTCCAACATCTGAACTATACCTTGCTAATTCTATTAAATTAACTTGCACGACCAGACCCTGGTTTTCTGAACAGCACTGTAATGTAGCTCACTGTAACCCACAGTCCATTAGAGTATCAGTACATGACTCTTATTTTTAGTGAATCTGATTCAGATTCACTTGTTGAATCTTGCTTATTTGCCCAATTACAGCAAGCAGCGATGCCAGACAAAGAATATATATACACATACATATATAAAGCTCTCTGTTCATCTTTTTACTTCCCACTCATTTTCCTGGGGATATGATTTGTGGCAGATTTGGGTTATTTTATGTAAGAGTGGCAGCTTGTTTAAGCCAAAGATTCAGGCAAACATCACTGTCACAGCATCAAACAAATTGCAGAATAAGAGAATGAGTATTTGTTACTCTCCTTGCACCAAGCTGATCTAAATGAGAAAAAACAAACAGAAAGAAATGAGAAAAAACAAACTTCAAGAGCAGCAGCACATGGGCAGAAAGGTCAGATAATGTAGAATTTGGTTACCCTTATGGGTGGGAAACATACCTGATATTCTTGTTCTGACAGTAGATTAAAGAGACAAAGGGGAGATTTGGATTAAAAAAAATACATGTTGAAACATGACATTTTTAGAAAACTAGCAGTTAATCTTCATTTTATTTTTTCTCTATGAACTGCTGCACGTAAGTGTGGTATTCCAACTACCCTCTGGTTACTAGAGGTACTAAAAATAACTTAGTAAAGAAATATGGTCACTAAGGGGTCAACAGTGGTAATTTACAAAGTAAATGGAATGTGTCATTGCCTCCCCTACCATCCTACCACCATTTGGCCACCATAATACCAGCTGGGATGGGGACAGGATTGTGAGGGGTGTGTGACATAAGGGGTGTGGTTATGGCACAAATGGGGCAGAGTTGTTGCGTCACCAGCTGGATCGCAGAGGAATTTTGTGAGTCGCGTGGGTATCCAGGGCTAAAGGGGGAGCTGGGAGCGGGGATTGGGGGCAGATCCGTGGCATGGGTGGGGTGGAGGACTAGTTATTACAAATTTACCGGCAAGTACATTAATAAGATAAGTCCATGTTTGGTGACCTGGCTGCCCATGTTCCCTTATCCTAAAAATATGAGATTTTTCACTTGCAAACACAACAATGTTGCTTTAATGCCAACAATGTTTCTGAATGCTACTCACACACCATTATTTTCAGACAGATAATAGATCCTAGTATGTTAGGTGCACTGCAGACTATAGTTGCCCATTTTTGTTTCACTGTACATTAGTGATTGCTATTTAGAAAGAAAGGAAACAGTTTTAATGGAGTGAATCAGACCTGATCCACTCTAACGATCAGGCTGGAGAGCCTTGCTCTGGGTGAGAAATGAGAATTCCCCGGAGCTGATATGCAGCTCATTAATAGAAGTCACATAAGTCACATATGAGCAAACAATGCCTCTTGCACTTCACATTAGTCATTTGTTCTAAGACAACCGGTTACTGATTTCTCAGAGCATCCACTGAGCCTTTTAGAATTCAATTCTTGTTGTCCTGTGTTTTCTAATAACTCCTGGAAAGGAGCTACACAGCCCCCCTCCCACGCTGATCCCAGGAAATATCTCACTGCAAACAAATAGATAAATTAAGGGGGGAAATCTCATAACTGGAAGTGGAATTCACATCAGGAAAGGTTTTTTCCCCCCATAATGAGATTTAAGTTACTCAGACAAGTAAACGTGATCTTCCAAATGTTAACCCATTCCTTCAAAAACACAACTGCATGGTGAGAACAGCAGACACCAAACAATTAACAGATTAAAAAAAAAACATCCATTGGTAATCATGGTATTATCAGTGCTTAAGTCAATGTATCACGCTGGCCAAAAATATTCAGTGCCCTGCACTAAACATGAACAGAGCTGCCATCTTTTTTATAAAAGAATTTAATAAGTATTTGTTTTTTTCCCTTCATTTTGTGAGGGGGATATTGTACATCAAATGCAGTTTCATGACCTAATTGGAAGAAAGAGTTTTACAGACAGAAACTAAACTAATAAAGTCCAGATTTGAATATTTGTATAAAACGCAAGAAGGATTATGCATTCAGTGGGAGACAGTGAAGACCTTCAAGGTTTTAAACTGCTTTTTGATTTAAAAAAAAAATCCATTTTACATAACAGGATTTAAATAGAAAGGCCGCCAGTGGAAGGAAGGTGAATGCACGCAGCTCCGGTTTGGATTAAATCAGTCTCTTAGGATTGTTGGAAAGAAGTTTCATTTGTAAAAAGCTGAGTTATACACGCAAGCTGAGCTCCACTGAATTTCATGGTTTACTGACCCTAGATGTGATAATTGCTCATAAAACAAAGTAAAGCCCCTTTGGGCCAATTAATACAGATTTATATGCTTGTGATATTCATTATCAAATGAATATCTTCTTAATTTAGAACAGTCCTGTTTTGCTAACAATCTAGTGACCCCAGGCCCTCCATCAATAAAAAGAGAAACTTTTTTAAGGTTTTCTTTACAGCTGCTAGAATGTGAAAGTTCCATACCAAGAGGGATGGATTTGAGACAAATATGGTTCAAGCTATTTTACAGAGTAAAAATGTTCCAATTAGATTCATCCCTTTATTCTACTTTTTGGCATGCCAGAAGAAAGTAGAGCATGGCTACTGAAAGACCCCTGTGGTAGAGCATGGCTACTGAAAGATGGCTGTGGTAGGGCATGGCTACTGAAAGGCGGCTGTAATAGAGCATGGCTACTGAAAGATGGCTGTGGTAGGGCATGGCTACTGAAAGGCGGCTGTAATAGAGCATGGCTACTGAAAGACCCCTGTGGTAGAGCATGGCTACTGAAAGACGGCTGTGGTAGGGCATGGCTACTGAAAGACGGCTGTGATAGAGCATGGCTACTGAAAGACCCCTGTGGTAGAGCATGGCTACTGAAAGATGGCTGTAATAGAGCATGGCTACTGAGAGACCCCTGTGGTAGGGCATGGCTACTGAAAGACGGTTGTGGTAGAGCATGGCTACTGAAAGACGGCTGTAATAGAGCATGGCTACTGAAAGACCCCTGTGGTAGAGCATGGCTACTGAAAGATGGCTGTGGTAGGGCATG
Source organism: Xenopus tropicalis (assembly GCF_000004195.4). Classification (NCBI taxonomy): domain Eukaryota; kingdom Metazoa; phylum Chordata; class Amphibia; order Anura; family Pipidae; genus Xenopus; species Xenopus tropicalis. Next base: position 106,960,537 of record NC_030679.2, read on the forward strand.
GCTACTGAATGACGGCTGTGATAGAGCATGGCTACTGAAAGACGGCTGTGGTAGAGCATGGCTACTGAAAGACGGCTGTGGTAGAGTATGGCTACTGAAAGAAACCTGGTGGTAGAGCATGGTTACTGAAAGACCCCTGTGGTAGAGCATGGCTACTGAAAGATGGCTGTGGTAGGGCATGGCTACTGAATGACGGCTGTGGTAGAGCATGGCTACTGAAAGACGGCTGTGGTAGAGCATGGCTACTGAAAGACGGCTGTGGTAGAGTATGGCTACTGAAAGAAACCTGGTGGTAGAGCATGGTTACTGAAAGACCCCTGTGGTAGAGCATGGATACTGAAAGACGGCTGTGGTAGAGCATGGATACTGAAAGACGGCTGTGGTAGAGCATGGCTACTGAAAGACGGCTGTGGTAGAGTATGGCTACTGAACGACCCCTCTGACATGATGAAGTCGTACTGTTCTGGGAAATATGCTTGAATGTTGAGCGTTTTTAAACTACTCCTATCGTATTCTAATATGATAGGAGTTCAACAAAAGTCTGGGCTGCAGGCTTTCAGGACAGTACGATTATTATAAAATGTAATTATTATAAATCACATGTCTGTTAACAGCTAACTTAAATTTGACATCATTCCCTCTTGGTACGTGCTAGATAGTAGCCACCTTAAAGTTTGGGAAGAGGCTTCTTGCTTGCTTGGTTCTTGGGATATGTATGTCAGCAAAGACAGTACAAAAGTCTGGACTTTCAGCTGGTTCACACTATAGGGACATGCTAATTTTAAGAACATAAAGTGTTCAGATTTAATCTTTAATCTTTTCCTCTTATAGGTTTTGCCAAAATAAACTGGTTGAATGTGCTTAGCCTCCCTTATGACTGTTCATAATAATATCATGAAATTCAGAATATTCTATTTTAGCTGAAATTAGCTGCTCCCTATGTCATTAATTGATGGTTCTCAGGCTATTGCTGACCTACTGGGGAACAGCTTGTCTTTTATTTTAATATACTGTATAGATATATCACAACACATATATATGTTTCTAAGCTGCCATTTCAACAAGCTTAATATTTTATTGTTACAGTATACAGGATAGCAATTAAGAATGTGTGAGAACATCAGTACAGATTGCAAAGGGAGAATTAATGAGTTTATGTGAGTGAAAACTATGTGTTGACAAGGTATTCTAGCTAATCAAAAGGCATCATCGTTAACAGGAACACATATAATTACATGGAATGCAGCTCATAAAAGCAACTGAGAAGTTAAGGGCACAGGCTTTATGTGCAGTATGTAGGAAATTACTCAAATGGCATAGAATAACAAATCAAACTGTTTATGCGAGGACTGGGAAACAGCTTAATCTGCTATTGACTTTAATTAGTGTTGTTGGTAACTTTTCCATCTGGGTCAGAAATTACCCAAGTTCTAGCTGCTCAGACTCATAGAACATAGAACACAAGGACAAGAAAGACTGCTCTTCAAAGTGTTGGGATCTTTTTCCAAGACACAATGTTATTATACAGTATGGTGACCTAAACTAATATTCTTCTGCTAAGGAAGATCTTTGCGACCTTAACTTGTAGGCCTGTGCAGAGAGGTTTTGTAAACTTGCTGCTGGACTGGAGTGACTGGAATGAAGCCACTGTAACACATCAATCTGTTTAGGGTTTATTGAAATAACAAATTAGTCTAACTGGCTGTTCCAGAGCATCTCGGTCATTTGGTTGTTGAAGCCTTAAAGGAACAGTAACACAAAAAAATGAAAGTGTATAAAAGTAACTAAAATATAATGTGCTGCTGCCCTGCACTGGTAAAAGTTGTGTGTTTACTTCAGAAAGTCTACTATAATTTATATAAATAAGCTGCTATGTAGCCATGGAGGCAGCCATTCAAAGGAGAAAAGGCACAGGCACATAGCAGATAACAGATAAAACACTATTGTATTCTACAGAATTTATCGGTTATCTGCTATGTAACCTGTGCCTTTTTTCCAGCTTGAATGGCTGCCCCCGTGGCTACACAGCAGCTTATTATATCAATTATAGTAGTGTTACTGTAGCAAACACACCAGTTTTACTAGTGCAGGGCAACAGTGCATTATATTTTTATTACTTTAAAGCTCTTTTATTTTTTAGTGTTACTGTTCCTTTAAAGCTTGACCGCAGACTTGTGACCTCTCCAGGTTGGCTAACATGTATGTAAATTGAGCTTCTCACCAAAGACACGCAGGATACATATTTGTCTATACTGCACCTGAACTGCCCTAATTTCCCACCCTCTTTGAGATGTGAAATATCAGATCTATTCCTATCCAGTCTTCCTATGCAGTAGTTGTTTCTGTATACCCAAATGAGCAGAAATCACCAGATTCCCCTGAACCCAAAGAATTTCCTAACCCTAATATATGCAAAATCCATGATTTTTCAGGTGGTTGCTTTTTCACTCTTTCCAATTATCAATGACTGGTCTTCTAATTTCAACTCATTGCCTTTTTTCTTTTACTAGCCTTTTTTTAAAAAAAATATTATTTGTCTCCTTCCTAAGATAAAATTGATCTTCTGCCAACAATCTGTTAGGAGTTTCTTAATGCATTTAGGTAGAAAGGGCCATATAGTATGTCTTAATTGAACTTCTGCTTGTGTTAATACATTTTTGGGTGTATATATTATAGTGTTGAACCTGAATTTATATTTGTTCTGGTAAAGGAAAATGTAGTGGTTCCCAGGCCTCAAGGTGGCCATACATGTTAAGATCCCAATATGTCCACCTAGGGCCAAACAATCGAATTACAGTGACAGGCGTAGACTGAGAAGCATATCAATGAGCCAATGTGGTCCCTGATCCAAAGGGAAAAATCAAACCTGCTCAACTGACACCTGGCTTGTTGGGGGCCCCTATTCACAGGAAGAAAAGCTGCAGAATCGGTCTAAAGGACTCGAACCAGCAACTTATATCTGCCCATGTATGGCCACCTTTAGAATACACCAACTAGAGCTGGAATATTTAAATATGTTCAAAAGAAAGACCACACCCTTTCTATTGTCTCAAATAACTATTAAAAGCAGGTTCCCTCTCCCCCATGCTACAGAATATTTTTATTGTCTGAGGTTTATTGAAGTAATCTCAGAGGCCCTTACAAACTAGTGAGAATTCAGCTCTGCTGGGGGTTTGATCCCAGGATTACTGAGCCAGGGGGAGCAGCATGCACATTTCTCATTTATTCTCCTGTGGACCTGTATTCTAGGCTTTGTTACATCACCCAAGCATAAACCTAAATACACATACTAAAATAAGTAAAGAGTAAAATATGCTATCATAATTATATTAAAGGGTTATTAGATATACAAATTAAACCCATAAGTGGAAACCAGGAAAATACCTAAAGTAAGCAATGACCCTGGTGTATATACCCCAGGTCCTTCACCACATAAATCTGCAGCCAGCTCACAATGAAAAGTCACAAAGGTGAAAAATAACTCACCATCGCCGGAATTTGGTCCGGGTGCTCAAAGCCCAGAACCCGTAGCCCAAGGGAGCAAACTCAAATCATCTGGAGAAACAGCTTTAAAAGCACCATGGACAGCCAGAAAGTATTGTAAAACTCAGTCTTTATTCATATCCTTTAAAAACCCAGGACGCTTGACGAGTTTTGTGCGCATGCCCACTTAATCATAGGCATGCCTAAGCTAGAAACCAATCTAAACTTGAAGTACTTCCATCTTCTATAGGAATCCATACATACATCTAACTCTCCCCACCTGCCTACAAAACGCAGATGAGGAGAAGGGGATAAGGACTCCACACTAAGGGGCAGATTTATCAAAATTTAAGTTTGTGGAAAAAAAAGCGCAGACACAAAAAAAATAACTGCAAAAAAACTAGTGCAACTTTTCTTCTCAAAACTAGCTTATTTAAGAAAAGAATGTGACAGAATATTCTCGTGCGAGTTTTGAAAAAAAGTTGCACGCTGGCGAGAATTAAATTGTTCCATTTTTTTTCAATGAGGCTGAAAAACTCAAATGTTTTAATCAACTGGGAAAATAAATATATAAATAAAGTTGCTAGAGACAATTCCCATTGAACATTGTCAGCTTTTACTTCTGTGTTGTTTCTGTGGACTTTATGTGGATTTTTTCTTTATTAAATACTGACTTTTCTTGGTTCTTAAGAATATTCGTGAGTATATCCAGGTATATTTGTGGTTGCGTTTTTTCTCGAATCGTGGAGAAAACAAACTCGAATTTTGTGTCCTTGCCATAAGGGTGCATACGTTGACACACCTGTCTTTCTTATGGTGCATTGTGTTTTTCAATTCTAATCTTGGGATGGAATGGGCTGCTGGGGCACCCAGTGGTGCGGGGAAAAAACCCAGTGGGTTCTGGCCCTAGTGGGCCCCGGCAGCCCAGGTGCTATCCCCGACAGATACTCCCCCCGTTGGCGATTGGCTGGTGGTCTCCCTCCCCCGACGTGGTGAAGGTTCTCATGCTCACTTTGATATAGTGCTGGGAAAGGAATGGCACTTTCTCTTTGCTTCCACCTGAGGAACAGGGTGTGTTGCTGCTGTGAGCCTGGGTATGGGCCCAGTTAAAGTTGGGGAACAGTGCCCTCTGAATGAGGCATTAGGTTTTGACCGTTGTAGTTCCCATACCAGAACACTCTACAACTGTCAGTTAGGGTTGAGCTAGAAAGAGCAGTTTTGAGCTCCAACATAGGAGTGGTAGATTGGAGGTATTTCTCCCAGGCCACATTGCTTGTAGTGTAGGAATCAGGATAGAGGAATTCCTTAAGGTGATCAGGTGATCCTCAGGGGAGTGTTAGCCTGTATTACACTCTGTATGTGATGTTGCCTGTACCACTTGTATCTGAGAAGCTGTGTTGTGAAACCCTCTGGATGTTCAATAAACTTTTTCTGTTTTGTTGTTGCAAGAACCTCTGTCGCCCTCTGTCTTTATTTTTTGCATAGCAACAAGAGAGGTGTAGTTCCACCCTTACCTTTCTCTTCAACTTAGGGAAGGCCCGTTCTGGGCGAGACTGTTAAGTGTAACCCATGTTCTACTGGTAGTATGGAAAGGCAGTTACTGAGCCAAAAGAAAAGGTTACGCAGCCTTACAAAAAAGGTAGTGGGGCTCATTTACTATGCGTACAGGTGCAAAATTGTGTGCATTAGAGCCCATGCACAATTCACTTGCACCTACACAGGGGCACACCTCAAACAGGCCCAAGGGAGCCCTGTACATCTTCCTCATGAATAAATAGCTTAGGAAGAACTGATTGAATTGAATGAATCAGTCAGTGGATGGCCATTGTAATGCATATTTACAATGATATGCCAGAGTGGTAAAAATATTTCTCCCACCAACACCATAATCCTTTGCTGGATGTAATTCCATATCTCATTGATGCCAATAATTATAAGAAGATGTCATCCAATATTTAATGTACTGTAGATAAGCCATGAGTATTTCTTTAGGCATAAAACCACAGTTTGACTATATACTGTATGAATATCGAATATATTCATCTAATAGGACTGCAGTATGAGAGGAGCTTACAATCTAAAGGCAGGCACTTGCAGAGAGCAAAGTCATAAGGCATAATAATAAGAGGCCATCCATTTGAATGCCCAAGGGCTGTGGTATTTAAACTGAGCTTGTAAAAGTGATTGCAGATCAAATCCTCGTTAATAATATATCACCCGAAGGAATTCCAGGAAGAGAAAATGTAATTGTTATTTCCTGATCAAAAAGAAATGATCGAGAGCATCTGGAAATGAAAACATATTGATAATTTCTTTAAAGATAAGAGGGCAAAGGATGAGTTTATGAATCATCTTGTCAGATTTAAAGGGCACCCACCATAGGAATATTGTTTTTCCCCTGAGAGGTTCTGGCTAATACAGGGTTTTGGGGAATCAATACCATTTTGCCAAAAAAAGCTTGTAGCATGCACTATGCCACCTGCACCAGGAGAGATCTCTAGGTGTGAGCAGCCATGTTCCCTGTCACTAAATTAGTGAGTGGGGGCGCTTAGGTTCCCAAGATGGCTATGCTGCCCGGTGCGGCCAATTTCTGGACAAAATAGTAGTTTTCCCCTGACTGGATCCAGTATCTGCTGCCTGCATTAAAACACAAGAGTGATATTATCATAAAATGTTACATAAGGTGATTTGAGGGTGGGAAGAAGGTAAGAAGGGAGGTAAAGCAGCCTAGTTAGCAGGAGGTACAGCTAACTGGCCCAATGCACCACCAGCTGACCTGCATTGTTACCCACATCCACATTAACCTGCCAAACGGCCACTTTTTTGTGGGTACCTGTCCCACTGCAGGACTTAGCTCAGAGCACAGTGAGCATATGTCTCAGACCTAAATGAAAACAGTGATGATGATAGGGGGAGGAGCTATGATGTCACAGATATCACAAAGAGGATCTTGGGAGAAGAAAAAGTAAGGGTGGGTTCTGGGTAGATCAGGGGCTTAAGGGGGCCAGATACAACTACATTGCTGGTAAATTTGTAATTCCAGCCACAGCCATGGCAGGTGTTTTACTGGCTAGGCTGGTAAAGTGCTGGCCAGGTGGCAATGCTAGTGACAACACCATAGAATAAACTGGCTATTTGCCTGTCAAAGAGACCAATGTCCCAGGTACATTTCATGCCTAAGCTGTTGTCAGGCTTTGCATAGAAACATAAAATCTGATAGAAGAAAACACATAGGGCAGATTTATCATACTCCCCTCAGTAAAATTCCACCACTCTCTATTCATTCTATGGGATTTTTAGAGGCGTTTTTATCAAATAGTAAACTCTAACTTTTACCAATTGTACGTCTCAAAAATGCCAAACAAATAAAAAGAGAGTGGTGGATCTTCACTGAGAGGAGCTCTAATTTCACCCTTTGATAAATCTGCCCCATAGTTGGACTGTATATTCTGTCCAGCAAATCAGAATTACAGAATTTCTTTATGTTTATCCCATTCATGTTATACTGTAACCCCCTTACTCAAAATTGTCCCAGTATTTGCTGGAATATTAGTACACATATTTTTCAGCCTTTCTGTAATACTTTTATCCATCCAATCTTATTTTGTGTTCTTCTCCTTCCTTAAATCACTTCCATACAGTAAACTGTTCATTCCCAGTATGTTTGGATGATTCTTCTCTCTGCAAAGTTGCTTAGGTTAAGGCCTTGAAGCCTTCCTCATATTCCTGAATAGCCTGCCCATGAATTATCTTTGCAGACCGTATCTGGGGAGCTTCTATTTTCCTTTCTAGTTTAACTTTAAATATATAAGGTGAGGTCTCACCGGTGTTAGGATCTGACCCCTCTTTATAAGAATTTCCATTTGCTGGTTTAGGTATCCTACAGCATGCTGATCCATGACAAAAGTGTCTTGGGTAAAACTTCAGTTAAATCATTGGTCACTTTTTAAGGTAATTGAAAAAAGTCAAAGGGAATGTTCCAAGTAGCACTCTGGAGGGGGCCCCATTATCTACATGCTGTCAACAGTGGTCAGGCATAATTAGGTGACACCAATTTGCTTTATACTTTATTTCTGGTGAGGATCTGTTAATAAATCTTTCTCAGTATCCGTTAAGTATACTTTACATAACTTGTGAGTGATGTGTTTATCCATGGCTAGCTATCCCTAATGTGTGGTAACTGAATCTAGACATCTACAATTCTTAACCAGATTTAATACGGTCAGCTTCGTGACCCCAGTATTGGTTAAGTTTTCATTTTAATAATGTATGTCCATTGTAGCAAGGGGATCATATAATCCAACCCCATACAGTACTGGAGCCCAATTGTTGGTGTGGACCTATTAAAGGTGTCGTACACCTTTAAATTAACTTTTAGTGTGATGTAGTGAGTGCTATTCTGAGACAGTTTGCAATTGGTGGTCATTTTTTATTATTTGCTTTATTAAGCTTTATGTTCAGCAGCTCTCCAGTTTGGAATTTTGTCAGCTATCTGGTTGCTAGGGTCCAATTTAACATAACAACCAGGCAGTGGTTGGAAAGAGAGATAGGGATATAAATAAAAGATGGCCTAAATAGAAATATAAGCAATAAAAAGTAACAATAACAGTAAAATTGTAGTCTCGCAGAGCAATAGTTTTTTAGCTTCTGGGGTCAGTGACCCCTATTTGAAAATTGTAAAGTTACCTGAAGGTGAACAACCCCTTTAAGGATGAGTGTTGTACACTAAAGGAGCTGATGGCTTAGAGCATTTACATTGCAGGTAATTCTTGGGTGGGTTTTTAAATGATGGTTGCAAAAAATTATGTAAAATAAGTCACACAAAAGCCATTTCTTTCATTGTATGCTGATGGTATTTCCTCTCTCCTTGTTTGGAGAGGATATTTCTGACACTCAGAATCCCAGCCCACGAGATAACACTTACTTTTTCAGTGGCTTTCGTCTGATGGATCCGCTTATCCTATCTCCCAGGTGCCAGCAAATCACATTGTTTAAGCTGCTCTAGTGATGGGTTGTTTTATTGCGGCAAGGGAAGGAGTAGAATGTGAGACTACTTAAGCTTAGATACATACTAGGAATAAAGCAGGATTACAGATCAAAGCTTATGTTGTCACAAGGAAGTCATTCCATATATAGACATAATCTAACTACTGGAAGATTGCAGACCAGGCTAGTCATCAATAACCAGCAGAGTGACTTCAAGCTGAACTGTTTAGCATAAGGATATGCACGCCAAGCTCATGATGAATAAGTCATTCTCACTGGCTGTAGTTTAATATTTATAAGATGGATGGCTGCTTTATTACTTGTGATTACTTCAAATTTTTAGAAAGGCAAGCTTAGATACCACAGGAAATTTTGCTAAAACAGCAAGCATGCCTGTCTAGTCCTAGGGGTCCAATGGGGCTTATTCACTGATGATAGTTACTGTAGCACAAAGGCACAGACCATTACCCTTTAATGAGCATCCATGGATCACTTGTGCTTCTACTATTTTAATGGACAGACTGCCTTCTATTCATCTTAAAAAAGTCAGTGCCAGGTGCAACACTGTCAGGGGCAAGGGAGGTTGTATTTAATGCCTCCATAGACAGGTGGTATTTACAGGGCACCCCAGTGCTATGCGTCTTGTACAACACCCTAGCTTTTCTGTCTAAGGCAGATGATAGGGTGCTGTCCGCCATCACACTCAAGTGGACAAACCTTTTTAGTCTACATTTTATAAGCAAAGTACTTATTTTTTGCAAATTGCTCCTGGCTCTGTAACCTTATAAATGAGGCTGACTGTTAAGATAACTCTATACCCCTTTTGTGTATACAAAAAGAGAATACCACA